>NC_052664.1:21892404-22211022 GCF_016802725.1 Solenopsis invicta | reverse complement strand
CATAGTCTGAATATCGTATTTGTAATTAGTTGCAAAGGTCGATGGATGAATGTAAATTCTACGAGTTTCTCATATGTGTATGTCGAATGAAGCAACAAGGGCCCATAACTGCACAGTATTAAATAATGAAGGTCGGAACTTTTTCAATCTGGTAATTCCTCCGAGATCGAGCTTTATCAAGTAAAATATTTTACACTGCTTTCAGGTTACATTACATGTACGAATGCAAAGGCTAAGAATTTCGTTGCATAAATCAGCGCTGCGCGCGATTAACAGTTGGGTCGTAGAAAAGTAGGATGATTCTACGTATTTGATGAACATGTCAAGGGGAGTACTCGAAAGGTACAACTCGTTGAGATCGTTTGAAAAACTTTCTTGCACAGTAGGCGAAGAGCTATCGACAATTTTGTAACGATCTCGACTTTAGAAAAGAGAAATAACGTTTACACATATATAACTTTCTTCCCTCCTACGTTGCCCTCTTACGTCGTAGAGATAGCAACGTAAGTACGAGGAACACAGGTTTTTGCAGCGAATTCCGTTACTTGCAGTTGGCGTTAGAAGTTGTGTGTGTGTTTGTTCGAGAGAGAAAGAGAAAGACATTTAAGATTAATTATTGCATGTGCATTCCTACTATTTATCGCAAAGATTAAAAAGAAACTTAACAGTTGGTTAAGAAATCATTTAAATTAACTAGCAATTTGATTAACAATTTTGTTTATATTATAGCACGTATAATTTCGTAAATTGGTGAAAAAAAATTTTTGTGCGAGAATGCAAATAAATAAAAAAAAAAGTTATTTTTTATTTAAAATTTGTAATGGACTTTATTATTATATAGATTTTACATCAAACTTTAAAAACTTGTTACACAAAATAGCGTTCCACTGTATTTCCATGAAAATTGTCTTCGAGAGACAGGAAATAAAAGGATATGCAACATATCTAACGAGAAGATGGTACATAAGTATCTATCGTACGTAGCCTTTGGATTTATCTGTCAGCTTGAAGTAGGTCAATATCTTGAGGAAACGAGAGTAACCGCTGTGCTTTGATTTCTGTGCGCGGATCGCGACGAGATGCAGCAACGTTGCGGAAACGAATCCGTCCCGAGTATACTACTGCGATAGAATTCGCACGTATGTATAACATGTACATGTAACAATGTGTATGAGTAATAGATATTCCTACCACGGATCGTAAGATAGGTCAAGGAACGCTCACACTGTTGTTTCGACCATTCGATTGGACTGGAATATCGGCAGTCACATTATGACGAAGGCGCATAAAAGGAATGAATTTTTTCGCTTCCCAAGTGGCATCACGTATTCAGGAAACGGCGTGTATTTTACGATATACATATAATACTCTGTCTTTCTGTCTCAATACCGTACACAAAATAAAATGCTGAATGTGTTAGTATCGTTTTACGGCTGACGCATTATTTCCCATGCATAAGTTATCGAACTGTTTTATCCGACGGAGATTATGGCATGTCCGTTTTACGACACATCTTGGGATGGGATTTTTACTGCTTGACGCGAGCTTGCATTATATGCGTTATATGGGATTTTTCACGTCGTGTTATATAACGCAGGTGGGAAAGATCTCATGCTAGTCTCGCAGGTTGGTCTCAAGGTAAAAGCTTCTGAATTTGGACAAAGCGATAAATTGCGCCGGCTAAAAAGCATGATATTCACGCCGACTTGTAACTTTGCATTATCGTTTGAATTAAAAGCTTTTAGAGTGCCGAGATCAGATTGGATGTAAAAACATGAAAAGTGTGTTTGCAACGTATAATATCACGAAAGTGTATTTTTGAAATATTTATTGTGCTGCTTAAAAAAAAAAAGGATTCATTAATTTCAAATAAAATGTATACGCGAAAGTGGAATATTGGAATAAATTACTTTTAGAGAACGAATTGTGCGATGGTCTTTGTTGTGGTTTAGCAATTTGGCACACAGCTCGACCCGCGTAAGCCATAAACACTTCAATGACATTTTTCTATAGATTTTTTCTAAAATGTAAAACAATTTATTTTTATTTTATTTTTATACAAAAATTCACTTTTTATGCACTAATTGACTTTTATATAAAACAATTTGTTTATAAATAGCTCTGAACATGGGATGACAATAGTTCGTCAAGTCATTTCAAATTAATTTGTTGTACGACCACCGGAGAGCTTTAAGCTAGCGCTACGTATCCCATGATTGGCTTCATAAATCTCGGTGCAATCTCCATTTCCATCGACATTATCTCAGCAGGTTTTGTTACCAGATTGTCGCAATAACACAACGAGTGAATATTTCCTGTTAGCAAATGTTCGACATATGACAAATTTAATCATCCGCCGTATAATAAAATTAATAATTCAAAGGTTGGCCGTTGAAACTACTATAATATTATTACATTATTCAAATCAGCCTTTGGAAACGCGGATCCCATTGTGACGCGTTCGTATGTATGTAGGTACGTTGAATTTGTGAATTTAATCATGGGGCACATATAATTTAATATAATTCCCAAATTGCGGTAATTATTGGTAGTAGCGCTGATCGCTAAACTCCAACTTATTTATATTGCATGAAATAAAACAATTGATTCTATGTAAAGCAACGCACAGGGAGATTGCAACGGAATCACAAGTATCCAGTAGTTCGTAACAATAAATCTCTCTTTTGATCAATTTAGACCTGAATTATTCGTAACAAGAATATCAATTTCTAAATTACAAATAATTTAGAATATCTCGTAAATTTGAAATGATTTTTTTACTAAATTTTAAGCTCCAGAACTCCCGTTTGCCTTTACTTTATTATTGATGCGATATGTACCGTGTATATCTGTCCTTTACTATTTTACGATCATTTCTATAAAGCAAAGCTTGTCACTAAGATGATTTTAAAATGGAAAATGTCAAGCACGTAAACTCTCTCTCTCTCTCTCTCTCTCTCTCTCTCTGGAATATATTCCAGAGAGTTAAATAACTTGTTTCTTTCACTGCGGTCGATCCTAAAAGCAAAATAAGAAAATTTCTTTCACGTGGTAAATTAAACTGAGCATTTTATCAGAAAATAACTACTCTATTACGCACAAAAACATTTATTATTTTTGCAATTTAAAAGATTATTTAAACTTTTTAAGCTTTAATGCGATAAACAAATTATTATATAATAAAAAAAAAAATGTTTTGTGTGTGTAACAGTAGGTTAAAATATATGTGTATTACGATATGAAAAAAAGTTATATTAATAATAAAACATGGAAATAAATATATCTTAATAAAGTTACATACGTACTTGTAATAAAGTGGCAGTAAAGAAAACATTATTTCTATTGATTATTACTTATATATAATATTTACAGTCATTTAAATTAAATAAGTGGTATCACGTAAACGTCGAAAATAAATTTAACATACATATATAACTACGGTTTATTATAGCTGTTACCGTAAAATAAAATTTGATAATGTAATCTTATAGAAAAGATAATAGTTTTGGAAGCATACGTAATCTTTATTATATATATACATATATATAAATAAAATTAATTATGTAACGATGCACCCCTGTATCGTTCTCCTTGGGGCCAGCAATCGCCTTTCTGTCCGGTCGACCATCCGCTGGACAGCAGCACAGGCGCACCGCACCGATAAAACTTTCATATGCGAGCGTCAGAAGTAGCGAACACCACGCGCACGCTCCTGGCATTAGTGCGACACGAGCACGGAAAATTACCGCGACTTATCTTTACATTATTATAATAGTTTGTAAGACATATTCACTGCACTAAAATAAATCCTAGCTTTATTTCGCATCAAATTATCTCAGCATTAATTTATTCGGCAACTATTCTTCGAGCCCTGGGTACCACGAGTTAGTAAGTGTTCAAAAAAACGCGGGTTGTTACAATTATATAAAAAAATAAAAAATAAAAAAAAATAAAAAAAAATTGAAAGAGTTTCCTATCATACAATTAAAGAAATAGCAAAAGCAATGTAAATCACGTAGTTGTGCGTTGTAAAACAAAAATGTAATTAGCATCGATGTATAAGCATGTTTTTTTTTATATCTGTTCGTTTATCGTAAGCACATGTTTTACATCGCTCGTAATGAGAAGGCCTTAACTATATTTGCCACGCAATTATACGAGTATGTTAGCTTTGAGAGGTGTATCGTATATACACGCTAGTGTAGTCATTTTTATGGAAATACACGGTTCTGCAGGATCGAAAGGACACGTTAATGTAATTATATCTTAGTGGCGAGGCAAAATATTCTTTGTGAGTGACGTTCTATGTATACGTCCGTTTGAGTATGAAAAGTAATGACATTTTATGAGAGTCCGTGCACCTCCTTTTTCACACAAATCTAATTTCTAGATGCGTTTTAAACTGAAAAATACTGCTGCAGAAATAATTCGTCCTTGATATTAATAATGATATTATATATGATATAATATTTGATACGCGTAAAGTAAAATGTGATACATTTTTAATCTTTAAATTTTCCGCCAGAGAAATTATCTCTTACAAGATATACAAGATTTTATTTTGTTAAATGAAATGTTACGATCAACGCGGTCGAACGTATTTGCGGATGAAAACAGTTTTGCGTAAAAATAAATCTCTAGCGGCATTAATTTCTATTTTCAGCTGTCGAGGCGCGTTGCTCATGTTGCATTGAAAAACGTTTCTTACCCAACAAAAAGTTTCCAATTTCTGTAAAATATTTGTAAAATATCATATATATGTATCTGTCGAAATAAATTTTAATGATAAACTTTTTACCGGGTGCAATTGATCTCCCTTAACATTAATGTTGAGACGCGCGTTTTTAATTCTAGCAAACTCTTCGAGCTAAAACTCTGAATGGGTCTATTGAAAATTTAAATAAAGCGTCTCTTATCTATTTGCATAATTTAAACTTAGTTTGCGAGACTTTTTACTCGTCTATAATGCAAAGCCTACTGGTATCCCGACGCTTTTATCAATAAGAAAAAAATTAATTCACTTGTGCAAATAGGCTTATTAAAAATTTAATTAAAGCGTTTTTTCCCCACATATTCGCATAATTCAAATTTTGTTTCGCAAAGCTTTTACTTTCAATCGTTTGTAATATAAAAGCTATTGATAACATTGTCAACCAAAGGGGATTAAAGAATCTTTAAAAGATTTAATGGTCTACGTAAATAAACGCATACATCTCTACTGTTGTGGCGTTGTCTATTAGTGAATATATTACAATAGCTGAGCTTTTAAAAAAGTTTTTCATCAGGCTTTTATGCACGGTAAATAACCCCGATAACAAAGTGCTCCAAAAAAAAAAAGCAAATATTTGCTTTTTTACGTTAGATGCGTTTCCCAGACATTGGTTACATCAGCAATGTTACTTGTCGCCCTGAATATTTTGGTGTCAGAAGTGTAACGATGGGAGCGCGATACGCTTGTGATATAATGCGACAGGGCTATTTGATGCATCGCTGGTCGCTTGTTATTTGCGCAGAAATTGTTTTTAACCCGCGAGCTGTAACACTGAAGTATATAACTACGCAAAAAGTAGGACATTTTTCAGATACGCGTATCCGCGCAAATCGCATAAAAATCCGATTGAATGGAGAGCGTTTTCAATAAACGTTCAAATAAACGCCCAAAAAAGCACATAGCGGTAGCTGTCGAATATAGCTCACAGCGGATAGCATAGATCGGCGCGAAAAATGAAAGTAAAAAGTGGAAGGAAAGGAATGCTGGAAATCGTCGATATTAACGTGCGAACATGATCAGCTGCGACCCGGGTGTATCGCAACAGGTCTCCTTCCATTGGGTTTAGGTCATGTAAGGCTAATATTGTCGTAGTTAATTAACTCCGTGCGGGACACGTAATTACATTGGCGACGTGAATGTAATGATCCGTCGGAGCAGCACGCGAAGTAAGAATTGACGAACGGCTCCGCCGTTCGAAGCTCACCCTTTATCAAACTACACAGATAAATCGAACGTAGGTAAGGTAAATAGAGAGTGAAAGGGACCAATCGAAAACGTCACGTCTCGCCATTTTTTTTCCGCGTATTGCCATTTTTCAATCGCTCACCCTCCCTCCGGAAATTACCTCTCGGCACTCGCAAGAGTGAAAATTCGGTCGCGGCGGTTAGCCGAGAATTGCCTGCGAGTTTCTCTACGTGCAGTTGTCACGTGCAGTTTGTTGAAATATTCAGAATGATGTGTGATCTCGCGAGAGAGCACGGTCCCCCTTTTTTTCTACTTTTGTTTGCCAGAGCAATCGATGGAGCTCGTAAGGAGAGAAAGAGAAAGAAGAGAGAGAGAGAGAGAGAGAGAGAGAGAGAGAGAAAGAGAGAGAAAAGAAGGCGAAAACGGCGACATCCAGGGCATCCTCGCTTCTGCGCACATTCTGCGGTCGGTGGCTTGGCCTGACGAGACGTCGGATGCATATTTAAGTAAGATCAGTACATAGTCCGCTTACAATTCTTTTCGACAAACTGCTCTCAGTTTTATGCATATATGTGCAAAGTGTCTCATTGACAACAAGACTCTGGGAATATATTCTTTGATATCGGTATTAATTTTTCATTAACGAAACTATCGATCCAAAAACAAATGATCCATTAATCATAGTTTTATGATTTTTGACATTTTCCTGGTAAAAGAAGAAAACAGAAGTTTTGAAATCCCACATAAAATTGAAGTAAAAAATTCAGAGTCTTGTCTGTTTCCAGACCCTCTTTAAGTCGCTAAAACTTTTCTTGTGAAGTGTTTCTGCAATAGTTTTCTTCATTTGAAAAAAAACAAATAAAAAAAAAACAAATTTTCTAAAGGATATTTCAGATCCATTAAAAAAATTGTTTTACAGATCAAATATGCATATTATAAGCACATATCGGATTCTTATACAAATTACTTCTTTTTAGAAAACAGATTAGAAGGCAAGGTCAAAATAGAAATTCGTTTTATTGAAAAAACATTTTAGAATTGCATATTTCTTGCGTATTATGCATATTTGCATATTTTTTCCATATATGCAATCAATATTCGCATAAAAAATCCGATGTCTAACTACAAGCTTTCACAATGCATAAAATTTTGATAATATTTTATGTCTTTTATTTAATGTTTAGCTAGAATGTCATACACAATGTGCAGATAAATTCCAAAACTAGTGTTAATGAGAATAGTTACAGACAGCAGTGCGATGTCGGAGCACGATGAGATTTGCAGTAAAGGACGATCAAAGCGCACTTAATTATTTGTGTTACGAGTACGTTATTTACCGACAGCTCAGTGCGATTTGGGGATTGAATACACAGCCGTGTTTAGTGAATTTAAAGTGGAGCTGCCGCGGCTAATACGCTTGAGTTACCAATAAGGTAACTAACTAATAAGTTTATGCTGTCTGAAACCATTAACGTTAATACGGACTAATAATCGAAAGTATTAATTACAGCGCATTAATCTTGACGAACTAATCGCATGCGAACCGCACATGGTTCATTGATTCTACAAAATTTTCTTCGATAACAAGTATTCATAGATACGTGAGCATTTATCCGTTAATTGCCTTGAAATGTTTAAATAAGAAACGTTCGTGCCTTATAATAATTGTGAAAAGTATGAAAACAAACGTGAACTACAGAGATCTCTCTAACAGGTCGCGTTAATTTTCACGAAGCGATATACCTCTAATGACTACCAGTGTAAACGAAACAATTAATACGGATTTGTTCGTAGTAAGCGCATTTCGGGCTTAAGACTACATAAATCCTGTATAAAACGCTCAAACGAGGATACCTTCGTGTTTTTAATAGCTCCATTATATCGGTGAATCGTCCGGTGGTAAATCCACGTCTTAAGTTTTAGTTATTGTTATTTCTGCAACGTAAATAGGAGTGTTTAAAACAATTCCATTTTATTTCGTGAAAAAGATTATGTAATGAAGGGAGACGTTGACACTGTTAAATCTCATCTTCAATAAAAAAAAAAGTATTAATTTTTTTTCTCACCATGAATTTAATAATGCTAATTAAAATTTAATAATATTTCTATAATGGCGAGAGACGAAAACTTCTACACAATTTCACCATCTTTTTGGGTTGGAATATAAATGCAAAATGCATTTTGCCCTATCGAATATACGCGGTCCGCTTAGTGTGCACATTTACTTGTATACAGGGAAATCTGGAGATCGTTGCGCTATTACGAGCAGAGTTCAGAAGAGCTTGGCTTAAAGCAGTAAACCCGGCTCAAAGATGTCTGCGTTGCCTATGGAGAAGCGGAGTTTCTTAAGCAATCTGCAAGATCTCTCAGCGTAAATGACCTCGCTGATAAATAACTATGCCAGAGATAATCGATTGCTTAGGCGAAGAAATTTGTAAGCAAAGAAAATACAATGATATCAAAGAATAGATTAAAGAAAGTGGATAAAAACAAATGTTGATTATAGTTATCGATATTTATTCGACAACATTAATTTATATAAAGCTATTTTTTTTAACCAAGAAGGCAGAAATAAAATTTTACAAAATTTTCATGAATTAATAAAGAAAAACAAATTTTGAAATTACTTAAATTATTTCTACTGTTACAAATAAGCATTCAATAAACGGAACCAAATGTGCATTCATAATATTTAAATCGTACTTAAATCATGTGAGAGATAAAGATAGGTTTTATTTTATCATTTTCCTATATAAATATTTTATGAATAAATATTAGATTACAAATACGATTTCGAGCTGCATTTGCAATTTTAAATTGCTTTTGATTTTGCAATTAAAATTTAACAACGAGCCATAACAACGCACGCGCCATTAACATCAAGCTGACGTCGTTGCAGACTCCTGAACATTCGGAAACTTCCAACAAAATAGTAATTGAGTTTGAAATTCGGACAAAGATCAACAAAAATTAAAAAAATTTTCTCATATTAGCCAATGTTGGTACATGTCTAAAGTCGCTAAATATACTTGTACTGAGGCCCTTATTAATTTAGTTTAATCATAACTAAGTTTAAATGTACTTACCGCTTTAGACATGTACCAACATTGGCTAATATGATATTGGCCCTGTTATGTGGCTAATTATTATACATGATAATTACATAATAAATAATTTTTTAACTTTGACCGTTCTTTGTCCGAATTTGAATCGCCATTCAAGTTATAATTCTGTACTTTTTGTGTTGCGAAGACATTGCTATCCTACTGTATTAAATTGTTAATGAAAGCTTTTACTGAGATTATAGAATTAATAAGCCTTCTCGTATAGCAATCAACATGTTAAGTTTTAATTTGTACTAATAACGTTTATTTGTGCTTATATTATAGAATGGCATTGTATACAATTAAAATTTAAACGAATTTATATCACTAAAAAAGATAAAATTATCTCTAATTGATATTATCTAATAATATTTTTACTTTTATTTGATATTTTATTCGGCACTTTTGATGTCCTGATAATTTAGTCATTTCTGGAAATGTGATTTATTTTATTGTATCTGTAGCAATTAACAGTTTTCAAATTTATATTCTGCTTAAAAAAAAAAAAAAAACAATTTGTTTACATGAAAAATAATCTGTGTATATTGTTATTTCATTTAACAATTAAATAACGTAATGGATTATATGTACATAGAAATGTATACAATGTATATCCGTACATTTAAAAATTGCTAACTTGGCTAATCATTTTTTCAATTAATTGCTTTCCACTGGTAAAAGCACGTTTTTTAAAAATGGTTATTGTCACTAATCTCGTAAAATTTAATTGAATATTAATAAAATAAAAAAACAATTTTTTTTTCATTTAAGTAATTAATTGGCAAATATTTTATACTTTCTAATAAATGTTACGATAGGAAAATATGAGATAATAAAATTTTTACCAGAAAATTAAATTGCACGCTTTAATGCATTATTATATATAGATTTATTATATATAATTATATATATTATATATAAATATTTTATATTTTATAAAAATTGTATTGGATGAAAGATTATATTTTTGCTATATTTTAATCATTTTATCAATAATTAATAGTTGTTTTTTTGTATTTTATCTTTGTTTTTTATTTCTTTTAATTTCTCCCGAGAAATTGATATTAATTTTAATGTGCTTAACATTTGTTAATTTTAAAAAACAAATTGTTTTTAAAAGCATTGCATTTTTTGTGAAAAAGTTTATTACGTGTCGGTTTTATTTTATAATGTTGTAATTTCTTTACTAATGCGTTATCTAATAAATTTTTTACTGCTCAAAAGTCATTATGTAGTTTCAAATTAACCCTTTGTTTTTTATAATATAAAAATGTTACAATCAATTTTTCATTTTTATTACAGAACAATTTTTTTTTCAACGCGACAAAACAACGACACTTAAAATTTTTAACGAATTTATATGCTTCTACACGTCATTAAAAAAATATTATATCATCATAATGCTAATGTAGTATATGTTAAAGCGCCCTCGATCTTTCTATGGAAAAACCGTAAAAGTTGATAACGAAGCATATGGCTTTATAAGAAGTTTATACTCGTCAGGAGAATTTTTTACTACGAATTTTATCAGGTTCTTTTTCGTACGAGCAACGTAAACTTTTCATAAATATTTTATTTGACTTTATAGAAAAGAACCTTTACTTCGGATTTTATCTTAACATCGGATACTGATAATCAATACATTGCACAGTTATAACAACCGCAGAGCCGGAGATTTAACAGAATAAACAAAATTTTCTCGACAGGACCTGATGTATAACAGTATTTCTATATTTAATATAACAATTGTGCGTATTAAAAATAACGAAGATTTTTTGCTATCTTTATTACAGTATGCTATCTCTAATATAGCATTATGTTGAAAAACATCCTACTGTAGTTTTTTTTTTTTTAGAATATTTCTTTATTGATGGTTTATAATTTTAATCTCTGAATTTAAACTGTTTTATAAATCGCGTAATTACAAGAAACAATTAACTCTTGCGATAATATGCTCGAAACAGTGTCTCATTCATACTATCCTTAGTATCTTGAATCTGTTCATTTTTAACTATGATTTTAGCTGTGCAGATTTGATTAATAGATTGCTGCCTCGGTGATAAGCAATCGTGTCAATTTTTGGATTACCTAAAATAGCGCATTGCATAATACATAATTCATAAATCATAATACATAATTTATAAATCATTAATTTTACCTAGCAATCTCATTAATCATCAATTGTAACAATTACAAGTGTAACTGTAACAATTAACATACTGTACATTTGAATGATAAAAACGTATGGCAATGACGAGACAAGTGATTTCGCGAATGTGATGTTTCGCGATCATTCAATTATTGAATGGAAGTGTCTTTAAAGAAGATACGTCATACTATGTACGGAAGTCGGATTGGACCAGTTAATAGCATGTATCACTTTCAAGAAACCTTTGTCACTCGAAAAACATTTTATTCACTTTTAAAACAATTTGGACGCTTTTGTATATTATCTTGTACTTCTCTATCATCTCAGAAATTTTTCTCGCTAAATACTGTAGATTTTATTCTGTCACATGTGAAAATATAGCATGAACAGTCTAAGCGAGCGCTTGACTTGTATAAACATTTGAATCACAAGTCAACGTCATTTGGAAACGTAAAAGACGTCTGCTGATTGGATGGAAATGTGAATGCTATGTAAAGAATTTACCTGATCAAAATAATTTACTGCAGCAGAAAAAAATGTTTCATAATTGCGATATCCATTACACTAAAAACAGAGTTTGGATAATAGCCGTCAAACATTGAGTGAAATAATGTCAATCAAATGGTTAATAATAACCGAAAATAATTTTACTTTTCTGAATATTTTACAAATATTGCTAAAGGTTTTATACTTAATATTTGGAAAAGTAAAATTACGTTTTGTTATATTAACGAAATATTTAATTGGCATTATTTCACTCAACATTTGGTAGCTATTATTTCTTTCTTTTTTTTTCAGTTTACACAGTTCTCCTCCTAACTTGTCAATTATTGATCTTATCTACCAAAATTATCGTTTAGAATAATATCCAAGGAATTTACTGAAGAGCACACACCCCTCGTGGTAAACTCGCAGCGGTGGATCCTCTTTAATCACCAATGGAAGAAGAGTCACGCTCCTTTCACTAGAATGTATAATAAAACCTCACAGCACGCACTCGTGCGCAAAAACTTTCGTAGGAATTTCGAGTATCAACGTTGCTCAGCCACGAAGCTTATCGAAGCATCGATTTTACATCGCTCAGCGTGAAAGCGCCTGTCAGTTTTTGCTCGTCGCGCTATCATCAGGACGACAACGCTCGACAACTCGGTCCGACCAGTTCTCTCGAAAGGGCGCGCGCTGTTCCGTAAAATCGGAAGCTGTGAGTGTTTCTCGGCGACCTCTTCCGACCACTCTCCCCCCCGCTCCGTTTAAAATTGCTGCTTTGGTCTCGTCGTTCATAGAAGCGAAATTTTAACGACGGCTTCCAACACTCGAGCCTCGAGTGTATTCCGCCCACGTCGCATAATAACGTCGAAGATGTCGTAAAGGTGCGTCTCAGCTTCTATATATGCGCGACGAGTATTTACGGGTACGAAATTGGCTGAACGGAAAACACGATCATAAAGAGCGTATTCGCTAATCGGATTTTATGGTCGATGGAAACATCGTGCATCCAAAAACCTTTCTTCTTTCCTGTCGGGAAGGAACTACTTTTGTGATTGTTTTACGTGTATTTCTTCGAGCGTTAGATTTGCCATATAGCGAAGTATCAGACACGAGTACAGCGGCAAATAATGCGTCCGCGTTCTGCGAACGAAGAATTCTGCTCGCGTAATTGTTCGATCGTGTTCTATCGGCAGCGAAAGTATCTTTATTCTGCACTTTGTTCTGCACCGCGAAAGAAATAGTAAAATTATTCGACGCAAAAATACGCGTCACGTAAGACGGAGGACAGAGGCGCAGGAGAAAATGAGGCTTTCACGTTAATGAAATATGTTGTTTAGTAAATGATCGCACTTAGGGAGACGAGACACGCGCGATCAGTGAGAGAATTTGCGCTTTTACGGCGAAAACGATTGGGTGAGATTGGCAGATATCCAGTCGCGGGACCATCACGAGGGCTTTCCGACGGCTTATTTTGTCAGCGCGGATATAAAAAAAAGAGGATTGAAAGTTCTCCCCAGATTAAGAGATTCTCCGCGGTGATATCCGCCCTACGTTTCGAGAAGGGGCATCGTTATTTCTTGTCACGCTCTGGAATCACGAACGATACTATTGCTTTGATTTATAGATAAGTTCCGTTCCTCTCTATCAAGTTTTTCTTAGACGACACACGGCGGACTGGGATTTAACATCTGCACCGGTCTATCTTATTGTGAGTTTCGTTCTATTAATAACTTTAAGACATCGTTGCTGAAGTCAAAGTGACGATTTGACACTACGGTTTATCCTTCAAAGTTATCCTTCGAGTTGGCTTACCGGACAAAACTTCCGAACAAACTTCTTTCGCACTGCTCGATCCGTTATAACGTATCCTCGACGTGCACACTACACATTTTTGAGCCGTTTATAGCAGCACCATTCTCTCGTTGAATTCCCGAGGTACATGGTGCACGTGTACTCTCCGATCTTCTATTTCGAAGATTTTCACAACTTTGTAAAACGCGCCCAGTTAAAATGTTAATGTACTTTATAGTACTAATTTGCTGACTAATTTGCCAACTGAGAGACTATTACTGGTGAATGTAAGATTCGTTAGCTGAAATTAGTAACTTGGGACTCTCGGGAAAGATGAATTGTTGTTACCTGAGGCGGAAATTATTTATGAATCAACTCAATAAAGAGCTTTTATTATTCCGCTATTCTTACCAGCGATTCAATGTTTTCGCGATGAATGAGTTATCTGTTATTGGAAAAATTATGCATTATTTATTTTGCCTTACGACGTTACGTAGAATGGCTTTTCATTCAGAGAGGCACGGAAAAGGGAGCGTCACTGAATATTTTCACTTCCGTGTATTTTTTTATTCTTCACAAAAGTTACATCCCACACGGCATCCGTGTTAGATATTCTGAGAATATAGCCGATGTTGCGTTTGCAATTTAACACGAATATGTACAAATGCAGCATCGCGCAAAGCTGCGTCGATGAGCTCTGCCTGCTTGATCGTATCAACATCTACCACCCTATTGTACCTTGCTTTTTAATCAACAATTTTTTAATGAAAAAAACGTCCGTGCCCTTCAACCAGTTTCATTTTAATTAAAAGGATTTAAATATCGTTTCTCCATTAGTCTCCTTCGGTTTGATTAATGTCCTCTCGATCTTTAATGTCACTGCGCTTTATATTTAATGCAATGGAATTAGAAATGCAGAGTGAGACGTTGCGGTAAGGGAGCGGGGTACCGCGCCATTCGATCTCTGACTTCTTGTTCTTGAAGGTGAGAAAACCCGGAACGAGGTGCCATTTGTGAAAAGGATAGCGCGTGGGCGTTACGAGAGAGAATTATGAGAGAATTAAATCGCCGCCGGAACGAACTATTCATTCTTTAAGGCCGAAAATAATGTAAGTAATTTTGCCGACGACATATTGCACCGGCCATTCAGAAATAAGTCAAATTACAGGTGGTCGGACGTGCAAAATTCAACGTCCGCCTTGCCTCTCCATCCTCTTTCCTGTTCACAGAGTTGCCGTGAAACAATCGATCGTACGTATGTCCAACAAAAGGACATACGTACAATATCGATATCTAGTCGTTCCTGTCGCTGAAATTTACGTTCAGATCGCGTGTTTAACGCACGCTGATGAAGTGCCACTCCAATGTGCCACTTGAAGTAGCACGTTTTGAAGTAGCACGTTATATATTGAGTTTCATTTAAGCTAGTCTATTGAGAGAGTGACAAGGACATTAAACACTCATTTTTAGCACATCAATCATTTCCGAGATTAATCTTTCATGTTTATGCACTTTGTCATCGCGTTTGAGTCTTTCTTACGTTACCTCTAGACAAGGAGAACTATATAAATACGACAGAGAACGCTTCATTAACAAAATTTAATGTTTTAGAACTTTTTTCCGTGGTAAGAAACAAGACGTTGCTAGAAAAGAGATACATGTTCCGTTTTGAATAAAACTTATAAATATTTGTGATATCTCTGGTTCTCAAATGAATCCCGCGCTGAAACAGAAAGTTATGCAATGGAGGGTTGAAAACATGCGGTAACGTCGCGTTTTCTTTCACATTGCAAAGCTGCATGAAATCGGACAAAAATAGAAAATGCGAGCGTAACATCTCTTTCCCTCCGCTGAGAATCTTTTCTCAAGTAGTAGCGACGTTGATACGGTCAGGCGCGCAAACCGGCACTTGGGTGTTTTTCCTTTGCAACGTTTGACTATACAATGCAAATCAAAATGTTGTACTTTACTCATACAATTACGCTACTATAATAATATAAAAATTTATTTAGTCACTTGAACACAATAAACCCAAAAATGTCGAGAAACATCTGTATACGGATATGTGGGATAAAACTAGTACTTGAATAATTTATAGAATGTATCATAATTTTGAAGACTAGAGAGAACTTAACATTACATAGGAGAAAGCCATACGTATGACGCAATATCTTGATGGTACGTTCATTACAACGGTAAACATACTATACCGTGTGAATGGCATAATAAAAATCACTAATTCTCCTTTGCTTTCTGAGGCCACATGAGATTGATATGTGTACCAAATCTACCTAGCGGAGCAGTAGAAGCAGTTTCATCCTCATGGAAGTTTGGCATGCAAACATTGACCTCGTCCCAAGGTGTATCAGCGGCTTTTGAGAAGGAAAATTCATCGTAACATATTCGCGAATATTTGACCATATATTGAACGTTCGATTTTATCGCACGTTACGCAAATCCAAAGTCAATTCAACTTCCAAGAGATAAAGCTCATTATAAATTTGACATAATTCAACTGTTCGTATCAGACCGCCTGTTCGTGAATAATGGAAAGCTCGCTATGCCGAGCACAAATTAAAATATCATGTAACGACGAAGAAACGGAAAAAATTCAAATTGTTTCTTTTATTATGGCAGCTCCAAAAATTATTCCACAAATATTTTGTAGCCAATCTAGCATTGTTTTCATGTCGACTTGCAACTTTAATTATTCATTTTTTAGTTATCACCCTGAAAGGATTATTTTAAACATTTATTAAAAAAAAATTTCCCGTAGATTTGTAGCAGAAAGTATTGACAAAAAGTCTTGACTGTACGTTGAAATAAAATATGCCGTGTTTTTGTGTACAAATATGTACTATTTTTTCTTGCTACGTTTTTTATAACATATCATAACAGTTGTTGACGACATGTTGAAATGTGCATACGTCGAAACCAAAGTTCGACGCGTCCTCGCAAGCGATATTTCATTGAGAAAATACTAGTGCAAACATTCACCTCATATCCATCAGGTGAACCATCAGGTGCTTCGATAAGAAAGAGAAAGATAGTTTTATAAAGGAAAGAGAAAGAGAGAGAATGAGTGAAGAAAGAGGAAGAAGGAGAAGGAACAGAGAGAGAGAGAGAGAGAGAGAGAGAGAGAGAGAGAGAGAGAATGAGATGGTTGACACGGCTGCACTCCGGCATGCTCTAGAACGTATGAAATGGTGGTAGTGCGCAGGTGGAAGAGGTCGGAAGGTTACGAGAGCGCAGACGCCAAGACCATCGAGGATACCACCCGGCACAACCGAGACCGGACAGAGCTAGCTCGCCCGCATTGCCGTATTCGTCTACCAGCGTGTCAGGTCTATTCGGCGAGCCATTTAGGGAACGCACATTCGGGGTCAAAGTGTCCCGTCATCGACTTCGCGAGCCGCGAAAGAGTTTCGATTTCCACGGTCGTCACTTTGTTGGAGGAATCGCCGCACAGACATCCACATCGTCGATTTGGAGAACAGTTTTCCCGCGCTCGGCACGAAGTCCGCTTTCACCTGTTAAACGCAACTCTCCCTCTCTCTCTCTTTCTCTTTCTTTCGGCGTGACCTGTTTGCACGTAAGTAGCAATTCGGAAATTAATTTCCGTTTCTTCGACGTACTACACACATATATATATATACGATATACAGCTCACCTGTAGCTCGACCGTTCGCGGATTTTTCAAAATGTAATGTGGTCGGAAGATTGTATATAAATCGCTGCTGGTTATGTTGGAATGCGCACAAGCGTATAAATATGAATGAACGTATTGTGTGGACAGAAGAGTTGCAAGTAAGCATTGTGCGGTCTTTTACCTGTTTTCAAATAGTGTTTGTGGAGACTCGAATAACAATAAATTTACGAGAAAGAGTTTATTTTTTTTTTAAGTAAAATGTTAATATTTGGATAATTAGATATATTATAATCGTTAACTATTTGTTAAACTGTTACTTTGTGGTATATATTGATCTATTTTTATTGTTTTATTTTTCTATAATGACCGTCGCATAGAAAGTATTAACAATTGTATCATAATATTCGTAGCATTGCGAGAATTTCAAGTTTTAATAATTTCGAATGTTCACACGTATGATTTTAATATTAATATAATTACTTAAAAAAATTAAAAACAAATACAATTTCAAGACTCTTATAAATAATAATTCGAATAAAACAGGACGAGCCGCGCTGAGTGTTGTGCGCCAAAAACAAACAAATGCCAAATAAATGTAAACGTTTCGACCTTTAATCAACGGTCTTCTTCAGTACAAGAACTTAGATTCTATAACAACAAGCATTACAAATTACATTAAGATTACAAATCTCATCACAAATTAACGCATTAAATTAGTTGACAAATAAAATATTCACGGTCTTCGAGATTATCATTTAGACTACGGCGTTCCCGACATATCACGAATTTTGTAAACAGATGTAGCATTTTTATATTCGGTAAAAGATTTTTATTTGTCAACTAATTTAATGTGTTAATTTTAATGTAATTTGTAATACTTGTTGTTATAGAATCTAAGTTCTTGTACTGAAGAAGACCGTCGATTAAAAGTCGAAACGTTTACATTTATTTGGCATTTGTTTGTTTTTGGCGCACAACACTCAGCACGGCTCCTTAGCTCGTCTTGTTTTATTTGAATAATTACTTTAGGTAATCCTTATTCAGTAGGATGAACAGGGAGAGAACAAGATATATTATTTATATATTTTTTTTTCGAGAATATTGAAAACCATAAAAAATAAAGTGTGTCTTTTTTATAGAAGAATATAGCTGTAAAATAATAGTCTTCGCTTTAAGATTCTTAATAAAACGTAAAGCTTTATTAAATTTGAGCTTTATCGATATGTTCACATAGAAGGTTATTGTGTAATTATTGTTGTTTTCATTGTTTTTAATCAAATGATACACTACTCAGTAATTCTAATATCAAAAATAAAATACGGGGAATATGGGATAGTTGCATTAATTTTCTTCGGTGTGTAAAAGAATTATTAATATAATTATTTTATAGCTTCCAACAGAAATTAATTGATGATTGCGGTGCTGCTAATTCATTTTCAATTCATATTGCACGCCGCAGCAGTACCTCTGATCTACTACGCAAAAATATTGTAGATCACGTTACCTATCGCGTTGAACATAGTTTGCTATTTCAAGCAACTGTCGAGTTACATGCACCTAGACTTACACACATGCATATACAGTTCATTAAAAAATGACAATCCTCATCATCTTTACAAGTTCATCAATCCAAGTTTTGTCGCTGCAAGCAACTGAATTTGTTTCTGTATAAATGCAAATTTTTTCCACAATTTCTGTTGCGTAATTACGCAATTAATTATTATAACAAAATGTTTTACTCTCCATTTTTTAAATTTATTATAGAGCAATATTATAGAAAAGTTTTAAATAGAGATGTTTGTATACATTTGATCAGAAATTTATTTCCGCAACTAAATTAAATGGAAGAAAGAATTTTATTCAATAAAAAAATTAATTAAACTATCAAATCGTGTGCGTTTAATAGTCAATTTATTAACTGATTTAATAAATCGAGAATAACAAATGGGGGAGGGGGGGGAGGAAAGGGAAGAGTGAAAATTACTTTACGAATTATGTAAGAAGGCAGATACGTAATCAGAGTTACTTTGTTGCATAATTGTCACGAACGTTCTTAAAGTGATAACAGTTTCTTATGTAAGTTCTTTTAATAAAACTTTATATTTCCAAAAATAAACCACCTCGAGATAAAATAATTACGTTATATTTTTGCTTCCTGCAAAAATAGCATTTGAGTCTATTTTTTGCGGATCAAGTGAAACTCGATCGAGAGGTATTTCTGTTTGTCACTCTATTTTTCCGTGTATACGCGTGGCAGCACATTTCTTTCGCGTTCGTAATCGTGCCTCTCGAGTTGTCTGTCGCTCTTGTTGCTCTCTCACGGCGGAAATCGATCGCGCATCGGAGCCGACGTCGGACTGAAATTCTGATTAACCTCGTATATTCGCGCGCGGCTGCATTCTCGAAAGGTACTTTCAACGTGACATTTCCCCCCTTGCCCTGCGGTTTCCATTCGCACAATCGTTTCGAGTTGGGCGGTTGACGCGGTAGATTGCAATGGTTTACCGAAGTCCTTTCATACCGCAACTTTAGCACGTTTATAACGCGAACTGCGAACTTGGGCGCCGCACGTGCGCACCTTTAAGATCAGCCAACGACGACGACGACGACGACGACGACGACGACGGCGGCGAAGCGAGTCGCAAAGGCCGCGTTAAAGACTGTCCGTTAATAAAACGCGAGATCAATTTCACCGAGATCTAATCACTCCGGATTACGTCTTGCAGAAAGCAATCCCGACGCCATCCGTGCCGCGCCGGCAGAGACCGTGAGTCCCTTTAACAACTTAAAATTACATCGCATTTTGTCATCGACTCAGCACTCAGCACTGTTCGGAAGCTTCGGGTTAAAGTTGCTCTTATCCCTCTCAGCTGACTAATATAAACTAATATTGAGTCTCGTAAACTTTAAGGAGGAATCATATGTCCGGTGGAGTACGAGAGACGCGAGTAGGTGCGGAAAGTTTCTACGTAGGATAACGATATCTCAGAAAGCTGGTACGCGCGCCTTCGTCTAAAACTTGAATTGACTTTTTCAAGTAATAGTTTGCCTGTCGCTCTGGGAGAAATGCAATGTTATCCAATTCGAAATTTACTAGCGAGACTTTCGAAAATCTCACTCTCGCGGATGTTTCGAATTGGCAAAGTGTACAGTTGGTCGAACACTCGGCAATCGATTAACTTTGACAATTAATGAAGACGCAAATCTCAACACCTCGCGACACACACGAATACTGCGTTCGAGTGTAGTGCAATTGTGAATTTCAATTATGAAAACGTGCGCGTTTACATGTTACAACTATTAGAAGTTTCATCTTAAGTTTGATCTTAATTCTTATTAGAAATTTTTAATCTTAAATGCAAAGGTTTGAGGTAAGCGCATTAACATCGTAATGGTCCTCGTTATCTTTATCATTATTTCCGCCACGCTAACTTAAGTCCCGTTCTTATGTTCATTGTGCATTTATTAATATCCATTAAGCCGCGTCGTGGTACGCGCGAAGTTTAATTGTCCTTTTTAATACATTTTTCACACAAATTTGCAACTTTATAAAGGTTCGTGTGGTTACTTTGGCCTTATCTCAACGACAGCTTATTACCTCGAGGCCTGCCGAAAGTTAAGTAGCACCACATAGTCTACATAACTTTTGACACTTGAATCTGTAAAGTAAGGCTGCGAAGCCTCGCTGTCCATTTTTCTTTCCGAGTGTGAATTATGTGCCAATCATTCAGAGTGAAGCGGCAGTTAGAATCAGTAATTAGCAATTATTCGCACGAACGATAAGAGAAGTCGACGCCGTTTGAGCTCTTTTGGTTTCCTGCCAAGCAGTTAACGATAAATTGCGGCACCTTTACTTCGTAAAACAATACGGATCTAAATTAGAAAAGAGCACGAGAACATTTGCATACACGAGGTCAGACTTTCAAATTGTAAAATTGGTGGATAATTAAATTACTAGACACCTGCTTTTTCTCAGAATTCTTACATTCCTGGCATTTTGCTGTAATTCGCATTTTCCGTTTGAATAAACTTTTTTCGACATTAGTTATTCTGTTTTTGTACTTTGCTAAGCAACATTATACAATGTTCAGTAGCGGAGACTGTAGCTGGTAGACTATACTAATATTTAGTTGTTAATTTTTATGCATAAAAAAATTGAGAGATTTATCGAAAAAGCAAATTCTATATCAGTTACTAGATACCATTTATTTAATAATATTTTAATAATAAATGAAAATTAATAACTTAATATATGTTTTTCGAATACACTTTTATATATGTCAAATAAAGTTGGAATAAGTTGAGTATAACATTGTTAAAAAATATAATATATATTAAGATATATCATTAATATATTTGAATATATTTTGTCTATTTTAATACAATTTACTAAAATTCAAAATAAAACTTATTTATATTTAACTAATTTTTAATTATAATATAAATGTTATATATTTAGAATGGCTTGATTTTATAATTACGATAATTGTTAACATTTACTTATAAATTAGGTGTATCCAAAACAAAAAAAAAAGGAATATAAAATTCAAATTGCATTACAAAACACCTGTGCGAAATACTTCGGACAACTGAGCAGTGTGCTGCATGTTGTGTGCTGCGTGTTACGATACGGCTATCTCCAGTGCTTTATTTATAGATCTAATTAGTCAACATACCCATAGGTTCACTAGCTTCAGCCTGTTCTATATTTAAAATAAACCGGGATATTTCAACTCTCTTTACAAAGGAGAAAAAATAGAGCGGAAATATTAATGAATAAAGTAAATAAATTTGCAGTTTGATACTGCTTCTCAGAAAACTTTTATCTTTATTGGTATGCGTAGAAGAGAACAATTATATCTGGAGCGCTTGCTTTATCAGTCTAAAGAGAAGCGAAAATCGGGGATGCAAGTTCTCAGTAAAAGAGGTCAGTTATTAATTGCAATCTTAATTATATATCGCGCAAAGAGATATCTCGTAATTGCTAATTAGATTAATTTTGTCACCGAATTGTAGATAGGTGCGCTTTAAACATCTGTTGCGCGACGCGCGACACAGTGTCGCCCTATTACAATCTCAGTAAATTGCGACGTGGCTCAGTCACGCCAGGATAGCTCGAGTGATGAACCGCTGGTAGACGGCTCATTGTTAAGAAAGATTGCAACGCGATAACGTTATCGGACTACGTTAGCGTCAGCGTAACGCTTCGTTAACATCTTCTCTGTTAAAAAATTGCAAAGCATTTATATACTAACGAAAGATGTCAGGCAAAATGTGTCATTTTCACATCTTTTCGTTAGATTTCTTTGTGAAGAAATATGAATATAAATATTGCGCCTAGCTTTGCAAAACAATAATAATTATTTATCAATTGTTAAATAAATAATTACCGTGATCTTTCTTCGTTTCTGTGCCACCTCTGATATTTCTTTCTCTGACCTTTTAAATATTTGGTACGCTCTGCAAATCAATTCGGTTACTTTCGCTGTAATATTATACTCGAAAAAACTTCGCAAAATAAACTTCTTCGCGTACTTTTCGACGAAAGTTCAATTTGAGCATTATTTATTAATTAGATCTTAAGTCGCGTTCGATTTATTATTGAATAACTTTAATATAATATTGAAAAGAATTCTACTTTTTAATCAGGAATATTTAATTGGTACATGAGAGAGAAAGAGAGAAATAGAGTGTGAAAGATTCATGCACTGAGAGACAACATTTCTTAAATTTTAATAAATATTTATTCGAATAGTATTAATAAAATATTTATTTACGGTGTATAAATATTTACTCTATAAGAAAAAATGATATGTAAATTAAATTAGTGGTTCTCGTACAAAATAAATATATATTTATATTTTAGTAAATATTTCATTACTGTATTCAAATAAGTATTAAAATTTATTAATTTTTCCTTCGGTATCTTTTTTATATTAAAAAATGTATCAAATATTATTATTGATGTCCGTAACGGGAACGATACACTATGTCAAAACGTTTTCGTATGTATTTCGGAGCATGTGCTTCTATCAGTTGAAATATTGAAGATTTATGATAACGACACGTCGACAAGAATAGATTCTGAAATATCTTTCTGCTCCTATCTTACTCAGGGTGCGAAATAACTTTCTTGCGGGGCAAAATCGCCTTCTCAGCGGGCTATAATTTTTATTTTACCTAGCCCCTGGTAAAATTCGAGTTCCTTATTGCATTTCTTCGAGTCAGGCTCGGAACTTGGCGTGTTGAGTAAAGAAGATTGTATGTTATAATCTTCATTCTCTCTTTCTTTCAATTCTTAAAAATTGTGCAGCGTCAACGTACGGAGTACGTCTTGAGAAATCATAATTTCAGCAAGTTACGAAATGCTTTTAAGAAAATTTTCGTAAAGAATTAAAATAACATAAAAATTTCAGCTTTTTCTGCCTTTTTCCTTCGTACAAGTTTACTTTCATAAAATTTTCTCCAAATACTTTTTCTATCAATCCGTGCGTACGTATGAGTGTGCGCGCGCGCGTGTGTGTATGTGTGACATACATTTTTTTAAGAGTAAAAGTTGAAAAATTTTTTTTAAAATGAATCTTTTTTAAAGTTACTCCAACTGCAAATTAATAAATGGGGAAGTGCCATTAAATTAACACGCGGCGCCGAAGCAACTCCGACTTGTTTCATCGCGAGAACTACAGCCACCAATTAATTTCCTAAAGACTCGATTCCGTGGATGCTGATTAAAGTACGTTTCGAGCTTACGCTGCGCAGTCCAATCTCACGTCGGACATGCAGCAATTAGTTGAGAATATAAATCTGAATTAATCTCGACTTTGAATCGACGGTGCGTGTACACAAAAGCCCTTCCTCGACAAATAGATTCATATTAACGAAAGCGCATTTCGATATATCGTATTTATCTTTACGCGCACATAACGCCACATTGCAATGTAATCGTTTTTGTTCTTTCGTTCCGTCCGTGGAAGATTAAAAAGGGGTAGATTCGAACTCCATTCTTTACGATCTTTTTATAAATGTTAAATTATGTCTTCAGTAATTATATCCTCCGGTGGTTACAGTATACGTTTTCCATTATTGCGATACGCACATGTGGCTTGATAGCGTGTAGAATTTATTTTTTTTTAATTTTATGACATTTTCTTTGTGAGCGAGAACGTGCCGATGAATTGTCCTTCCAGCGACAACTCTGTGAATGAAAAACGATCCTTCTTGCTCCTGTCATGCTCGGTTTCTGTTCACTAGCTTTTGTACTTATTCCTTGATAGATTTTGACAAGCGATCATTTTTTCTTTTTTTTGAGTTAATGGTTAAATATTGTCTAAAGTATTTTAAATAGAGAACTCATCCGGCCGATAATGTGAAATATTTTAATACTTTAATATATGTTAAAATTTAAAATATTTTAAGTTTAATTTTTAATGAAAGTTTTATTATTAAACATTTTATAGTTAGTAAATTTTAAATATTGTAAGAAATGTAATTAATATGACGCGAAACAGATTAAATTTAATCATTTCGATAATAAAATTTTATTAGCAAAAAGGATAAATATCTTACTAATAAAATATGTTATAACAATTATTAAAAGTTTAATTAGCCGATCACAATACTATCTCTAATGTTGTTATTGCGTTTTAACATTTCCAAGGGATGTCTTACTTAATTCATACATCAATTTTACTCAGCGCTTTTTTGCAAGATAAACACATTTGCGTATTGAATAACGATCGGATAATTAAATAATTCATGAAATATCACCTCTCAGTAAACAATTTCCAGTATATTTTTAAACTGCATTAATTTTATTTACCACAAACGAGTCGAATTGATTTATTGAAATTTTACTCAAAATTTGCGTGCGACCGCTTTCCATCTCTAAACCATACTACAGGGGCAATACATCACACACAGCGTGACAAAATTTTATCTATGAAAAATAACTGGCACACTCCCGTATTTTTTTTTCGTTTTTCGTTTCTCGCGATCTATAACCATAAGTCAAATATGGATGTACGGGCATTTGTAAATATTAACTAGCGCGCCTGCAACGTCGCGCTTGTTAAAATAACACACGGTTTAAAATACGGGCCATACAAATAATAAGAGGAAACTAGAATTTTGTAATGCCGGCCCCAACAACTGACTAACTTTATCTCGGAAAGTCGACCGAGCCAGCAGATTCATTCGAGGATAATTCGCACTAACAGCTCGGAAACGCGTTAAAAGCAGTGACGCGTTACTTAATTCCCCGGAAAAAAAGTAATTTCCTTTGTGCGCTGTGTTTAAATTTTGACTATATACTTTATATTGTCTCGTTTAGCACGGCGATGACCGTCCACACAGAACGCAATGAAATATTTTCCCTTAAATTCCGTCACGTAGAATTAAAATTAAACTTGCATATAATACTTATACAAAATCGTTGAAAATAAAACTGAAAACATAAAGAGAAAACTAAATTACATGACTGCAGAATTAATCATTCGCAATCAAAACCTGCGTAACATACTTACATTATTTTCGAAGATGTTCCAAAGATGATTCCAACATCAGTCGTTCAAGTTTTATACTTTAATTAATGTTATTTAATCGCTTTTTCTAACACCGCTCTAAAATTTCACTTTCAGTGCAAATGGGTATTTTAGAGATATAGAGATCAGATTAATTTCTTCATTGCCCGCTTTTCTTTTTTCTTGCTGAGCGATAGTTGAAAAGCGAGCAAGAGTGTGCGAGTCATCTCGAGATAATGTTTATTGCCCATTCATAAACGCGTTCCCGATTTCCCGAACGAGTTGCGTGTTGTTCAGGCCATAAAACTCGCGGGCACAATATATTCAGGCCAGCTTTTATTTCGATTAGCTCCTTCGGGAATGCATTTCACTTTACACCCTCATCGTTCCAGATTTACATTTCTCCCGTTTCCTTTCAAATTATTCTGCGATTTACACCACGGATGCAATCATACGCTCCGAATCGGGTTTTACGACTGTGATCGTAAATTGGTTACGTATTTACCATTTATTAAAATGACTCAGTTTTCACGGATCAACAGTTTATTTAACCTTTAGAGAGCCACGGGGTTTTTTAAATATCATGAAAATTTGTTTTGAAACATAATGTATATGTGTATTTATTAAATGTTATATATATATTATTTATTTGTATTTAAAATGCAACTTGTTGCAAAAAAAGTATAAATAAATAAATATAACATTTAATATGTATGTATATACATTTCTAATATATAACTTATCGCTAAATAAAAGTTTCAAGACGCGTAATTTATAATGTTGATAGATTTCTTTAATTATGTTTATTCAATATTTATTCTTTAAATTTCCAATTAAGAATTATAAAGTTATAAAATATTGAAAATATTAGATCCAATACTATGACAAATAGATAACTTTTTTTTTGTATACAATTTGCATTAATCTACTTTCGCTAATTATAATTAAAAATCATGAATTTAAAATATTAGTTTCAATATAGTGTTTCAATACGTTGTAAAATTTTAATTATTATTTCTATTTATGTAACACACAGTCGATTAAATAGATTCAAGATTTTTAAATTTCTAAGTTTTACTTCTCTATTCATATACAGAAATCTCAAAAATTTTTAGATAATGAAATATTTAAGTTAAAACAATTCTTTTTTTTTTATAAAAACGTAATAATGCTTTTGTGATTTTTTTCTAAATGACTGTAGTGCATCAAAAAATGTAAATGTAATTTCTATCTTATTTAATATCAAACAATTAAATGCAAAGAAAAAATAATAACAAAGTATAATAAAATGTATCCATACAGTATATTATAATATTATTTGGTACAGAATATATCCCAAGAATTTTTCGCAGTTCGTGGAAAATTTTGTTAGCTACTCGGAAAACATTCATCTTTAATCATGATAGAGAAGCTTGTTCGTTAGCTTTGTTGTGGAATGACCTACGTGTACAAACATGCGAATGGACAAACTTTGTGAGCATGTTGCGTAGGATTGGACATGACGTAATATAAAGGATTAAAGGAACGCAGTACAGCGTAAAACGGATAACTTAATAATTTTGCACACATATTTTTCCGCGACACTTAATAATTTGAAGATATCATTAAAAAATATGTACGCGTAAATGCTTCCTTTTTGCAAGTAAATAAATATACGAAAAAATAAATAAAAAGTGTACAAAAAGACAAAAAAGAAAAAAAAATGCAATAAAAAAAAAGTTGTACTTTCTATTTACAATATTTATGATATCAATTTATATGACGAAGAGGTACGATAAAGTTAATTACAGTACTTGTTAATTTTGTACAGTCATTTTAATTGTCAGAATTAATTAGAGATAGACGTTTACTTCGTTGATGGCTATATGTGATATTTATCAGATAGCTCTGGATTTAACATTAGAGAATACTTAATACCACTAATATTGGTACATATAATTTACCGATTAAATGCTCATGGATGAACATCGGCTTGATTACTCTCGCTTATGAAAGTATGAAATGCTGCCATGCATGTCATAGAGCGTATACGTTTACATGACATATCAGCTTTACTAATAATTTAATCAAACTGATATTTTGAAAAATCATACAGAATTATACGTTATAAAATGAGATAAATTAAATACATGTATTACTGTGAAACGCGTAATTTAATTCAATAATTTAAAACCGATAAATTATAAACAATACTTGAGGGAAAAATAATGAATGTATTTTAATATATCTTTTGTATACATACGTACCTAAATCAAAAAGTGGAATTAATTTCATAACCGTTATTACGCGTTTTCGATTGCATATGCGTAGTACGCTTATTTATAATGGAAATATTCCATATTCTTGAATATCGCGGTACGTTAATGCGTCAAAGAATAATTATATAACGGCAAAGGGGATAAGTAAGGTGCAGTTTGCGATCGAAATGATTCCGTTTGATATCGGTCGCAAGCTTGTGCGCCGAAGAATGTTAATTTCAGGTCAATCGATAATACGCAAACGATCAGCTGCGGTTGGCTGCGCAATGCGTTTTCGCCGCAATCTATCAGCAAATTAATCATTAGTCCTAATGTTTGTTGATACGAATTCTATATTTAGAATCTGTAATCGACATTGCGCATAACGTGCGCTAGCGTTTATTTTTCGCGACGGCGCGGCAGGTGCAAATAATAATTATTGCAATTGCATAATTACATTATACACACACATATATATATATATATATATATATATATATATATATATATATATATGTATGTATGTATATACACACATATATTATTTATTATTTATTGTATGTTACTGCTAATTACGTTAGGTAAATTTTTGATAGATTAAGTAAAATTCAATATGATTATGGTAATGGAACAAAATTGTCTGAACAAGACAAGTATGTTTAAAACTTTCATTCTATTCTGCATGGAATACTCTTGTTCGATCGCAAGTTTAGTTTGATCAATACTTAAGAAAGTTACTTCCGCGTATTTTACAGGATAAATACAAACTTTAAATGCATTTTTCCCAAAATAGAATTCGTATTCACGTTTTCTTTTACCATTTTCTGAATTACGACTTGCAAAAATCATCAGCGTGACCTGTTGTCAAGAATTGTTCTTTTCACTCTATGAATCATACGCAAAAACGCATTAAGCGTAATGTTACAACATGCAATTATCACCGATGTGACCGTAGGAAAGGAATACATAGTTATGAGCCCGAACGTGCGCTTAATGTGATTTATAGTTAGGAATATTTACGATTTCGAAAGGTGTTACACGGAAATAGGTCAGCGGGAATTTAATACCCCCATGAATGTAGTCACCATCAGCATTTGCATAACGGTGTCCGGTCTTAAAGTCAAATTAATGCGTGAGTAATTTTATGTAACTGAAAGGAACTTATGGTTATTATGAGAAGAGAAAGAGAAATTTATTGCGTTAAAACTGCACGCATCATTCTTTTCAGCGGTGAACTAACAACTGCGATGTATGGTTTTATTTCATTTGTCAGTTTTATCTTCGAAATCGAAATTGCGTGAAAAATAGAAATAAAGTTGAAATCGTATATTCAAAGTGGACAATGGACCGTAGAATCATACGGAGGGAAGAGCAGTCGCTGGACCGTTACAAATGTTATGTGATTCATATGCAACAGTCTGTGAAAATGTACAAAATATATGATCAGATATAAAAATATGCAAAACTCTTTTCTTGGAAGCTATTGAGTTAAAAAAAATTATGAATTGTTTATTTATAGAACGAGGTATATAAGCTCAAATTTAAAATTTGCATTGGTTGATTTGAAAGTCTCAAAGATGTGTATGTGATTCGAATGATACACGACACAAAAAAAACGTTATATTAATATTTGTCTAATTAAAAATAATCTTATTAATTCAATAACGCTAATAATAAAATTAATACTTTATTAAAACAAGATCATGACGTATTTGTTTTATTAGTACTATTTAATTAACAAGATTATTTTCAATTAGAGAAATGTTAGTACATCATTTTTTCCCTTATAGATATAAAGAAGTAGATAAAATGTAAATAGCGGATACTGTGATTTTAGGAATTTATAATTCAATTATTTTTTCGGTATTAAGACGATATAAAATATTGAGAAATTAATGAAATTCGGTTTTACTTGTACATTTTTTAGCAAGAGAAAATATTTAAGCAAAACTTTTCTGCAATTTTATTGGGACGATGTATCGTGTAAAGAACGTGCAACAGAATCGATCTCTCTTATACGGTGAATGCATTTTATATTCAACTCACGAGGACTTTATTGTTTCTCTCTCGCCAGTGGATTTAGTGAAAAACTCGTTGGAAAATATTGTTTGTCTTTGGTTGTACCTGAAGCCGGTCGATTCACTGAGCGTTGAATATTCTCGCTGGTTTAGGTTTCAGTATTCATTTTTGAGTCACAGATCTCTTGCAGTGATATAAAAGATTTTCATTGCCCCATTGCGAGATTTGGACTAAAGTAATTAAAGCGGGAGTTACTTAAAAACGCTGAATGAATCGTCTACAAATAGAGATCCGTTAATTGTGCAGGAATGAGTTGCGAAAGAAAAAAGAAAGAAAGCTCTTAGCACATAACTGGTCCATTGGATTGATTGCCATGAGATTGAGTATATATTTCCAAATTATGACATAACATTAATTTACCGAGCAAAACTTTTACCATCTGTGATACAGGACAATAATCGCTTTAAATTAATTTGTATTCATCTAATGTTTGCCAGCCCCTCCCCTGCCTCCCTCGCAAATGTTATAAACGGGATGTACTTGCTTGAATAAACGCGAATGGAAAATGGAAACACAGAGCGCCGAATTCGACGTTAGTTCTGCCCGGCCCCGTCTCTTCCTACAAAATAATCTCTCGATTTATCCGCGGTTGCCATGCAATTTAATTCTGCGTTCGGTAACGCGATTACATCACGCAATTAATCCCATATTCAGTGACGTAATATTCAATTTCCACGAATGTTAGTGCCTGCTTTATCATGCACGTTTGTGCCGCCTACATTTTTCGCATTATTGAATTTCGCAATTTCACAGCCCATTTTCCGCACTTCCGGCGACGGCGGCGTCGCAACATTTATCGGATAATCCGCTTGGAAGTTCGATGCCTCGAGAAATATCGAACGAGTTGAACATATAGATTCATAAGAAGCTTTGGTCGCGATGAGAAAACTTACGCGATTGATGGGTATAACAATTAAATAAGCCACGAGAATCAATCGCGGTTAAGTGCTCAATTAAAATTCGAGCCTCGCGGATGGCCGTAAATTTCATTCTTCGGAAACTTGAAAGAGATTATAATATTTTCATAAGAAAAAAAGCTTCTTATTTTTCGAATAGTGCCTCTTAATGCAAAAGCTGTGTGTTTTGGGGATTTTTCTCGATTATTCGTGGGGGGTGAAAAAAAAAAATAAAGAAAACTAGAAAAAATGTTGTAAACTCGTGCTTCTTCGCACTTTCACGAACGGGTCTGCTTGCAAATGTGTCGCGCGCGATGAATTTGCGCCCACTCTTCTCGAGGGGTTTCTTTTTTTCCTCTTAACTCTTAACAGGTGGCATTTTCGTGTGAAAAAACGTTCTCGCATTCCTTTTTCGCGCAACAACATACCGCGAGTTGCTCGGGGTTGTTCTGGGAATAAAGAGAAGTGTGCTCAAGTGACCCGTTAATAATATCTGTAATTTATGCATCCCTACGCGGCGCTCCGTACGTATTTATCGTGTGTCACGTCGTTCGCGTTATCATGGCTTAACCCAAATACAGTCTTACACTTAGGGCGCCGTGTCAGCACTTACGCGTGGTATTGGATGTTGTTTACGCTCCGTCGGACATTTTACCTCGTTGTTTTCTACCACCTATACGTACTTATTTGTGTTGGACATTCTTTTTGGTATTGATTTGCGCCGGTGTTCCTGGAGGAGAAGCGAGAAACTGTTCGGCAAACGACAAATCTTCTCGGATCACGCGTTGCGTAGGTAGGTCATCTGTAAAAAGTTGTTGACCGAGTTTGCCCGAGTTTCGATTTATCGCTCAAACTGAAGTTGATTCCTCGCCGACGCACTTTTGGAGTTTCAACGAAAGCGTAATGTGAAAAAATTGGCGTAACCTAATCCTTTTGTTTACTTGTGTGAAGAGGGAAGGAAAGGATTTTAGGCAAAGTGTTGTGATTGTCCCACTGGCAGTGTTGCGCTTAGATAATTTAAAATTATCTAGATAAGTATAAAATAAATTACATGTATTATGAATGTGTCTTAGATAAGATAGAGGCAATTTAATTTTAATTTGTGATGATAAAGTTATTGTATATGGTTTTATCTCGATAAATTTTTAGACACTATCGCTACTGAGCGAAAGAATTTAAGATATGAAACAGTATATTCATATTTTTGTCTCTAAATCATTATTTCTTAAAAACAAAAGTTCTTTAAATAATTGAAATCTAACAAGAATGTTTCTCTTTGAAATTATTACGCAAATAAAAATCAAAGTTAAAAAACAGATGGAACATATAACTCACATTACATGATTGACAAAAATAGATAAAGATGAAAATAATATATATTGTAATAATCTAGATAATGTTAGGATGAAGCTATTTCTTTAACTAGATGATTATCTACATAATTTTATATAGATAACCTGCCAATAGTTATTCCCAACTTATCCTAATGTTTCCTCATCAAACTCTGGATTATTATAATTACGCATGTGAGATAGAAACTTTTATTTATTGAGATTCTCGCGGTAAACACGAGTGCAATTTAATTTTGGTGGAACTGGTTCAGTAGAACTGGTAGGAAATAGTTTTGCTTTTGTCGTATAACATTCTGTAAAAGCTCGCGTCGCATCGGTGCCATAAATTTAATTTCTAAAGTTGAGGTCGTTCCGACAGCTCCAAATGTTGCGGAGGATTGAGACGAGCGTAATCGCGTCTCTCACACAAACACAGACACACGCACACACGCACACACACATACACGCGTGCAGCGTCGTGCGGATGCTGCAACGAAATGGCGTCGGACGTTTACCTCCTCTTCCTCATCTTGACATGCAAGAAGCACTCTCTGATATTATCGACCCGTACGCGGTCCAATTGGAGCAGCGAGGACGTTACTCTGGTTTCGGTGGTGTTTTGGCGACCGTATTATTCTTGTCAGAGTGAGGTGGTGGTGGTAACAGTGGAGCCGTTGACCGTTCCTACCCAGTTTCTGGTTCTGATGTTAATGGCGCGGACCAAACGTCTTTTCCTTTTTCGAAAACGGGACGCCCTCGTTCTCTTTTACGAACTGACTTCTATGAACTTCCACTTCTGCTGACCTTTTTACGCGTGATTAATGCCGAGATGGCTTTTCCACGAGTATAATTCACCACTGCCGCGCTACGGATGCCTGATAGTAGAAGCCCGCAATGTATATATGTCGGTCCTATCTCGAAGGGATGTGCGGTGAATTATTCGATCCGATTAATTGCGCCCAGGATTGATCACGCGTATAGGATGTAACACAGTTAGCTGGAAAGGATACCCTGTAATTTATATCAAGAGCATCAAGCGTAATCGGATTTTTAATCATCAATTAATTAACACGTAAAATAGCTACTTAACTGTTGCATCGAATTAGGATTCCTGTATGCGCGCGTAAGAAGGATGGAGATGAAAATTGTATCGGTATTTAAATTCAATCGTAAATGTTAATTTTGTCAAGTATATGCGTGTCATGCGTGGCCGCAATGTTGACAGTGCACACAGTAAAGACAAAATGTCACTATCATAATATTGAATAAAAGATATTCAATGCGGCTATTCTATGAATATGCGAATAACGGCGCGATTCTAAAGCTTATAATATACATTGAAAACACAGCAAGGGCTTTGCATATTCTAGCGGAATGCTTCTCGGTTTATTACTGATTCATTCCACGTCTCATGAGAATTTACGCTCTCAAAAAGAAAAAAAAAAGTTTATATTATAATTCTCGCCTTCGTGCAGAAACATAAAATAAAGTAATGAAACAATAATGATGATGATGAAAAAATTCCTAATGTACGAACATCTCTCCGACGAAGAATGTACTTTAACCGAATTGGCGAATAAAAATGAATTTCAAATCGAGTTCTTATTAAAAAAATATTACCCTTATTCGTTTTCATATCAGTTGGAAAATTTGCGATTCCGCACGAGACGTTGCTTCCGAAAATGGCATCGATTGTCGGAATACCCCAGATAACAGTACGATTGCACGTCTGCGTTACGTAACGTCCCGTCGCACGTAGCGACTGCACGATCCCCGCAGTTCCACGAGGATCTCCTAAAAATCCTACCGCTGGAGATCGCTCGCGGTGATTTTTCCACGCGCGTACATGCACGCCTACGTAGGCGGTACACGTGCGAGTGATTCTTAGCCATCGCGTTGCGAAATCCGTGATAGTTGCGTCCCGCTCACGTATTCGACGATGATTTGTATGCCGAGAGGCGCGATGAATTCTCTCTCGCTCGCTAATAACGAAACGCATCCACCACACGATCGGGGCGGACGATTGCGGATAGCCGAGACGATCGTGCGCGCGTATGCGTATGCATGTAAAGTGGAGCAACGACCGGCTCCATGCTGTCGGGCTTCGTTGTATTGCACCGATCCAGTTTACGCGGCGGCGACGAAGGCGGCGGAGGCGGCGGAGGCGGCGGAGGCGGCGACCTACCTACGTCGACGATCATCGCCGTCGATGCGATTCTTCTTCGCTTCCTCTTGGCTTCCCGCCCTTTTTTTCCTCGTTCTAGTCTCCGGCGCCCCGTCGCGCGCGACGCGGGGCTGCTTGCACCATCTTCATCTTACCCCTCGGCGTCGTCGTTGTCGCTGCCGCTCGTCCTCGTCTTATTTCGTTCATCGACGATCGTCGGTCTTCCCGTCGAGCGATATGCAGGTCGTCGACGAAGTCACGTACTCGCCTTTCGCCGTCGCTCGACGAGATAGTTCACGTAACGATAATTTATCATCACCGACTTAGATTTATTAAATTACTGCCCGCATATTATAAGTCGGTGGATAGCTTTCAGAAATTTTGAAGCAAAGTTTCACACATAAGAAACAGCATTTTTTTTTTTAAATTATTGTTAAGGACAAATTAGATACTCTCCTACAGACAGCTTTTCTTTGCTTTGTGTGCGTCACGCAATAAATTAGTAACATCAACAGTTTACAATTTCTTCTCTCTTTATTTACGAAGATTGCTACATAAGTTTCGAGTTTAACCCTTACACTTTTGGACAAGATCAATTTTATTTTTCAACATAGTCTTTTTTTAGCTTAATGCATCTGTTTTCTAATCCCTTTATTCCGTCAGTAAAGTAGATTTGGCCAAATCCTCAAGATACTCATTTACTACTGCAATCACTTCCCACATAGCATGAAACATTGCAGCAATATGCAACAGGGTTGCAACGTTGCTGCAATATTGCTGCTTGGGTTTATCTTTGATCGTAAATTCTTCCCCCCCCCCCTCCATTTCTTCATACATAAATTCGAGATCAAAAAAGTCTCTCAGGTACGAGGGGGATGAGAGAACCAATTTGTAGCATAATTCATACAGTTCAATCATGGTAATTGGATACGTGAGCTGATACGTTGTCCTGCTGAGAAGGCACCATTTTCTTTTTCGAATGCGATCATTTTTCCGAGATTTCTTTCTTCAATCATTCCAATAATGATGCACAGCAAGTTTCTCTTTTCTAGATAATCGACGAGCTATATGCCATGATTATCACATTTGGAATAATTGAAACACGCTCCACATTTTTCTTAAATAAGGATAAAATCTAATTATATTATAAAATACTTTCGATTGCTGACATTAATTTAATTCTATTACTCGCACCGCAGCAAATCACACAATTAATTTTATGTAGGATGTGAGTTCAATTCAAAGACTTCTCATTAAAATCGTAATGAGATGTATGAATTACATTTGATGCAAATGCGCGCTTTACCGTTAATACGTATTCATTAGCAAATTCTCGCACTTAATTACAGCTTAATGCGTAGAGGTTAAGTGCGTAAATTGACAGAGTACATCCTACTAAATACCAGACATTGCAATAAAATATAGTTCCAACAAATACGATTATTTTGCACTGTACATGCGTGATATTATTTTCGCTTGTCACTTCATAAGCTGCTTCGAAATATGCTAAAGTCATAAAAAGAAGCTTAAGAACGTTTTACACTTTTAACAGAAGTTGCATCTGTTTTGTTGGGACATCAATTCCATGTTAAAGCCAAATTCTTTTCTGTTCATCTTTTAATATTATCAACCGGCGAAATCTTTTCTCATAAATTATCGATATAAGCCGCTGGCACCGCTGGGAACGTCACGCGTTTCCGTCACACATTGGCGAAAGGCTACATCTAGGGTTTAAGGGATCCAAGGTGAATGTATGAGCTCAGCAGCTTGTGAAAAAGTTGCTGAAAGAGAGAGGGTTCTCGGGGGATATCAGAATATTTCTTTCAATGCTCGCTTTCTTTGTAAGCCGTGGTACAAAATAATTTTGTACGCCTCGTATATTACATCTTATTCTTCAACACGCCATAACTTTTTATATGGAGATCACACGATGAGCTCTGAGTTTGTAAATTCTCTACAAAAATTGATAAAGGTAAAAATTTCTAACGGAATCAGCGCATGAAATTGTGTGACATATGACATTTTTAAGAATATCTCTTACAAAGTTAGTATAAAAAATTATAAAAATTCTTTTCTCAACAAAAATATCGAAATATTAAGAGAAATTATTTCTAAACATATATTATGCAAATGACTGAAGTGAGAATAAAATACGTAAGAATAAAATATGCATGAAAAATATTCAAAAAATTCAGAATAAAATGCTCACATTGTCTCGCAAGGATGCAAAAATAACATTGTTTAAACCCAACCGTTTTCACAACGTCAAGTATAGTTAACCTACTTGCTGAATTGGGCTGCTTTCCCGCCCCATGTTTTTCCGATATTATTTAGTTCTAAAATATTTTCATTGGAAATTATTCGCTTTGTCTCGCGAAAACAGAGCGTGCTTGCGAAAAAAGATCGTCTTTTCACGATGCACGTAAAGGTTGTATTTACCGAAAAAACTTTCATCCGGGGTTAGCGATCCTGAAAAAATATAGGCCTACGTTCGCGAAAATCATGTACACAATCGTAGCCATTGAGTCGTTTATTCGCAAATCGAATTGGAAACGGTTGTCGAGGGAAAAAGAAAAATGGATATTCCGACTTTTACTTGCATTCTATCAGGTTACTAACCAAGAGACGTTGTCTTTCATCAAATAATTTAATATGTACATATTTTATAAATTATAATCTTTCCAGATAATTTCTGGGTAACGTGATGGGTAAATTGCTGGAAATTACAAACAAACGATCGATTATTAACTTAGTCGAGCAAGTCGCACACATGATAAAATATTGCGAACTAATTGCTTATGCTCGAAATGTAACACGTGAATTAAGAGGAAGCTTTATTGAGAAATTTTCTATTATATTACAAACAATCTATGTGTTTTGTGTACGATAATTTTCTCCTTTTTTGCGTGGAAAATCTGAATTCAAAATTGTAATAATTTATCAATTTAATTGCAGTATATCTCAATTTTCTGAAATTTATTTCCACAATTGATATCTATATACATCGTCTAGCTATATATCCTAGAAATCGCAATTTTCTTAATTGCGTATACTCACCTAAATCAATTTCAGTTAAATGTAATGAAAGATATTTATTTATCTCAACACAAAGTAACGTATTTAACGTAGTGAAGTATTTATTGCAGAATTCCAAATTTTTTAAATGTTATTTCCGTCTACTAAAAATCCACGACTGAATTATTGCTACATCGGAATTGTTGCTACAATATCTCGGCATCTGTATGATTCATATAAAAAGGAATGTTAAGGGCGTGTTTTAATCACACAGTTTTAATTAAATTTAAAGTTTGAAGGGATTAAATTTATTATTGCTCCTTAAATTTTGAGAGGTGATATTGTCATATAAACAGGATGATGAGAGATTCAAAGCACGTTCGCCCTCATAATCCATGTAATGGTTACACGTGACAAATAAGAAGTCATGCTTCGTGCTTGGGGATTAACCCATATCACTCTTACAGTCCCCGAAGTATAATCCGATAGAAACATCCACTGTGGAGTTTCCAATGGTCCTGTACTTGGTGATCTGTTGCGTGGACGTCTCACGGTAAATCGTTGATGGAAACAACGGAAAATAAAAATAAGAAGTGTTAGCCCTTGATAAAAAGTTATTGTCTTAAGAAGTGAACTTACATGTACGAGGTTGACATTTCTATACCGTTTCCTGCGACATTTCGATTTTTCTTTCTTTTAGATATCTTTATGTGTAAGCACACGCACATTTTTATATTATTATATAATCAATACAAGAAACGTAACGAACGTTCTGTCGATGTCAATTTAGAATGTTTCATTGCAAAACTCTTGTTGAAAAGAAATTCCTCTTTCTCTTTTCAAGTGAAGGACATTAGGCATTCGCATATTTAATCGAAGCGTCCGGATTTCATTTAAGAAATTAACGATAAGGCACGTGAACCCCCGGGTGTAAAATATCGCCGCGTTTACGTCACTGCGTGCTACTTGTAAAGCGAAACATTTACCCGCATTACTTTCCAGAATAATTTGAATATTGATTCGGGAGGTATTACCCGCTTTCGCATAATATCACTAGTTTCCTGCGATATTTAGACGACGCTCTCACATCCTTATGATAAAAAGAAAAATCGCCCAAAGTTACGAAAGCTTCTGTCGTGCCTCGCAGTATAATTAAAACTAACCGTGTATAATTAAAACCAATTTTTCTATGTGTGCGATATTAAGAGAAAAAGATTTATTTGGTAACAAACCCTCGTTAGACATGCGTTCTACCCTCGTTTATTATTAAAACTGAAAGGGTGTTTCGATGAGGAAAGATGCAATCCCTGTAAATCCTAAGCTGGATCAGTTCAAGTCTTGCAGAGACTTGGGGGACGCACAACTTGATTATAATGATGAAGTCTTAACGACACTACCGCACATTCGCTTTTATGGTCTCGCAGTTTCTAACCGTGCTATTCAATTTCTGGCGTATGTATATACATTGTAGATGAAAACTTTGGAAACGCTTGTGATTTTCTCGCATCTCATGAAAAATTAAATATCTTGGTGAAAAAAAAAGTAGTAGAGGAGTTTTTAAACACACATTTTAAAGAGCAAGGATAGAACTTTAAATCGGTGTTTTAATTTTGTCTCTGTAACATTTTATTATTAAATTACATAAAATCGAAAATTGTATTTTCCTCAATATTTTTGTTTTATTGTGAAGTATTGCAGCTCGATAAAACATCAAACAAAATTCGATATAAAAGTATTTAAAATAGGCTTTAAAAAATTATTGCTTTAAATGTTTCTAAATGCCTTTATAAAAAAAATTGTTATAATAATTTTTCGTGATAATATCGAATTTTCAATGTAAAACTCATTTTTTATGAATTGTTTTTAAACTTCGAAACTAAAGGGTTTACCGGAAAAAAAAAACAAAAAAAAAAGAGAAAAAAATGTTTGTTTCATGTTTGGTTCAGAAAAATTTTTTCAAAACCTTTTAAAGACCTTTTACAGACCTTTTATACTTAAGTTTTCATGAGATGCAAAAAAATTACAAAACTTTTGCAGTATATGTGGGTTGACTTAACGTTATATGCAAAGGAAATGTATCGTAAAACTAGGAGTTGCTTATAATATTAATAATCACATCATACTACGCTCGAGCGTAGGAAATTATTAGATTGGTGCAACAATGATTGGTGGTTTTTGTTATTTTAAACTTAGATGTTTATTTTGAAACTTTTATTTCACTACGTTCATGTAATATATCGTTTTACTGCGCAAAATTCGATTTAATGATTTATATGCTAATTATATGGCTTGGTTTTACTTTATTCTTGTTTATTTTAGGCTATCAAATTAGAGATGGAAAAAGCATGCTCGCAATTTTTCTCATTTTTGAGACTCACGCTCCATTACAAATTTCGGAATTAAATAATATTGAGTTGTATATTTGTTGAGTCCTCTGGTCAAATGGTTGGTTGTTATTGCGAGCAGTTTCTGCTGTTTTTATTTTAAATTCGTACAATAAAATCGCATGAATTCGCATTTCCTTCACCTTTAACTTGACAATCTAAAATAAATAAGGATAAACAATAAAAACAAACCGCTAGCATAAATTAGTACAGCAAATTTTGCTTTAAAATGATACATTGTTACATTGTTAAAAAAAATTTATTCCAAAATAAACATCAAAACATTTAAAATGAAACGGTTATTTTTGCATCAACTTAATATTTCATATACATGAAAATCAAAGATTATTATTATAAATATTATTATATCATTGCCATAGAAATATTATATTTTAACTCATAAATAAATCTTTTAATTCATCCATTTTGACATATAAACTTTTACTTGTAAATAACTATTTTCAAACTGAACATTACGTGTACATGGTCATGTATATGCCTTAATATCAACTCACATCTGCACATTATGAATTATTATTATTTTAATTTTATTAAAGGTCCAAGTTTATAATGCACGTTGTGCTGATACTTCAACTCTTGAGGTGCAGCTTTCTATATTTTTATTTCTATGCATAATAATTCATTTCACTTACATTTCAATAAAGTTAATATTATTATTATTATCATAATGTACGCTACGCGTATGGCATAAAGATCACGCAAATATTATTTTTATAATCTGCATCGTACAAAGGCATAAGAATTCAAATTTATAACAACGCATTATACTGTGCATTAAAAATTTGTGTTTGCATTTATATTACGGTAGGGAGTCAAAGTTTATCAAATTTGTGTGACTCTCAGCTCCATCGTGTAAAATCGTTGGAAAGTTCTCTCTTCACGTGCGTTTTATCGCTGTTAATGTGCGCTTTGCCGGACGAAGGAAGTTATTGAACGGCTCTTGTACAGGAAGAAGGAGATTGCGAATGTCCGAGAACAACCATTGTAATTGTTCTTCCATCGATCCAAAGTATTCCCAGATGAAAAATTCTATCGAATCCTATAGATCGAAAAATACTATTGCGAAGATTGAAACGTAAAAATAATTAGTCGCTTTAGCAGAGAAAGAGAGAACGGTATTAACATTCGTAAATTTTCTTTTCTTTCTTTCTCAATATATCGTCGACAATTTTTCCCAATATTCGTTGGATATGACTGACGGCGAAAAGAATAAGTATAAAGAATTTTCAAAATATTGCTGTTGGATCAGGAATTTTTATAACGTACGTTTTTTTTTATCTTTGATTCCAATTTCAAATCAATAGGTCAAGTTGCTTCGGCAAAAATGATATCCACTAGTTGATAGATATGCGTATCAGATATCTTCTATTGTACTTTTCAAATTTTCGTTTGTACGTTTCAATATACCCACTTTTTACCACAGGAGCATGATTTACCGACGGATATGTATTTCTAACATATTATTATATTAGAAATAACAAATGCGTGCTACTATGGTAAAACGTGGGGACGACCATTAATGAACACCCTCTATATGTTAAATAAGGTTCAATTAAAAGAAAAGATTAGGAACCAAATTTTTAATGAGAGCGTCATTGAAATATCGAATTATCCAGCCAAGAATCGATCGGAGCTTTAGTTAAACGCGTGTTATTGACAATTGCGAAAAAGCCAGTTAGCGGACGATTCAATGATATCGCTGACACTTCCAGTCTGTCGCGTAGCAGTTATCACGAGTATCACGACAGTTTCTATCGATCGCTTTTGTTCTTCACCAAGATAGAATATGTAGACTTGCGCTCGTGCACTACGGATATCGGTTATCTCAATGGGAAATTACGTTACGACTATCGATCCGCGGTAAACACCGCGGTGGGAGCCGTTTTGCGTGTTTATCCATGGCGAATCGCTGGTCCGTCCTGAGCGAGATTGAAAAAATGTCGCTTCCTCCACAGAGGAAAAAAAACAAAAGAACGCCTACTAGCGTCCCCAGGTGCACTTCTTTCTGATATTAAAAAACCTTGCACGCGTTTGCGAATTGTTGAAGAACGGGAATTCGAAAAACAGTCGAGATTTCGTGATAAAAAATAACAGTCTGTCGGTATTACGCACGGATCTAGAGATATTGATATTTCGAAATAATTACGCTAATATTTTAACAGAAAGTCCCGACTGCGTGTAATGAGTGAAAAATATTCATGTAAAGGGTATTCTTTAAAATCTTATTTTTAGAGAAAGTAAACATCAATTAACAATTTGTTAACACAAGTATACACACACATACACATATTATGTTCGTTATATTAGAAAATATAATTAATGTTTAACTTTTAAAAATATGTTTCTGAAAAATTATTCCCTTTCAAAGTGCTTTTTATATTTACTGCATATGAGAGAGGAGAGTTGCCGTGGTACTTATAAGAGAGTTAGTATCACTTATAAAAGCTTTTGATTATATTTTCCATTTGGTATATACTGATTTGTATGCAAATTTGTATAAACATTGTAATGTAATATTTGCAATATCTATTACTACAATGTTTAACCTTTCATCAATAACAAATTAATTTATAAATATTGAAAATTAATTATATTTATACATATAAACCTTTTAGCATTGTGATGCAAAAGATCGCATGTATGGCTCTCCTAAATTGTATCTTTGAAAATATTAAAATTATGAATTAAAATAATAAAAAATGTAAAGGATTGTTAATAAATACTTATTTGCTTAATAATTTTTCGCGAAAGAGATCAAATATTTAATAATAATAAATAGCAATAATAAAAAGATAAGGACGTCAAAATAAAACTAGTTTAAATTAATTTTCACAATTGAATTATTTTATTTATATCAATTATTATTACCATCACTTGCCAGTTTTATATTAATGTCATTTATTAATAAAATTTGTGATGGATACGATTTGGGAAACTTCATCAATTTTATAAAAATATTAATTTAATCTTCATAATAACTACATAAATATGTATATATAATTAATGTAAATTATTCTACAATCTTCTTTTATGAAAATACAAAAATTCAGCATGATTACATTATAATCATGCAATTGATCAAAAATTTACATCAACTGTACCTAACTTTTTTTTTAAGTGTGTGTAAGTACAAAACAGAAAATAATAAAACTTGTGAAATTTTTGTCCATCTTACTTATTTCTCATTTATTTTTCATATTTTTATCACAAAATTAATGTTGTTTTATATTGACTAAAAATATAAAGATTGATAAGAGTGATAATTTAGGTAACCGGTACGCATTCAGCGAGCTCTCCTCTCAATGTTATACAAACTTGTAAAATAGTATTCATTTTGATAATCGTAATGCTACTTATATTATATTTACATTAATTATATATACATATTTATGCAGTTATTATGAAGATTAAATTAATATTTTTATAAAATTGATCAAGTTTCCTAAATTGCATCCACCACAAATTTTATTAATAAATGACATTAATGTAAAACTGGTAAGTGATAATAATTGATATAAATAAAATATAGTTATAATATATGTACTATTATTCGTAATTACGCTGCGTATGATTCCTCTTTCTTATGCAGATATTTATGCGTATATAAATTATGATCGTTGCGAACGAAATAAATCGACGAACATTTCAGAGGTCCAAGATATTTCCTTCGAAATATCTTGGACCTCTGAAATGTTCGTCGATTTATTTCGTTCTCAACGATCGTAATATCGTCGCTTCACCCGGCTTTGTATTCTTCGCAATATTTTAACGTAGCCACCGCGTCTTTCTTGTTTCTCCGAGCAAATTTACATCTCTACGAATAGAAAAACAGGTAGACACGACGAGGGCGATTATTCTCGGTGTTTTCGCGAGCCTCTTGATTACTTCCTCAATCAGTGCGCCTGGTTCTGCGGTCGAGCGACAATATGGAGACGACCGCGGGATAAAAAGCGGCTCTCCTAGGGAAACGTGCTGCGCTTTATACGTCGAACACGTACATTCGATTATTTAGGGTGGCAGCTTAAGCCGCCATCGTGCCGTGGTGCGGCTATTCAATAAACTTTGTAGCGGCACAAAAGATTAATGATGTAAAGCGGAGGCGGGATCGCCCAAAGCGCTGTTTCGTGCGTAACAAAAATGGCTTATACCTGGCGGGAAATGGATTTACTGTGTTACAGTTATTACGCCGCGGGACGTGTATCTCGTAGCGAGATTACTATAAGCGTACTTGAGTGAATTCTTTGATGTCGGCTCTATACCATCTCGAAATTAAACGCAGTACAAAGAAATCTCGCTCGAATAGCAATCGGTCGTTATTTAAGACACTCGCGAACTCACGAACTTTATACTTTCCTTATTTTCTGAGAATTGCAAGTTTAATTCGTGTATATGTTTTTGCCATACGACCGCAAGGAGGCGATTGGATAATGAGATTTGTGCGCAGTTCCCTTTTTTAAAATAGCTTTTCGTTAGATGCTATTAAAAAAAAAACCGAGAATTGCAACGCGTTGTTAAAATCACCGGCCCTGCCGATCGATACTCTCGCCGCGGCACATGTCATTAACCAAGCCTTATCAAAAGCAAGTTTCTACTCGCTTGTAGTCTAAGCGGATAATTCCGTATGATGGGTATTGCCTTATGACATAATCAAAAATTTATCGTAAACGACACGTGCCAACATGTGTCGCTTTATTACAACGTGAATTTGTCGAAATACAGACAGGATCTCACGTATCAACACTCATGAAAACATACATATTTTTTAAATCAAAAAACTTATTCAAACAAGAGACGAGGAGACGTACAGGTTTCTTTAATTCATTTCCGATCCTTTCCACAGAGTAATAACGTGAGAGAAATGACGATAGAAAATGTTTCGTTCACCTCGATATGCTCTCGTTTATATTTTTTCCTCACATTTTTTTCTTTACCTGGATTTTCTCCAATTGCTAATATGCTTTCGAAGAAAACGTTTCATCTGAAACGTTTTCTCTGAAAGTCTATTAAAAATTGAAAAAGGAAAAGTTCACAACTCGTTATTTGACGAAAGGATTAAAATTCTTTACTTATGTAATGCTCTTTACAATTAAATAAAATATGAAATATTAAGATATAAATATTTAATTTTTTTCATAAATAAATTCTTTCTCTCTCTCTTTTCCCTTTGTGGAAACAAAAAATTTTGCGTCCAATGTAAATTGTTATTTCTTGCCAGAAATCCCACGGTACAAATGATGAAAGGGCGTCATCAGTTTCGCCGTCGCTTCAGCTTACAACCTTCCGCGCACTTGAAAGAAGGACAAGAGGATGTACCGCCGAAGAGTACCAGGTAATGCGAAAGAGTTTCCTCTTGTGTGACTTTTGTCTCTCACTAATTTACTTTTCTAATTAACTGTCAATGGTTAAGCAATTCTGAGCTTGTTAACTTCTATTAACTTGATTCTCTCAAAAAATAAATAGTATGTACACAAAATCTTTCTGTTGCCAAGAATTATTAGTTGAAGGCCGCCAATACCGGCACCCCAATTTGTCTTTAGATAATACTTCTTAAAGCGAAATTAACGAAAGCTAAAAATAAGACTTTAAAAATATAAATACAAACTAGAAAGTGTGTTTTATCAGATGGTATAGCCGTTTTTTATAATACTGTTTTGCGTTTTGTAATAAAGTTTTTATACTATAATCTAAAAAGATATATGACACTCTAGACAGTAATAACAGAATTCAGATGAAGTCTCGTATGGAAGGAGTTAGCTGTAAAATGAATTAATAAAATAAATAATAAAATATATTTTTATGTGTGCTAAACAACAAAGTTTATAAAATAAGGCCAGAATGCAACCTTCTTGCTTTATGAGTTTATACATTTTTTTGGCACTTTATTAGTAAAGTACTTAAGCCGAATAAGGCCCAGTACAAAATAAAGCCCACTTTTAAATTTATTATTTAAAAACCCGCTTTATATTTGAAATATATGCTTAAAAGATATGTCATATGAAGTAGATAAAGACTGAATCGGAAATTAATACCGGTGGCAACACGTTTATTCAGTGCAACGAAAGCTTGTAACAAAGTGAGTAAATCAGACGTTTTTAAAAAATGTGTTGTAAATTTAATAAATATACATTATTTTATGGTTTATTACAACATATTATAATATTATTCAACTTTCTAACTATAGGAAAAACCAAATATGTATATCAATTTTTTAGAATAAATATACTTTTTTATAAATAATGTATTAATAAATAAGGCTCACTTGTACATTTATTGTTATAGCCATAGTCATTTGTTTATTATGTATGTGGCTTACAACAAAGAATGATGATTTTCGATGGTACTAACTTTCCATAAGCTAAAATTGCACTAAAATAGCCAAAATTTCTTAAAGTTAAAATATTAATTATAGACAAAATTAAAAATAATTGTGATGTTTTACTAGTAAAATAAATCTTAAAAGATTTCGTATTTGTGATTAATAATCATTTCAATAATGAGTTGGAAAATAATATTTAATTCCATGGTTATTTTCAATTTATTTTTAATTCGAGCCTTATTAAAAGCACAAGAATTTAACAAGGCCCAATGTCAGAATTTAAAAACATTTCTTTTTTGTTTACTTAAAAATGTTTTATATAGAAGATAATTTTATTTTGGTGAGTGGTTGAAATAAACATTTTATTCTCATTTAGTTTATTTCAATATCTTTGTAAATAGAATTTATAAAAAATAAAATAAGTTAGATGGGCCTTATTCGGCTCGGGTACCTTAGATCTGATGCGTCCGATATTTTTCCTACCTTGAGGTATTAAAGGAAATATAAAAAAATTCGTGAAATATCCATCAACACTGTAACTAAAGATTTTGTAGTTATAATCTATTTTTACAAAGTGATGGTCCCTTTCACGTTGCACAACAGTTTTACATTTCAACTCGCATTGCGAAAAAAATATGTCAGAGAAAAATATAAACAAAACAGTTTTAGGAAGCCGCAAACATATAAAATAATCTAATATTATTAATGACATACTCACTATTGTTTCAACTATGCAATTTGCAAGAGAAAATCGTGCAAATTTTATTTTTGTTTTTCAAGAATTCGTTTCTAGCAAATTTTATATAGAAAAAAAACTACGTACGTACGAACTGTGAGGTTTTACTCCTTTAATTTAAGAAGATCATATTTTTGTCAGTATTAATACGGTTCAATATATATAGTTTTCGAGAAATACGGGGGTGCCGCTTTAGAAGAAGTGAGTCAGTATTGGTGACTTTCCTCTATTATTAACCTTTTTCACGGAGCCGGAACTACCACGCTCATGTAATAAGAATTATCGCGAAAGTAGGATACAAGTATCAACGTATCGTGATTCATCTTTAAGAAGAAAAGTTTCATTACACGTGAAAGGATCGAGATTAATCTTTTCATTTCCTCTTTTGAAAGCAGCGTCATCCTCTCATGAAAGAAACGCGCTTGAAGGCAACATGCAGATATATGTATACATACATGTGGGGGTGTTCGATTTTCGATATTGTATCCTCCTCAGCGCAAAACGTGAGGTCTATATACGAGATATTTGAAGTAATAAATCGCAAACCGGAAAAATTGCTTTCAACGTGAAACCAGTTCGAATCCATATGCGCGTCTCTTTCCATTCTCCCTGAGGCCTCTCCCTCCCATTGCCATCCGTTCCTCATAACTAGCTCTCAGGTTTTAGCTCGGGCTTTAATTTCGCGGCGAATTCACGCGAGAAGGGAGGAAGCTCGCTCGGGCTTTTCCGCTTTTGTATGCCCGTCATAATAACTACGTCTGAGTTCTTGCGATAAACAAGGATGATTATGAAGACGTGGATACTTAAAGGCATCCGGTGCTATCTGGTGCATGTAAAAGCGACCGTATGGCCCCGTGGAGCTCGCGGTAGAGGTATTCCAGGACCGATAGTGTCACGAATTCAGGACACCCTATACAAAACACGCGGTATTCAATAACATGCGCCTCTGAATTGCGGGGATCCTTGGTGTTCATTAGCGTAGCATTCTCCTCCTCGGATGATTGTCTCGCTTAAACGGAATGTGGTATCTCCTCCACTTCCGCCACGTCGTACCGCGGAAGAGATTGTGTCTTCCCGTTTCCATTAATAACAATCTCTCTCACAACAATTCCTCCCATATTTCATAATACCATAATACAGCGAGATATATCTATTTTAAGGAGGATAGAATAACATTTGGATAGTATAACGAGAAATGTTGACAGACCCTCTAGCTTAGAGGAACTTATTATTCTAACTGTAATATCTCTCTTTACTGAATCAAATTCCCTGGAATATCGGATGAAGCGCGAATTAATGAAAACGACGTATGCGATTTCAGAAATGAAAGATTGACGGAATCGGACAGTGGTGGTGGCGGTGGCAAGTCATCCGAGAGCTCGATTCGGCACAAAATCGTGGTGATGGGCGCAGCGAAAGTCGGCAAGTCAGCAATAATTAACCAGTTCCTTTACAGCACCTTCAGCCCGAAGTACAAGCGGACCGTTGAGGAAATGCATCACGGAGATTTCAATGTTTCCGGGATTCAGTTGACTCTCGATATTCTCGATACATCCGGCTCGTACGAGTTCCCGGCGATGAGAGATCTTTCCATCAAATCGGCCGATGCCTTCGTTCTGGTTTACGACGTTAACGACTCTAACACGTTTCTCGAGGTGAAAACCCTTCGAGCCCAGATACTCAGCACGAAAGGAGCCGTCCCAATTGTGGTTGTTGGTAACAAGATCGATCTCGTAGAGACGGAACAAGAGGTGAGTTTCGGAAGCAATAAGGTGATCATCAGTGATCATCGACTTCGACCTTTTTCAAAAGTTTTCACCAGAAACTTCAGACATTTTTTTTTTTCGAAAGAGTTTATTAAATGAAATCGCTTTTATTCAATATCGAAAAAATTCACTCTACGCTTGAAATTCTCGAAGAAAAATTTTTCATAAAATCTCGAAAAAAGATTTACTGCGTCACGTTACTGGAGATTTATATCTTTGACGTTCTTGATTAAAAAATTCGCTTTGAACGTGTGCCTCATCCGTGTATAATCTCCGAATCAAGATTAATATAGATAAGAAAATTTGCAAATAGGAGAATATCATTTTGTAAATCCAATAATTAATAATGTACGCATGTAGTATAAATTCGAAAACTCAAGTATGAGGAACATAAAAAATTTTAAAAATATTACAAATCGCATATTAAATTAAAATTGTAAGTACGTGCGACAATAAGAGATAACTTGAGCCGTGCGCAAAAATAAAACTGATTAGCAACACGCGTTAAATCTATGCGTAACATTTAACGTTACAACGGTAAAAAAAAAAAAAATTACAGGTGGAAACCGAGAGCACGAGAGAGCTCGTAACTGCGAAATGGGAGAATGGTTTTGTGGAAGTGTCTGCGAAGGAAAACCTAAACATCTCTCAAGTGTTTAAGGAGCTTCTCATCCAAGCTAAGCTAAAGTATAATCTGAGCCCGGCGCTTCAACGTCGCCGTCGGCAATCTCTGCCACCTCCGCAGCATATCAACTCGCGGAGCAGCAGCAGTACCCATGTGCCGTCCCCAGCTCAGTTGCAACATCTGCAACAAATTCGCGAGCGCTCTGATTCCAAAAGGAACTCCTGCATTCTGTCGTAAAAAGCGAGAACTCTTCGGCATTGCCGCGCGCGAGAAATTCTTCTTGAGTCGATATCAAATCAGTTGGTACGCGTCTAGTTCCAAAATTATTCAATTGTTACATGGCAGGCGGTTAATTAACCTTATTTGCAGATATGATATAGACTTTGAATATTCGATTACGCAGAATTTAAACATAACATGCGCGAATCCGCGAAAAACGTCACAACAATTCCCTATTCATCCGTAAAGTATGAATTATGAAATGTTTAAGCGAAGCCACTGGAACACACTTATTCACACAGAAAAGTTTTGCTCTCTCTCTCTCTCTCTCTCTCTCTCTCTCTTTGGTGTCATTGCTTTCATTTATGGACCTTCTGTACGAGCAATTAAACTTTAACGAGAAACACACAAACATGTTGTATGTTATATAAAAATAGAGATATTATTGTAAATCGGATAAAATAAGATGGATATTGCTGAACCATAGGTTACACAAAAATTACTAAATCTTCTAATATCATATCTATAATTTCATATCTTCTAATTAAAAAAAAATCTTAAATTTGTGATATTTAGAATTTTGGAAATTTTCGATTTTTATCGGTATTTTTTTTTTCGTTTATACGAGAGATACGTGTTATAAAATCTTCTATCTTTTTCTTTGATGTATGTAAAAAGAATCTTGTCTTATACAGGAAATAGTTTAGAAGAGTAATATTTTAAACACTTGAATATAAATGTTATATAAAGTGTAAGTACGTCAAGTTTATTTCGTTTAATTTGCACGAGTATTACCGCAAATTTAACGGAAACAACGTGTATAAATCATCTGACGAGATAACAGCAATGTAAGTAACAAAAATAAGTACCAAGTCTCCCTCTAAATTTCGTAAGCACTTCTTTTGACATTGTGATAACTATTCCATTTGGACAATGAGAACAATTTCAAAGTGGCAATTTTTATTATCACGCGAATAAACCACCATTTGATGACTCGTCAAAGAAGAATATTTCATATATGTAGATATAGAGATTCTATTAGTAAATCTTACAAGCAATTTCTCTCTATTCGTTGCGAAATGGATTGGTAATACTTATGATAGTAGATCGATTAGAAAAATTGTATTGTCAAAAATTAAAATGATCTTTGTATTGACATAAGGCGAAAAAATTTATGAAATTTTTCGAAAGATGGTGCTAACTTCCAAGACGTAGAATTCTAAGTATATGAGAATTTTGTTACTATGCTATTTGCATTAAGGATATATTAACAAAAGTATATAATAATATAATGTGAAATGCGATCTTTCTTCCATATTGTCTTTTGACTGCGATCGGAACAATGCGATGTAACAAAAATGAACCAACAGTTGCTCGTCTACCGGGTTTATATAACAATAATAATAATTCCGAATTATATATATAATTACATAGTTTTATTATTATATATAAATTCTAATATCGTATTTCAGGGTTACTTCACACTGCCCGGTCTTTTATTATCATGAATTACGTATGTATTCGCATATAAAAGTTCAAAAAGTTAACGAGACCCTATCAACTAGTTATACATAAATGATAAGAATTGGTTTTCTTCTCCTTATAATGTGTATGGATATATATTTTGTTAAGGATTTATTACAGATATATATCTATGCTGAATCTATGCCTATTTCCTTGCAATATCACGAGGGCGATAACAAAAAAGGAAGAGGGAACGAGAGAAAATGTCGCAGCATTACGCACGATCAAATAGATATATAAATCTTTGCGTATTTATACAATGTGATGTGAATCAAGTTCTTCTATTAGTGACTTAAAAAAAAATGTTCTATCTATAGTGGAACGTTAGGTGTTTCGCATATTTTTAGATTTAGCATGCAAGATACAAAATACGAAATAAATGCAAAAGTCTGTACCTCGAATTCATGTGTCGAACAAAAATCTGTATCATATTTCATGTGTCGATAATGATTATAATAGCAAGATGTTTGTTCTGAGCTCCAGTTCATACTAGAAAGAAAGTTTAATGTAAATACTGTCCATATTATATATCTTATTTTCGAAATAGAGCATTGTAAAACAAACATTTCTTTTTAAATGTATATTCGACAAATATGGAAATCTATATATAAGTATATCTTATAAATTAAACATGTCGATTGTCTTAAATTGAATGTGTGAAAATTATTAGTAATCTGCTAGATGCTAGAAACTAATATTTGTACAGTATATTTTTAAGTTTCATGAAATACCATCAAGACCGTACAAGATACCAATTATGTTTGCTAATGCACATTTAAATACATTTAGTTAGTACAAATTTACAATATATGGACAGATTTATCCTATAGTTATTTTTTTATGCACAGATAAAATACGACAAATTCTAACAATGTTTCTTAGAAATTTTCATTAATTGATGCTTATTTTGTAAATAGATTAAAGATTTTATTATACATCTTCTTTATCGAAAGTTGTAATAAATATTGCGGTAATAATGAGAACATTAATGTATAAATTTACGAAATAACGTTTAATTTTTAACACATTAAAATGTTCTTTGTTGTTATTATTATTTAATAAAATTGTGTAATATCATTACGATTTAAAGTTATCATTATACATCTTTATTATTAAGATAAAATAATAAGAAAAATCTATATAACTTATTTATGTGGATGCAATATAGCGAAGCATTATTGCACCTTACATCTTATTAAAAGTATTAATTCTATGTAAATACTATAATATTATATATCTTGTTATCTTTAAATCTTATTGAATTTAATTTTACGCAATTGTACACCATTAAAACACTTTAGTATAATATTTGTAATAAATTGCAAATATGTGTATGCTATTGACCTGATGTTCAGTATTAAAAAAAAACAATAGTTTATCTCAACTAATTTGTCTGAAATTATGTGGAAAGTTATAATTTTGTGAAAATAATTTTTATTTGAAAAAAATGTAAATATACGTTTCACTTAAGTACTGTACATTTCTCTTCATAATACGGGAGTTTGTCATTAACATAAATATTGGTAATTATATAAGAAACATGGTGTTAACGTGTGAATGTTAAGAATATTCTTACATAATCTGTGCGCAATTCTCCCACGACGGCATAGAAAAAATATATAAATTAGAAAAATGTATCGATATAATGTATAAGTAAACTGAGAGTAAAGCTGATTTATTTTATAAATACAATAATACACGACTGCAGCCTTTCCCTCCGTCTATAAAAAATAAGTAGCAACAAATGTTGGTTGCTTTGACTTTGTATCATTTTGGGTTATTGCAAATTAATAAATAAAATGTGCAGTATTATTATAAGTATATTACATTCTACAATATAAAGGAACTTATATTTTGTTGAAGTAGAACGAAGTTAACACAAGTAGTCCTTAACGGGATATAAAAATGTTAAATCAACCATATTATTTTTTAATGTTTCGATTATAGTGTTAATAAATTTTTGGATTTTGCATTTAATTGTGATATATAACTAATAAACTGGATACCTATAATTTAAAACATCAACATATATACGACATGAAACGGGACTCCTAATTTTCAATTGTTTTTTTCTCTTTCTTGAATTCTCTTTCTGCATCTTGAAGTATTCTATGAGATAGGTAAGTTTCGTAAATCTCATTAATGAAGATAATGCACTATACATTTATTCGTATATTAATTTTTTAACACGATTTACTTTTTAATATAATTAGTTTATTCTTCAATATTACGTTTTTTAGAGAATTATTATTATATAATATTAAAATAAAAATATAATATTCCCCCATGCGAGAGACAATCGTGGAACGTCCAAAGGATGTCCGTATGTTCTAAGAACGTCCCTGGAACATCCCCTGGATAAAATGTGCTGTTAGGATTATAATTTTTCTGAATTTATCGATCTGTTTAAATAAATTAAGCCGATAAGTTAGGATTACTGCATGACCTACAGATCATTGAACAGAAAATTTCAATGAAAAGGCCGGCGGGATGGTTGCTTCAGGTTTCTCTCTAGCACGGCACACGTCGCTATTGCTGCCATTGCACATGCGCAAAATGAACGATATTCTTCTAATGGTATCACTCGTGTCATCGTATGCGTTCAAGTACAATTGACGATCGCGTTCCTGTTCATGCCGGTCATGCCGGTCATAGATTTTGATCAACGTTCGGCAGTGTCAACCATGGAAGAAATTACGACGAAACGTCCACATTTTCGGCTAAGGCTCGATCTGTCCAAGTTCTTTCACGACGCACGTCGTTTCTGCTGGATTTTCATTGATGGAACGAAGATTCATCAGGTTATTCACATGCAACAACATATCAGCAAACTGTTCACCATCACGGAACCGTTCCATTTGTTGTTAAACGAGACTGAATATTTGCCGCCAATAGAAGATATTAGGATACTCAAGGAGAACGAGACTATCTCGTAAATATTGTTTTTCATATTATTTTATCGACATATTCTGCAAATTACAGTTTTATTGCTTTTAGTATATTTTGCAATATCTTGCATAACTTTTTGTTTTGATTAGTTAATTACGTTGCACAATCTTATTAACAATTCAATTTATTTTACATTCCTTTATCCATAATCTCCAACTATCAGTTTCTTATAAATCAAAGCATAAATAAAATGAAAGTCAAAATCCAATTTGGAATTCATTGACTGTAAATTAGCTATTCTCATACAGAACTATATTTCATTCCAATTTGTTAATTATATGTGGTAAGTTGTAGAATTTTATTAAACTAATTACATGTAATTTCATTAATAATTTCATGAATTATAGGGTAGTCCCTGGATTTGGTATAAATAATGATGTTTCTACTGTAATAGAAATAAGCAATGACTTTACACACAGTAAAAAGAGTCAGACAACAAATGCTAAGACAGAAAAACGGGAAATGGTTGTACAAGATACGTTTAATGATACTTTTAATAATAATATGCAGCCAACTCCAATAAGTAAGTTTTATTTTATTGAGATTTATTTAGAGTATAAAAATAAATAAAGCAAAGTGAGATTTTTGTTTTATAATATGATTATTGATAAATTGTACTTATTTTTAGGTAATATTACAACAGATATGACGTACTACAGTATAATTAATGATACAGTAATCAGTCCTAGTGAAGGGGATACAGATAACTCTAAAACTACAGATAACAATATAACGGAAGATTGTAATCTGTTAGATTCTCTTGCACAAGTTACAAAAAGGAAACGAGTGCGAAAACGAAAGCCAAGAAATCGAACTCAGATTCTAGATCAATCTCAGGTTGTTATACCAAATGTCTCTCCCGAGACAAATGAGGAAAAACCAAAAGAACCGAAATTAAAGAAACCAAAAATAATAGATTCCTATATTATTCCATCTGGAAAACATATAAGATTTGATATAGAAAATGAAAATCATATTGCAAAACAAATAGTGCAAGAATCGTCTAAAAATGAATCTTGCTTAAGTAAAGGATCGTCTTCCAGAGATCTTTCTACACTTTTAGCATTAGGACATAGTTCTACACCAATAACGTTTGTAAACAAAAAATTAAAAAACGTTAAAAAGGATAATACATTAAACGAAGACATAAAAATAAAAAATTTAAATAAAATTATGGAGGATAGTGCAGAAAAAAAGTCATGTATCAAAGAATCTAAGAAAGAAGTACAAACTATATACCTGCAAGATGCATTAGAAAAGCTTCCAGTCATGACTAGAAAACCTCAACTTGATGAGATTATCGCTCTTAAAGTATGTACCGTCTGTAGGACTTTAAAATTAAATATTTTTAAAAAATCATGTCTTTCCAAACAACATTAAATTTTAGACTTTGAAGATTGGTGCAGATTACACGCCTCAGGTGTCTAACTCTATTCTTACCAAAGTAGTAGAAATGGAAGAATCTAGTGGAAATTATACTCTTCAGATACTTTGTGAGTAACACTATTATATATATTTTTAACTATATTTCGGAATTGGATATTTACATATAAAATACAAATCTGCATTATGCGCATAGAATGTTAATTATGTTTTACATGTTATCTTTGTAAACAATATACTCTATGAGTCATAGAAGCTTAAAATTTTATCAGAAATTATATTTAATTTTTTTGTCTTTAATATTATATATTTTTATTTTATACTATAACCAAGTATATCAACAATCTTATAACTTGGTTATTTTTTCTGTATTCAATTTATAATAATGTACATTTCTTACATTATTTACATGAAAAAGATTTATCTAAACATAACATAAACAACACGTGAATTTATGTAGACGTAATCTTAAAGTTTACAGCACAACCCTGTTGTATTTGTAAATATAATTCCGTTATATACATATTTATTTACAGCTGGCAAAGAGGAGGTCCAAGTGCCATTTGGAAAGTTCGCTCTTTCAGACGACGAGTCTGAGAATCATCTTCACGGAAATAAATTAATGCTTAATTATTCACACATGATAGAACCACGCCTAATTCCTTCTATTCCGTAATCTTTCATTTTATAAGTACTTGTTCCTATGTTTTAACCTAGTTCTTTTTAAAACGCAACTGTGTATTTTTTATGTTTAATTTGTTAATTAATTTACATAATTTTTATTTTTATTTGTGTATGTTCAGATTTATTACGTTACTTTAATCGTTGCGTTTTTTTTAAAATATTTAATAGTTTTGACATATTGATATGCAATTTAATTTTTAATACTTGATTTGTGTATAAAGCATGTATGGATTAAGCTATAAGTTTACAAATGGATTACTAATATTTGTGTTTAGGCAAAAAAATTTTCTTATTTTCACATGATCTTTTATTTTATTGGATTGTTACATAAGTTTGTTCCGTTTTTTTGTCTTTGTTTCAATGAAATGTTTTCATTATACATTTCATTGAAAAAAAAGAACCGAACAAACTTGTGTAACAATCTAATATATACATCTCAGGGAAAAGAAAAATTGAAATATTCTAAATGAATGTTACTGCGCACATTTATCACACAAGATGTAGATAATGTACATATGCAAGACTTTGAATCATTTAGTTTCACTTATACGTAATATACAAGATAAATGCTAACCGAAAATTTATTTGTCATCAAATTTTTGCATACTAAAAGAGTCTGTATCTGATATTTTTATTTGATAGTTACAAAACTGCTACAATTTTTCGTTATCATAATGTTCTTATTCTTTACTATGTAATACTAAACTTACAATTATTTTATCAATTTGTTTTCAAATATTAATTCATAATTCTAAATTAATGATATTTCTGAAATTTTAAATGCCAGTATATTAATGCATAATTACACGTACGATGGCACATGACAAGTTTAAAAATCAATACACATAACTTGCACATGAACAGTTCTATTTTTTGTTTATTTATATTCTATATTCTGTACTGAAAATAAAATAAGTATATTTATAAAATATTAGATGTTAAATAGGAAAATAAAATAAAGAAGAATGATGATCAGACAAAAGATTTACTTTCAAAGAATAAACGTGATTTGAATCCAATTACATTTTACGATTTTATCTGAGCAGCACATATTGACCAACGGTTGGCTTTTAATCGATATAAGTTCGAGAAACTATTGGCTTTAAGGATGAACGTAAAATATAATCCACGTTACAATACAAACTATATTACGTCTGTGTAAATAATCTATGAATTATAGGAGATTCAAAAAGTGAAAATTCTATTTTCTATTTTTTTATATATTGTATATTATTTTTTTATAGCATATATATTTTTATTTTTTCAATAGTAAAGTGAATATATTAAGAATTTTATAACTTAATATTTTTAAACGTATTACTTTTTTGTATTATGTTAATTATTTATAATAATTTACTTGTATTATCCAAGTGAAAAAGATTTGTGTAAACAATACGTAAATAGTTCATGTAATTTTGAAATTTACAACCCTGTTTGAACCAATATTAATTGCTACAATCTAATAAAATTTATTTTTATTTTTTTTTTATTTGATATAAGTACAAAAAATTGTTCTTTATGAATTTTAAATTATAAGTCGAAATAATCGTGACTAAAGATGACACATAAAACATAGTTTACATAGATTATATATGTAATGTATATTTATATTTTACGTGTAAATATCCAACCTTGTTAATAATATTGAATATATTTTCAGTTGTTGGTATAATATTGACTGCAAAATCCAACATTTTACCAACCACTGGTCGTCGGTAAACTAGTGTAACACCGCTAACATTGATTCATTTTGTTATTTCGAAATGTCGAGTCGACATATCAGCATTGGTTGATATGTAGGCAATCGGCATTGATATCAGAAATGGATTGCGAGTCAGAGCCCGCGACTTATCCATAAAACAGACTGAGGAAATTAAATAAGCACGCTGCCACGCAGAGAAGGGAATTTAAGTGATTAGTTATGAGTAATATCGTTAGCGTTACTTTTTTATATTAACAATTAACAATAATGATAAAACCAGGATTAAAATAGTTACTTTTGACAGTCAGCTTACTATTATGCGTTACTCACTAAAAAATAATAGCTTGTAACTTTATTCGTTACGTAATAAGTTAAAGTAACGTGTTACTTTTGCTCGTTATGTAACGAATTAGCTAACTTTTTCAATGAATAACGCGTAATGGTAACAAGTTACATGTTAAAAGTGACAATACTATTTTAACTTAGCGTTACTAGTACCGTTATGAAAAATTGTAACGTCATTGAATCATTCATTTATTTTAAAAACAGAACAAAAGTAAATAATGATTCGTTACTTGTAACGAATTCCCATCCTCGAACCATGTATATGTCAGGCGCCGAACGCAAATATTGTATATATGGTTGTTCTTTATAGTCTGCGCGTCTTCCATCTGTTTAAGGGTGAGCCACGATTTGTTTGTGACATCATTGCAAGTATATGATATTAATTTTTATACACTGCCCGGATATTAGGCGTTCATACATATGGCATGCAATTTTAACCATTAGGAAAATTCCTACATTTTGTATATTTATGCCATTTATAATATATATGCAAAAAATAGATTCAATAAATGTCTGGCAATTCGACAATAATTTATCTGATAATCGCATAGGCAGTTGCGAATGTTTATTAAGCATGCGCGACAATTTCAGTTTTTCTCCCGCTTCTCATATGTCCGTGAAATAGCTTGATTGACTTTGTTGGGCCTTTCATATTTTGTCGGCAAGTTGTAGTGAACGGTTCGGAAGAGAAGCATCGATCCATCATGTCATCACATATCAGCTATCTCGATTGATTGCAATCGGCGAAGTACTTCCGCCCACGTACGTCTCACTGGGTGACGAGTTACTAACATCGGAAGTTACATAACTTCGATGGACCAGTAGAAATGTCGGATTAACAGCTTTCGTGAGTAAACGAAAATAATGATTATAATAATAACGACAATTTTATTGAGTACAACATGACATAATTGCAAAAAATGAAATGATAAAAATTAATAAACGCGATTAATAACGCGATTGCAAATAAAAAAACACAATTGCAACCGTTAGTACATTTAATATCTAATCGAACACGATATACTAATTGTAACATTTGAGAATGCGAAATTTTCAAGCTATGAAAAAAATAAACATAAATTGTATAAATAATAAAATTTAATGTTATTATAATTTAATTTTGTTATTTATAAAAATTAGAAAATTGTAATTTTATTAACAAATGAAATTATGTTGGTGTTAATTAATTTTGAATTTTTTAATAAATTTTGGAATTTAAATTGTAAAGAGTAATTAAAATGAACAAATTAAGTAAATTAAGATTTTAATATTTATAATTAGTATAATTAGTATTTTGGTTCACCTCTCGTGTTACAAGACGATAACAAGTGGAAATGAAACCTTCGCAATGTAGCGCGATAACATTTAAGCGGTTTCCCGCTAGGTAACATACATTATGTGAAATGTTGTAATAATACAGATTGACGAAAATTTCATCATAATCTAAGATGTTAATGCCATAACGCAGCAGTTTTGTATAAAATTTCTAAATATTTGTCAAAAATTGGACAAATCCAAGTTTGAAATATAAATATTTTACAACTATTTATATAACCGTTCAATTTTTTATTTTTAATGTTGCCATGCTGAATGTGTAATATTTTATATTACTATATATATGTGTGTGTGTGTGTGTGTGTGTGTGTGTGTGTGTGTGTGTGTGTGCGCGTGCGTGCGTGCGTGTGTGTGTGTGTGTGTGTGTGTGTGTGTGTGTGTGTGTGTGTACACACATACGTTAAGAATAATTACATGTTTTTATAAATATGAATATGAACTAATTATTTCTCTAAATGTTTCATTCACAATACAGCTACAATATTCTTCCAATTATTGAACAATTTCTTTTCAAATTTAATTTTGTAAATATACAATTAAGATGGTTTGTCATGTTATAGTTGTCAGGTTATAGTGTTACTGAAATATTGTTTCAAAGCTATTATAATTGCGCAAAATTTATCAGTATTTTATAAAAGATTAATATTTTTACATCTATTTTTATAAATATAATTGCAAATTATAATTGTTATCCTTATTTTATGCAAAAAAATTTTGTCGATAATAAATGTTATCCTACCAGGGTTAATCTATTAGGATTCTCCACATAAACCGGTATACGGTCATGCGGAAGTTACGAGTGACACTGCCGTGGACAGGCAAAGCATGTAATGAATTATATCGCGTCTTATCTCAGTTATATGTCATCATGACTGTTTGCGTCGTGAGTGAGCAACACTTTGTTTTGGTCGCCACTCGGTTATGAATAATTCAGAAATTAAAGGGTTAGAAGTAAATGTATATCGCCGACATGTTTTGCAGCTTGGGGATCGCTAGCAGAGCGCGTTAGCGCGAAAGTTTGGATTCGCATGCTCCTAACGAACGAATTATTCATAGTTGAACAATCAGCGGGATATGTCATATTAAATTAATAAGATAAAAATCGAAGAAACATTTGATTGTGATTTCGCCACGATCAATGGTTTCGAAGCTTTTATGAAGCATTGAAGAATTGAAACAATCGACAATTAGTTAACCCGCATTCGGACTGAAAACGGATTTAAGGTACTTTTCGGATGAATTATTTGCACATTGTCGCAAACTGTCGCACCACAAATTGATGGATGCTAGCCATTATGTACAATTGCAATTAATGGCATTCATCCCCTCGATCGAACCTCAATTAGAATCTCTTCATATATTAATTATTTGCGCGAGCACGTGAAGTACAATGAAAATCCTTGTACACAAACTCATTTTCTAAAGTTTTTCCTATGTGAAAATTACTTCTTTTCGCTACATTAGAATAAATATAGCGACTGCGTAGGATAATGATTGTTGAAAATATAATAAGAACGATAATATCGATACTTAATTGTTGCATGGCGTGACACGTACGTGACATATAAAGTGTAGAATACTTTATAGTATATATCGAATATTTAGAGACAGAAAACTTAAAATGTTGAGGTCACAATAACTTTTACGTGAGCAATCAAAGGTCATTAATCAATATTGCGTCGATACTGCGTAGTCCATGCTTTGAAGTTCATGATTGTGTTTGCACGCCTACCGATCTCTGTTGTCTGTTATTGAGTTTCACAGCTCAAGCGATATTGATTTTTACTGTTCGACTAATTTTGCTTCGGGCTTTTCGGATACAAGTGCCACGGCATCAGCTAATCTTGACAAGTTGTTTACAGGTCAGTAATGAAAATAATATCAAATACGTTAATTATTTCAGTCTTATGTGTAAAATATAAATATCACAAAGAGATTTTCTTTTGCATACTTTAAAATAGATCCAGGGTTAATATTGTATAGTTATTTTTATTTTTACTTCTATTTATTGAACTTTAATGTGTATGGGGAGGGGAGAGAGAGAGAGAGAGATTGTCGCCAGTTTTTTTGTCTATGGACAGAGAGAGAGAAAGAACTTACTAATTCAATGTTAAAAGCGGTAAAAGAGTCATGGATTTAAAAAATTAAGTTCTTAATGAGCTACGGCAGAAACTGATTAAAGCAACTTGGAGGAATCCCTTGGGGTAATTATTCATTTTGTGAAGAACTTTCCACTCTAACTTTGCTAGAGAATTTTTATAAGCTTGTTCATTTTTCTAACGAGAAGCCTGCTTTGGATCTACAGATCGCTCAATAAAGCAATGTACAAATACAGCTTTTTGTAAAACCACACGTGAAATTTATTTTGAAAAATTATTTCTCTTTTGTTATCGGATTTTGTTATTGCCACAATCTTTTATCGCTATTAATTTTATGTAATTATTAATCGAATTTGCGCAAATAAAATGACTTTGAAGTTAAAAGCACAAATATCTCGAGTAATCAAAAACAATTATTGCTAAATTGATTTACCAGAAAAATACCCGAATTAATGAACTTTAATTTTCTCTTTCACATTTGTGTTATTCTTGTTATGTAATAGATCGTAAATGTGTGCTCGAGATAAAAAGAGGATAGATGACATGTTTATAATATCACATTATATAAAATATATTGGTATACAATGTAAATGCGGAAGCCGATGACGTATAAACGGCCTAATTACTGAAGCATTAAGAGATTTTGTAATTTTGATTATATTCCCAGCAAACAAGATGACGTCAAATGATGACGTTTCAATGACGTATTCACTCTACAGACATAAAGAATATTATTAAGACGTCATTTGACGTTGCATTGTTTGCTGGGTTATTGCGCTCGTAATTCAAGCTTACTCTGACACTCGCACATTCTCGCAAGGGGAAAATAAAACGGACACTCGTAGAATTAAAGAACTCTCTTTAATGCTTAAACTGTGACAAACGTGAGTATACGGCGGAGCACGATCATACGGATTGACAGTTTGACGTTAAATCTAATGGCGACCGTTTGACAGACAAGAACATTCGTAGTCAAGGAAACTCGCTCCGTGACTACTTCAGAACGACAACTCAATTTAGCTTACTGACGGCTCAGCAATACTCAGGTCGAGCGCAACAATATATTTGGTTGATAAAACTTTAATAACTTTAGTTTATTAAAGATTCTGGTTTTTTTTTACTTTCTTGCAGTGTCGAGTTAACAAAAAAATTTAATTATTTCAAACAAAACTATTTTCTTTAATAAAAAATAAACTAATGTTTTCTCTGGCAATCAAATGACCGTATTGTTGATAGTTTTTATCCGATGGATATTAATCTAAATTAAAGTTAAACTAATAAAATAATTAACAAGAACAACTCGGTTAAAAATAAATTGCAAATGAATAGGCTATTTGATCTAATTAAATATGAGAAAAAATTAAATAAAATTAACCAAATTTTCCAACACATTTCTTGTGTATGTGACGTTTTAAAAAAAATGATTAATCGTAAACATGTATAATAATTAGATATTTATTTTATCTTTACTTTATATCACTTTTATGAAATATATAACGACGAAGTGGGTTGAAAGATAAGTGATTACAAACGAGCAGCGAAGAGGATTAAATCATGGAGGATTAAACCATGTCGATATTACGTCCATTTTTTAATTTATACAGTAAGTTTAAAAATGGGTCATAAGATATCTTAAAGATTCATTAAGATGTCTTATAACTCAATATATTGAACTTTGCGTTCTTTGAAAATATTACTGACAATATTAGATATAACAAAAACCGTGAACGTATCACTGACATCAATAATTATATCAATAATTATATTATAACTATACATAATTAACTCAATAGTTTACTTTTATTTCACTTATTTTCAAGTTCATGTTATTAAACGAGGTTATTAAATAAAACAGTTTTTGAATGATGACTCCTATTAATTTTAATTTAAATTTTCTCATTTCCGTAACTATCTTTTCTCGTAATTTTTACTAAAAATGAACGTCGGACGAAAACCGAGATTTTCAAAGTTCAAATATTTTTTTTTAATTAAAAAATTATGAAGTTTTACTTTTAATGAAATGAATTACTTTTAATTAGAATAAGTAGAAGACTCCTTAATAATTCAAGTAAAATTAAATACGAAATTCTGTATAATATAATTTATATATTCAAAAAAGCATTTAAGGCCGGTATTCATAGTCGATTCTTATTTCAAGATCGTCTTAAGTAACGTCTTAAGATACAGCTAATACGGCTCTCCGATTGGTTGATGGCATCTTAAGGTGATACTTAAGACGATCTTAAATATAAGAATCGACTATGAATACCGCCCTAAGATCGGGTTGTCAGAATTCGGAACACTGTCAGTAATTGTGTCAATTGCGGACCATTTGCGAGACGTGTTTTGGCGTGTTTCTTTTTATGAGACTTTCCTTGATTTTCTTTTACGTAGCTTAGAATAACAAATAGTCGTTTTGAGTCAAAAGATTGGCTCGTTTCAGTGGAGAATCGTAGATTTTATTTCATAATAAAGCTTTTCTCTCTCATAGGAATAATGTATAAACTCGCGGATCTCAAACGGACCCCTTTAACAAAGTTAAACCCATAGTCTTTAACCTTGTCATGTTAAAACTACTACAACTGTACGTACGTACGCTTGTACAATCACAGCTGTATTCTTATTTCCACTGAATAAATCTCACGACGACCAACAATGTACAGAGAGGGAAAAGAAAGTGAACATTTGAGAACCGTAGAGAACTTGAAACCTTCCGATTCGCTGTTTACACCGGTTACTCTTCCTTATCGAATGGTAATCGCACTTTGGAAATTTTCACGCGGTGATATATCGCTCGTGCCCGAAAGTTTAAACATCCCGCCCAGCAATAAATCCAAAGTGATTTCTCATTTCAAAAAATAAGAGCGGGGCGATAGTCTCTTGCGTAAGACGCTAGGAAAAATGCCAACAACAGGCCAGACGACACTGAACGAGTTCGCAGTAGCGTATTGATTTAAAAGCTATTGACAATTTCGAATACGCCGTTCTTGAGTACGTGTTGTTTACGACGTCCGACTGAACTTTTCTACTTTTCCCCTGTTCAATGTATATACAATCCAATTTTCACCGTCAGAAGTTGCTGCGTTTCGACGTAAATGGACTTGAAGTTTAACTTTTTAATATACAACTTCTTTTTTCTCAGGAAACTCATTAACGTAGTCAGCATCGCGTACTTAATCGGCGAAGGTTTACGGAAAATTAACATACGAATGTATGCTTTTAATCGTTTTTACATCCGTAAGTTTTAATAAGACCAGAAAGGATATTGCTTCACTCTTAATAAAGCAGCAACACTACAGAACAAGGGAACGAGAATAAACGGGAAATCTAAGGTAATAAGCCCAGCGAGACGGAGCGTGCGATGAAGTAATCAAGAATAACGAGCGATAATTTAAAGGCGATGCTTATTAATTTGCCAAAAGTGTGAAAATTCATTTTATAACTTTGCACTTATTAGTCCTATTTAAAATCGCAGGGGCAACGCGGGCTTACACCGAAAAGCCTTTCCCTTCGCGGATTAATAAATGATTTGTCGCATCGTTTTACACCACGCCGCTGCTCTGTATCTCTCGCGGCAAATCTAATTTTCGTCAACTCTTCTCCCCTCGCGGATGAATAAACCACCGCGGATAGAATAAACCGCCGTCCTATATCAATATTGCAAAGACTATCAAATTTCGGGAATAAAAGGAAGCTGAAGGCAGAGACAGTAAATCACTGATCACGCGTTGAATCGCACGGGTATCTCGGGATCTATATAGAAAGCCGACAGTCAAGCGGACAAAACGTGGGGACGTCTACCTCGCGTCCGGCGAGAACAAATAATTCACGCCCTTTGGTGCCCGGTAATATTAGGGATCCGCTGTAGGCGTGCTCGACACGCGCCGGAGACACGCGCGTGTATCTAACTTGCGACGCGCGTCCCGATAAATTTCCGCGCCGGCAATGACGCGTATCTCTATACTGTATACACGTTCGCGGAACAACGGATTTACGATGCGCAATACGCAATAACATGACAAACGAGCATTGTAGGAACGAGAGCGCCGTGTGCCTGAGAATTCTCTACCTCGTGCAAAAAAATATCCGGCTTTGCAATCTGACGAGGCTTGATAAAGAGAGAACGAAAGAGTGGGAGGGGGGGAGGGGAGATGCATTGTGCCGCTTATGCAGAAAATATTCTTTCAGCGTGCGATCACTCAACTAATTAATTTACATTAAAAGTGCTGCGCAGATTGTATGGCGTACACGTTGAAAGGAACTGAAGCGACACGTAGCCATCGTACTTTTACATATTTGATAAAATGCATTACGCGCGTCGGGCTTCGGGGAAAAGTTTTTGATTAAATTCATTCGTATTGTAATATTTATGTCCGCGTCTCTATCGATTCTTTGAACTAGAAGAAGATCAAGGATAAGTTTAAATCGAGATCAAAGTCAACCTATATCGGTGGAAATGGACATTAATCGATTAGTAGGAGTAATGTATTCAAGCCGCGAACGAATAACGCATTATAGCCGCGACCATACAAGACAATGATTGATAACGACAACTGATAATTGTTCGAGATTACAACTTCGTAAGAAGCGAGTACAAAACCGAAATAAATGAAGAAACGTGATGGACGAGCGATTAACGAGAGTGTGTCTTGACTCTAATTGCATCGGATAATGGATTAGCGACGATTTTCTAGATGTGTTCACGCGAATTCTCTGAAAGTAGTAGATAATATACGCTTCGATAAATCTCCGTCCGGTCAAGGTTCTGGATCCTTGATCTTTCATCTCATCTTCCGAAGACACCACTCTGATGTTTGTCATATAAATCACCTCGCGACTCCCGATATGTTGAGGTAGCAAATTTCTATTTCTATCATTTCACGTTCCAGTTCTGGTTCGACATCGCTCGATTTTTCATCTCTTCTTACGTAAAAAGCAAGCTACGTATATAATTGGCGGCATCTATCCGTTCGTGAAAAAAATTCAAGATCCCGTTATTCTCAGATTCTGCATTAAAAAAAAGAGATTTTAATTATTCGTTTATTAAGTCGTATACAATTTCCTGTCTGGAACACAAAACCCATTCAGTGATACTCGGATAATGCATTGTGCGAATTGCACAAGATTAAATTTTACGACATCCGTTTTAATGTTTTAAATTATATGCGCGTTTCAACGACGACAATTTTCTGCAGCCATATTTTTCGAGAAGTAAAATCACACTTTGAACTCTTTCAACTTCCTATCTTATCTCACATTTCTATTTTCGTCAATAGGTCTATTTTCTCAATTTTTTTCCTCAAGATAAAAACTTTTAAAAGGTTGAGGAGCGACATTTGATATTTTGCCGCGAGAAGAATCTAAATGAAGCCAAACGACAAAATTATACAAACATTATTACAGAAAACAAATATGTATTATAAATAAATATAGCGTGTAAATAATATTATGAAACTTCAATGATATATTAACATGCAAGCTCCAATTATATATTAAATTAATCGATCTGATGTACTGGCAATTATCACAACAATTGCTCCTTACAATTAAAACAGATTGCTAAAGCTCGAAATAATCTGGAATAACTTTTAATCACATGCGTTTGCTCCGTTTTAATTACTCGAGAAGTGCGATGGAGGCGTTATTGCAGAATAATAAAATCTTCGTGTAAATGAGAAAATCTCTCTCTGTCGAGATTATCGATTTTCTTATTTATTTCTTTAAAAGCACTATGTTTCTGTCTATGGAGAGCGAATTCAATTTCACGTTCAATTGACTCTCGGAAAAATGATGCATTTGATAACTCGTACATATATTTTTAATCTTGATTGAGAATGTATATTGTAAGTTACGTTGTTCTGTATAAATACTACAATATTGAAATCGAAATAGTCTATGAAAATGGTGTGCACCGAACAGAATAACCATTTAAATTACATTTTATAAATTTTTATTTCTCAACATACTTTGCACAATTTAATTAAAATTTAATTAAAAAAGTATTAAAATTAATTAAACCCTAAATTTATATCTTTCTTTTATTTAAAATAAAATATAACTAAATTCTTTTCTTTGTGCACAAAAATTAGTATTAAATCAACAATTATTGTTTCATTTAGAAGGAAAAATATAAAATATTCATTGAAAAAATTAATAATTTTAAGAAAACGTAACTTGTTTATCTAAAGAAATTTTGTATAGATTCATCCAGAAAAATATATTCATTTTTGTTCAAAAATAATTTTCATAGATTCAGAGAAAAAAAAGATTGGATGCAAATAACATCTTCAAACTAAGAATTAGAATTTTTTTATATTATTATTATTATTAAAACAATTATATTGTACTTTTTAGATGTGTATTATAATGAAATAAAAATATAATACTTGCTTTAATATTCTTAAAATTTTCAAAGAAGATTTTGTATTCTTTTTTTATAGATGAGGAAATGAATTTGATGCTAATTTTTCTTCTATGTGAAAATAACATATGTTTTTAGCAAGCACTTTTAAAAATAAAATAGGAAATAGGACTGTAGTTCTGGATGTGCAATTGAGTTCCTATCTCCATCAAATAATAAACGTATGTCAATATGTAGTTATAACCGATGTTCTTGTTAATTACTTTCAGTAGTATACATTCCGGCTACAAACATATATATACGTCTGCGAATTGCTGCTTCGCCACATATACTTTTTCAGTTGTGTACATTGACTCTGTAAACACATGATAGAACCCGGAAGTGCCGAATACGATTTAAAATTAGGATGGCAAAACATAGTGTTGCCGCTTTTCAACACTTGCGTAAAATAGCATCCGAATGCTGGCGGTGGAAATTCTGGAAATACCGAATGTATTCACTGTGAAATGAATTGAACTGCGCCTGTGTAATTCGTTTTACTTAATCTGTTTGATGTTATCTTCCGCATTCTACTGCAGTCAGTTTTATAAAACAAATAGAAATGCGATAAAATTCACACATTCAAAATTTCTTGTTTATAGAAGCGATTGGAAAAACGATCCGACCATATTCGCTCGAACTAAAACTCACTATAAATTCAATTAAATCGAGAAGATAATCTATTTGTTTATATGTGATACATTGTACTCAATTTTCTAACGCAGCAGCAAAAATAATTATTTTAAAAATAAAATTGGCAAAGTATAAGATAAAAAAAAAGTTTTTTTCCTGTTTTTATTGTATCGATAAACTGTAAAATAAAACAAATTTAATTATGAAAATAACAGCTTGAAGGCTGTAGTAAGCGCGCGCGGTACACAATGTGATAAAATCAATACCTACATATTAAATATATGTAACAGACGCTTTATAATTCAATGTATATAAGAATAAAGTTCTGTTTAATTTCTATCCGTTTCACTAAATCATATTTAGAGGTAGATTGCCAAACATCTGATCAAAAATTCACTAAATAAGTAATTATATAAATAACTTCTTGTTTAGCTGATGTTCTCGAGCGCGTACTTTACGAGAAATTCGTCTTCTCAACAACTTAATGATTCGTGTCATGTAGCTAGCAATTTGAGTTTGTTGAACGTGAAGACTACCGGAGCTGCATTAAATGTTAAACATTCGTCTTCCTCTGAGAAGTTGTAAAATATTGATATTTTCGAGACGCGTTTCAATCAAAGCAATATTGCCTTCATTGAAATTTATCCGTCTACTTTTTAATTTGTCGTATTAAATGATAGCAACATTATTTTAAATGATAAACTAATTGTTGTGTATTGATTTAATAATCTGGACAGATTTATTCGTATAATTAAGTTCGGTTCATGTTTGCGTATAAAATGTTTTAACATGGTTAATACATGTTTACATATCTAATTTAAATAAAATATTACTCTTTATATATGCATGAATTATTTCTTTTTATTTTATTTTTTTATTATATGTTTACGCAAACATGATGGAACATTTTGATTTTAATTATATTTTTTTTACAATAATAATGCATCTTTAAAAAAAAATTCTTTAATATACAGTAAATAACAATATTTGTTCAATGTGAATTTCAAATTATCGTTATCCACAGAGACAAAAATGTATAATATAATAGTGATATACAGCAGCAATGTTATTCCATGAATTTTCAAATTCGATGCATCCGTGAGCGCGTTTATGTTAAACCACGTGCGAGTAATCCCATTGCAGGCATTAGTTGCTGAAAGTTTAACCAATGGGAATGAGAACGCCACGTATGTTCATGGATTTTCATCAAAATTTCAGGGGAAAGGTATCGGGGCAATATTCCCTACTGGCGATAAAACTTGTCAAAACTTTCTTCCTGCTAGAGCTGGAGCATCTGATTCGATTCAAATATCTGTCTTACTCCGAGTTGTGCAAGTGTCTATGTCATACCGTGTAATAAGAGTCTCACAACTACATCCGATTCCTTCAAGGATTGGTAGTAGCTCCCTCGATGCAAATTTTTGCGTTCTCTTTTCTTTTGCTCGAATTTTTTATTTTTATTAATAAAAAATGATAAATCATGATAAATCATGATTCGTCGTTATTGGTTCGGATAAGCCGGACATAATACTGGAGTTTAGAAGAGGATGAGCGGGTGTTTGAAATTTTATGGCTGCAATTACCATATTTATTTCGTGAAGGAGACACGGGCGGATGAAGAAATTCACGGAGAATTGGAATCATTACGCTCGTACAGTGAAACTTTATGACCAGGATTAGCATACTTATACTACAGGGAATGCTTGTCCTAAAGTACGCGAGCGTGTCTATATCGTTGTTACCATGTTATCTTTATCACATATCTCTTTATTAATTTTACCAACAGCGACGAGTTGATTCGTGCAAATGTTAGAATGAAGAAACGCGTTGAAATTTTCCAATTTTATCTTTTCTTCGTATTCTTGTGGAGCTACACACAGGTGGAAACTAACAAGCAGCGAGAAGCCACTCCCACAAAGGCCAAAATACACTTCACAGTAGTGTGAAACAGAAATAGGACGACAGGATGGATAGTTCTTCTAACACGTTACTTGACCCTTATGTGAGCAAATGGTCAACTATGCCTGTAAGAAATTGTAGACGTCGCTTAGAATGAAATGGAAGTACACACGTGTACTTCCATTTTATTCTAAGCGACACGTACCTACCGCGGAAGGAGAAAGATTAGTATCTATTCTTTAATATTTGTCATCGCGCATCAACGTACGTAACTTTATAGCCGGTTTTGTCCATGTCGATAAATATAATTGTATGCTACGCGGATTTTGATTAACTTTTCAAAGGCTTAATTGAAGATTGTTGCGGTAAATAAATTGCAGTTCTCGGAAAGCATATTCGCAACTTATTTTGATTGGCTCCCCATTGATATATAATTCACCTAAATACAATTAGCTACACTTATTTGCATATAAATGAACGACGGCGTGACATTCAATGTATTTGATCGCGACTTGATCTACTCTTTGTTGATAAAATTTACGCGACGTAATTTAAGCATTATAGCACAACAAAATGGTTATAGCAATAGTCCGATACGTTTACATTTTACTGCGAATATCATACGAAATTGTATTAGATTCTACATTTGCACGAATTGCTCTCGGGCATGAAAGCGCATAGAGCTATATATAAAGGGGCGATGGTCGATGGTTTTAAAGTGCATTCCATTCGTCTGCTATTTCCGTGTTCGATGATAATAATTCTTCCACTGGCTTCTCGTCCGGCCGCGACAGTAACGTGAGATCAAATGTGAATCTGTAGCGGAGGGGGATGGTGGTGCGACGTGGAAGGAACCTGCGTTTAATCGGACGCGACAGAAGAGCTTCGGGAGCATGCGCATCCCCTTTACACCCCCATGAACCTCGATCGCTCTAGTATGGGTCGACGTCGACATCATTGTCGTGGCAGTCGTCGTGGTAGTTGCCGGCGCCGCGACGCCCACAGCTGGCCAGTGGTACGCCGCGTCTCACGCTCTCAGTACGCGTTCAACTGTCGTGACGACAGGTTTCTCCTCGCCGCCGTCTCGTTTTGTTCCCCAAGCTCAAGTTTCACGTTTCCTGCGTACGCGAGGAAACGTACGGCGCGTGTTATTTCCAGTCCCGCGGCACGTGTCCCTAGCGATTTCCGCCTGTCGCTCCATTTTCCCCCGGAAACGTTTCGGCGTTTCGGCGTTCCGTCGTCCTCATCGATGAACTGTCGTTCAAAGAGAAATGCGCCCGGCTAAATAGAACTCGAGGGAAATTATCCAAAATACCGATAGGCTGTCGTCGCGCGGATACTAAGGTAAAGAGCTGAACGATTGTGCAGTCCGCGTGCGGAGGAGAGCGTGTCTCGCGGATCTACCGCGAATCTTTTATAGAAAAATACTGCTGAACTTGAAAGAATTTGAAAAAAAAAAAAAAAAAAAACTGGAAATTGAAACTGAAAATTGGAACTGAAAGTGTACAATACTGGATTCGAATAGTTTTTCAATTATTTCCAATAGCTTTTTCCAATAGTTCAACAGTGTTCTTTCAAGGATATATAGTCTATTCAAAAATTTGATTTTTTTTTTTTTTTTACTGAAATCCCCACGATCCCTCTCGTCGCGCCGTTGAAATTTGGGTGCATTTTAAAGCAGGGATATTCTGTTTGCTTCCGAAGTGTTTTTCCGGATCAGTCGATATTACGGAATCGCTTGCCATCAAATGGATCATGCTGTCATGCAAGAAAATATGAAAAAATGCGAATACATATTTTGCTTATATCAAGACACGTGCACTGTGCGAGTAAAGCAGCAGATAATAAGTTAAAGATATTTTATTAAATTGGAAAGTTAATGTGAAAATATCATGTTAGAATAGTTGAGATTTAGCAACAATCAAAGTAATGACAAAGGTGTAATGCAAGCAAAGTCATTAATATTATTGCATTAAGCATTTAATTATTTAAAGACTTAGAACATGATCAATTAAGTGCTATCGAATTAAATAATTCAAGATAACAAAACTTTATTTTTATAACAATTTTACAGGAAAATTTGAGAAAGTTTTCTATAAAGTTTTATTATAAAAAAAAACAAATAGTAACATTATAATCACTTGCGGTCATGTGGGGTTTATGTGCGTTACTGTAGTTTGAAGAGATTATATAAATATATTCTCAAAAATATTTACTTATCTTTAAATTAAATTTTATTTTAATTTTAATGTGTCTGCACGGTTTGTTAGACGAATATTTTATTACATCCATGTTTACGTATCCATTGTTATGAAGAATATTGTGAAAAATAAAGATTAAATCTGAGCTCTGAAAATGAATATAAAAAGGTGAGAATGAATATAAACCTCTTATTTCAAGTAGGTGCGATTATCTGTGACTGTATAAATCAAATATTTCATGTAAAAATATTTCACGTAAAAATTTTATAAGATCAATACAGATCGATGCACATGAGACGGTGTTTGCGACTGAAATTACAAAAATAAAAGCTTTAAATTAATATTGACACTCAAGTATTTTTTTACATTTTATTGTATATTTTAATAAATAAAGATAAAAATATAAAAAAGTAGAGATCAGAAAGTTTAAAAATAGAAAACAAGAGTCATTATCAAAGTTGGATAAGTTAATATTTTTTAAACTAAATCAAGTTAAAGTTAATGTATTATAAAATTAATTTAGTTACGTTAAAAGTTGCGTGAATATAAAATTAGCTCAGTTAAAAGTTGTATTAAAATTAAATTACCTTAAACTAAATTAAAAGTTAATTATGAAAAGCTTTATTTATATTAAATTAGAATATTATATATATTTTTTTAATTAGATTATTCTAAAACAATATTTTTCAACCTTTTTCAATTACATATTAAATAACAAACTAAATTTATCAGCATTATTCTCTCTCTCTCTCTCGCTCTCTCTTTCTCTAACATTCCCTAATTGTCTATTATAATTATAGTTATCTTTTAGTAGATATCGCTAATATGACATTTAAAAATAGAAAGTAAAGTTTTTAATTTTATCATATATTGTAAAAATAATTTACTGATATCATTTTGGTTACAATGAGAATAAATTATTTTTACAATATATGATAAATACTTTATCATATATTGTAAAAATAATTTTACTGATATCATTTTGGTTACAATGAGAATAATCAAAATATAATTTAGATAATTTTTACAATTTTAAAATATATTTATACCTTGCACCTCATTTGCATTTTTACTTAGTTCTAAACTTTTTGCTTTTTACCGTCATTAAAATTTTCGTGACAAATTTCGAAAGTCTTTACAGCACACCATATATCTACCGCGGTATACCAGTTGAAAAATAACAAAATAATTACAATATGAATTATTAAGTAAATTTAATATTTTATATGTAAATAAAATGTATATGAAATAACGAGGAAATGTTGTTTTTTATACCATAATGCATGTTTTCTTTTATACATATATATATATAAATTATTTTTATTAATAAATGGGTTCGTACATAAAAACATTTACAAATAAATCTTTAAAACTTTTTATTTGTTTTTCTTGAGAAAGATTCGTGTAACGGAACCGGAAAAATCAAATTCTTTTTTTTGTATAATTTATTATTTTAATATTTCAAAAATGTATCCATAAGTTTTATAACAAAAGTTGAAAAATTAACGTAGCTGCAGACAGTTTTATTAACTAAGCGTCGAGCAAGTATAGAACGGCAAACGAGAGATGCGTTTCTCTTCTACTAATCCCTTAAATTAAGCCCCGAACAAAGTTATAGAATATTTCCGCCAGTATAAATTTATGTATGTCTTTATTCACGTATCTATATATTGTCGTGTCTTTGTATATAAACTCTATAGAGCTCATAGTTCGTTTGTCTTTACGTATAATAGCCGCTTGGGGAAATATATCTGCTTTTGAGGCAGATCTTGCTTCGAATCTAGACTTGCGAAAGTAATATAGCAGTGTGGTGATGCCTCCAAAAGTTAATAAAAAGACACTTTTTGCTTAAAAACTATGAAGAAAGATAATTATACCAAATAATATACAAATAATTACACAAAATTATATAGGGATAAAGAAATGTTATTTTCTACTAATTAAATTGTTGGTATTAATTACAGTGAAAAGTATTTGAATGGGATAAAACCTGCCTGTGCCAAATTCTGAGAGTAAAACACACGTGAAGACATCATCATTGTATCTTCCATCGTAAAATCACTGCGAGGCGTATCACGTAAGTAGTATGAGTTTCGATCTTTTCCTTTCTTTTTAACTGAGAAAGCAATTGTAAGAGTTTACGTGTCTTACGGGTAAGAAACGTTCAGCTTCTACTTTTACAACTAAAAGTTGAATTTTTTGATATGCCACTGGGAAATTTCATAATGGAAAATCCGAACATGGTGGGAAATGAGATTTTGTAGAGAATTGTAATTTAATCGTGTTTTACGAGAAGAAAACAATATCTTCATACAATGCAGTTTTCCCTTCAGATTTACGCGGAGTGCGAGTTACCATTTTTATTTTATATATTTTTATACGGTTTTACAAAATATTTAATAAAACATTTAATAACCGATCAAAGTGCTGCTTCACATAACGAAAGCTTTTCTGATAATGAATAATACTGAAATAACATTTTGCGTGCTCCGATATAGCTCCTTCCGTTGGAAAGCTTTCTTTGGGAGCTGCGGTCATACCTTTCTCTTCGTCGCGTTGCTTGGTTTCTCTTACAAAATGTGTATAATGCTTCATCATTGTGCATCTTTTTTTTTTCCTTCCTGCTTCTCATTTTCTGCGTCATTTGTTATTGTACTCCAAATAGTGCAACAGCGTATACGACGCCTTGTTGCACAATTTTTTTTCTTACTTCTCCCTCTTCTGTCAAAAGAAAAATCTCTCGTTGCTTTCTGGAAGTAAACTATATATTTGTTTTATAACTCAATGCGTAATGATATATTTATAAAACAATTTCTTTCTTGAACGAACATTTATTACTAATATGAATATATGGCATATATTTGTATTCTTTTATTACATAAAGAAAACACAATTTTTGAGCTATACAATATATACTAGAGAGAGATTTATTTTTATTTGCATTTGCAGTTACTTATTCAGCTGTTATTTCGTTAATTATTATTATTAAACAATGTTGAAAATTAATTAAACATGAATAATAATATTATTATTATGATTGCGTCGCGATATCGTAAATAAATGGAATGCTTTCTGCGCGTAAAGAGCTCAAGTATAAACGCAGCATCGCGTTCGAGTGTGTTTTAGTCTTAACGCTGCCTCGTATTCAATGTGAACAATTGAGGATCTTCTTTTATAGAATTCCTTAGTGTCGTTCGAGGAGAAGCAAACAGTAGTAGCACGTTCACGATGAGAGTGTGCAAGTGGAATCCGAAAGCACGATATTAAAATCTTAAATGGCATTTTATATATATATATATATATATATATATATATATATATATATATATATATATAAAATATCGTTATATATACATTTCTAATATATGTATATGCCCTACTTCTTTTTGCGGCCATTTATAACGCAGTGCTTAAAGCGCGAATGCCATTAGATCATATTTTATGCAAGAACTTCTGAAAGGATGCGCGAACAACTACAACACCCTTATGCACACAGGGAAAAGGCAAAGCAGAATTATGATAAAGGTATTTTGCAGCTTGAGCACGTATGATACTGAAGATGCTTAAAGTTGTGCACTATATCTCAGGTTATTATGCCTTATCGTTAGAAAACGCCGCGCGGAAAGAACACAAAGCGAAAATTGCATTCAAGCTCTGCGTAGCTTTTAATTTCCGGCGAGCTCACTTAAAAATTTCAGTCGTGCTTCTCAGAATTTAAAATTCATTTCGGTACTTTTTTTTCACTCTAACACTAATAACGTAGAATACTGGCAATGCTCGAAAACTGTTTAAAAACGTATTTAAAATTTGCATAAAGAACGAATTTGTATTGCAATAGTCTTACGTGGATTAAATGATAGGGCTCTTACATAACCATGCATTATGCAAAGGATTACCAGATATTCAAGAAACTTTAGAGCGGATTATTCGGGAGCGCAAAATCACTTAATATACGTACATTTGTGTGTGTTATATATTATTTTGGCAGATAATACATCGGTGTGTGCATGCGTGCGTGCGTGCGTGCGTGCGTATGTGTGTCGTTGCTCTTCAGAGAAAAGAAACATTTACTCCAACTTTCCGATGCGTAAAAACGAAATCCCTGTAGATTGAGATTTACGCGTTAAAGCTATTAAAAATGTTGCGTTGTCAGCGCATTCCGACCGGGCTCGCATATCAGAACACGAGACCCTTAATCCGCAGCAAATCCGCCGATCTCTCTCTCTCTCTCTCTCTCTTTCTCTCTCTCTTCTTTTTACGCGTTACAGTTCGACGCGCGTTAAGATTGAGAGAAGCCGACGGACTTGATAGGCGTAACATCGTCTGGCGTTCAAAGGGGCTTAGGTAAATTTGCATCAAGTTGTCTCGCACTTGTCGCGACCTGTGATCGATCGATGGTGCTCCGCATCAGCTGCAGCCCGCAGTAATGCCGTAATTATCGTCATAAATCTTGTCCGGCGTATCGCGGAAGTTAAAGCGCGAGATTCCCACGCGCTTCGTACCTATAATTCGTGCCTATAATTAGCGTGACCGTGCCGGGCTCATTTCGGCCGTGTGTTTCTCTCGCTTCCGAGAGATTCCGAGATTCCCTCTCATCGTTGCTAGGCGATGAACCTTAGCCTTATCTCGCCTCTACCTGTCCGCATTTCCACACCATCCGACGGCCATCCAAGGAATATAAACCGCGAATGTTCCCGATTATATGTCCGATCTTTTAATTTTGCTATTGCCTCTTTATAGCGGCTTTTATCGTAAACCGACTTTACAACCTGCCTTCGTTCGCAACATCGCGTCGCTGTCGTCGAGCTTCGTGATATTCGATGTCTCCGATCGCACGTAATCTCAGATCTTCGTTCTTCTGCGCGCGCGCTCGCGGTGAGATAAAGAAAGTTTTCAATTTAGAGATACGTGTGCGTTTCAAATGCTAAATAAAGTCGCGGCTGCTGATCGATCAATAGTATCTCCCGTGGCGGCTCAAATTTAAAATAGCTAATAATAAGACACGATGCAAGTATAATTCTGGTCTGTTGCTAAGATACGCGGCGACATTAGATCCGATTAACGTAGGAAGGTTGCGGGCCCGGGCATATTCCCCCGGGCGCGTTAAAAGTATATAAACACTAAGTGCGAATGGTTTGAACCTTGCGAATGGCCTTTGGTCCCAGGCTCAAGCGACGGTATTTTCATTTTATGGAAATGCGCACACGTATTTCGCCGGTCAAAAACGCTTTCCCGTGATATTGCGTACGAAAGTTTCTTTTATCGCCGTGACATTCCTTTGAAACATTGCTCGAAATAATGTTTCAGTTTTGCATGATGTTTTATAAGTGTAACTTTTGTACCTAAATAAGCCGGACGTGCTCTTTAGAGAAATAATCTTGGTCGGCAATAAGTATGACAAACTGTATAACGCTCGTGCAGAGAGGAGTCTTCCCTCACGCTGAATTTTCCAACGCGCGCGAATACGACCGAAGATTCTCTCGCACGCTTTTATATAATTTTACTCTCTATTATGCGCATTTACCTCGCACTTGTCGCATCGCGTTGAATATTTTTACGGAATTCCTTTTCACAGAATGCAAGATTCGTTCGGGAAACGAAAATAGAATGGTTCGTACGTGACTGAAATTGTGCTCCTGCGCATCCCCGTTGATATACCAGCGCTTTCCTTGTACCACCGTCTACCATCTATTCTCTTCATCCATAAAGCGTCTCTCACTCGTACATACGATAGCGCGATCCGGACATCCATCTCGGCCGCCCATCCCGTGCCATACCATTCGTAACTTTTCTCGATTACCTCCACTTACGCAAGCAAAATTCTATCGCGAGCAAAGTTCCGTCGCATTTTCAAGCTGGTAACCAAAATTTCATGTGTTTTCAAATGATATTTACGGAGAGAGAAAGAGAAAAGAACTGCCACGTCTGCGGAATTTCTTACATTTCCAATACCATTTCGCCCCTTGTTCAATGGATTGACTTTTTCTGTTATCGTTTACTCACTTTATATATTCGGCGTCCGTATCAACATGGGAAAACGCGTCATGTGGTGGATCCTCTCTGTCTTGTTAAACTTCTTTGTTGTTACTTATCATTGCTATTATTGATTTTATGCTATCTCGAACTTTTTAGGTCATAGCAAGATCCTTTTCACGACTATCTAAGTAATTTACACAAAGGTTACGTAAGATAAAAATTAAACACAATATATTTTATTAAAATTTTTGCAAATTTTTTTGTCGTATTTGAAATGCTTTTTGAAAATGCTATAATCAAATTTATAATTAGAGACGTCGAAGACCCTAATACATAGAGACAGATGAAAAAAATTTATTAATAAAGTATCCGAGCCAAAAGTTCATTTCATTTAATTTTCTTTTTTAATTCTTTTTATGAAGATATTAAAATAAACTGAAAGAATCAAATCTTTATATCAATTATTCACCAAATTAAGATACATAAAATACTTGTAATTAAACAAAAAATGTTTTAAACATTGGACCTTATTAATATACCAAAACCCGAATCAAAAATAAATTACAAATGACAATAAAACTAAACATTATTTTAAGTTAGTTTCAAAATGATTAATAAACACAAAAAGTAGAAGTGTGCGAATATTACAGATATTCGAGCCTCGAGTCGGATCGGAAATTTTTCTCAGGTCGGGACCCGAAAGTTTATAACGTTCGGGTAACATGAAACTTATGGGTACCCGAACATTACCCAAACTTTCGGGTCCCGACCCGATCCCGAGAAAAATTCCCGACCTGATCTGAACTCGAAATCTCCTGCACCTGCACCCTCCTAATATAAAAAATAAAAAAATTCTTTAGTTTATTCTATTCTTAAACATTACAATTATTTTTAATTTAGTCTTTAATTAATGTTTTAATTTTTGGAAATTTGAGTGCAATTTTAGTTTCTAAATGTTTAGCAGCATTATCCTTTGATAAACCTCATACATAACAATGATCATATAAGTGAGTCTTGTTTAATGCGTACATTTTTAGAAAAATCCAAAACTTATTCCAAAAAATTGATATACATATATATTTGTTATTTTCTGTAGTGAAAAATTTTTCTGCTATATTAAAATCTCAGAAATATCATTAAATAAAGAAGTAGAAAACTAAATCTAAAATTAATAGAATCTATTTTATTAGGAATTGTGCGCAATATTGAATCCGTCATTTTAAAATTCAAAATTTTCACAAATTAAATTTATTTCAAGGACTTTAAAAAATTTTTATATTTAAAAATTAAATTATCATCTAAATTAATACAGGAAAGTATTCTGTACATTTTGGAACTACATTAAATATTTAATCTCAATATAATCATTCATATTCTCGAAAAAATATAAGTACATATACATACGTATAATGTCGAAAATGTTGTAATACATTAAATTTATTTTATGGGGAAAAAATATTCTGGAGTTATTAGTCACAAAACTTTTTATTAAAGCTTTTTATTAATTAACCATTTTTTTATCTAATTAGCTGATAAAAATTTTTAATTAAATTTTTTATGGCCTGGAAATGTACCATATAAAAAAAACGGTAGAATATTTCATTTTGTCCCTTTCGATTTTTATACTTTTTGCAATTTTTATTTTTATTTATTTTTTAGCGGTAATGAAGAATCACGTTCAAAATATGAAAAAAATTTATAATTTACATAAAAGACGGTTTATTTATTTTATATAAAAATTTTATCTAAATTGTTTAAAATATATTTTTAAAAATACCATTTTACTATGTTAGATTTTTACAAGCAAATTTAAAAATTTCAATTTTAAATCTACGTACTCGTATCTCTTTACAGCTATTTAAAAGAATTCATTATCGCATTTCACAAAGTGCTTAAAAATTTTGTAACTTTTAAAACCGCCATTTGAAATTTATATTAAAAAATTTAAAAAATTTTATTAAAAATTAGAAATTCTTGATATATCTTTAAAAATCTCTAAAAAATCATTATCCGTTAATTTTAATATTTATGAGAAAGCGATTAATTCTATGACGTCTGTAAATGTCATTCGCATTCTAGGCCATCTATGATATCTATAGAGATCATTCACACTCAAAAATTTAAGTAAAAAGTTGATGAGATATTATTTAGGCAACGCTTTTAGCTACTGTCTTCTAAAATATTTGATTGTTCACGTGAACAAACATGTAAATAATAATACAAGGCAATCATGATGATTATCTCCGAATAATACTTTTAAATTTAAATTAAGAATTTTTACTTATGTATTTGAATATCGACCATGTAATTTAGGATAATTGATGTGCATTTAACTCTCACAGGTGCAATCGTACATATAACCTCACTTTTTTCTCTTCAATCTTTTTCTCCTCAATTTCCGCAATACTTCTTTGACATTTGAATGTACATTAAATGTACATATTAATATCATTTATATTTATAATTTGTAATTTGTTTCTGAAAATATAAACTGTTACGTTTTAATTATTGAAGCAATGTACTTTTAGTTATAAACAATTTAAAATGAAAAAAACGTAACATTTTCAAATTAATTGGATATACATAATGAAGTTGGCAGACTGTAAAAAGACCTAAAATAAGAAAGGCCTTATATTAAATTAAAAAATCATAATATGATTTTATTTTCATCAAGATGTTTTGCTTTTCATGAGATGCGAGAAAGCCGCAAGCGTTGTCCAAACTTATAGACTTTATATTTCAAATAATATTTCCTTCATCTTTATCAGTATTAATGTTATAAAAACAATAAATGTAAAGTGTTATAGAATAAATAGGTAGTAAATATAAAATTCTCGCAAGAATCAAATAAATCCATCCAGAGATTTTTTTACTTTTGTCTTTTAAATAGGTAAAAGCAAAATATTACTCAAAGCTTACAATTTTATTCCTATTATACGTCCGCAGAAAAATTATCATGTTTATACAGCAATTAGTTTGAAGATGAGTATTTACGTTTCCTGAAAATGGAACTTTTCGGACTTGTTTGGTTTTTGCAGGTCTCTTTTTTTGTAATTAAAATTAGAAAATATGTGAAAAAGACCTATTTTTATCAAGTATATTTTTGTATTATTTATCCTATTTGTACTTGATTTATTGCACTTTCAAAACGGCTTATAAAGCCGCTTACTAGACCCATAGTTTCAAAGAATCGCTAACAACTTGAGATCCGCTTAGAGAAACGCAATGAAACCTTTCAATAGGTTCCAAAATAGTCATAAGCGCTTTGCTTCAGACATCAAAGTGCGACGATACAAACTCTTAGGACAATATAATCCGAGATATTAAAATAATTACGAAAAGAATTATATCGCGTCGTAATAGCATCTCCAGTCACAAAAGTGGCATTAAAGGCCGAAGTTAAAGTAGTCATGGAAGCGCACGTAATATTCTATGAGGTCGTCTTTGGGGATTCCAAGCGTAATTAATCCGCGCATTGTCCTAATCTTACAATCGCGTGCGACGCACATAATCATAATCGTGCGATGAGATATTTTTAAATGCATGCATACTATGCGTCTGTTAATAAGCAGAATTTTTTTTAATATCTATGTAATCAAGACTGTGGAATAGTTTTTTTTTTCAAAATACTGTCACATACTTCATTTCATAAACATTGCATGCTTTTTACGCAAGTACCTATCTAAAATGTCCTATGCTAAAATATCCATTTAGTAATTGCCTTTCTAATAATACAGATATCATCCACAATATGAGAGCACGTTAGATTGCGTTCATATTTATTACACAAATGCTCATATTATTTGATTTAATCGTTTCGTCGATCGACGTACGTTCAAACAGTCATGAGTACGATTAATTAATATCTTATCTAATCCGTTTGCGTGACAGCGGGTCGACTGATGGAATTCGTTAGCGATTGAACGGACGTCAATCGTTTCATTTATCAAACATGGGGGATCCGCAATTGCGAAACTTGGCGAGGCCAATTTTGGCGTTTGAATTTTGGTGAAAGCTCGCGACGCAACGGTTCTCGATTCTAACGCGTTTACTTTCTAGTTCGCGTCCGTCGAGTTTCTGTTTGTCGAGCTTCGCGCTCGTACCTCGGACTCTCGCGCTATTGTTGTCGAGCTTCGCTCGAGGGATTCGAGGGCGGATTCGAATAATTGTATTCAACGCTCATTGACACCCGGGAAATACTCATTTCTGTGTTTATTTAAAAGGCGGATCAATACTAAGCTGCAATGGCAATAATGAACGTGAACGAACGTTTACGGGCGACATTGGTGGACGATTGTTTATTCGAAGCGCTTTTTTCCTTTGACGTGCCAAAAAGAGAGTGGAATTTTTATCGATGTAAATTCGGGGTCGTTTATACCCACAATGCCAGCCACGTACTCGCATTGAGGCGAGTATATTTGTGCTTTTCATTTGGAAGCTGCACGATCCAGCGCATAGATTTCGCATCACATAAACATCATGTGTTTCTGGATGAGAGATATCGATTTGCTTTGGGTTACCGGTATATTGTCATCTCCGCACATACAGATCGGATTATACCCGGGTGAAACTAATCGCGTTATCTCAAATGATCGCGGACCGTCAGATGGTAGACAAACTCGGCTCAATTATTACCATTCTCCGACGAACATCCGGCCGTCTCTCGTGACGCAGGAACTTGGTCGAATTAACCAGGAGAAAGAGAGAGAGTGGGAGGGGAGGGAAAGGGAGGAAGAGAAACGGCCGAGCATCCTGTGTTCGACCTATGAAGTTAGGGATAGCTCGTAAGGGTTGCTGCACTGCACGATATAGGGTGCCAGATTAGGATTCCGGTATGTTTGCACTCTGGCGATAGAGTCGATGAAACAGTCGAAGATAGACGGATAAATAAATAGATGGGCGAATGTTGTGACGCGGTTTATTGTGGACTGCATGACGCACGGGAATAATTGCGGTGCACTACGCAAACATATATCGTAAAAGATTTCGCATTAGTTCGGGCGCAATATATATACAATTACATCAATAGATTAATTAAAACGCGTATCTGTAATATTCATTGACGCAATGATAAAATGGCACTTATCGACAATCACATGCAGATACGCACGTAAAAGGTAAATTATATCAGTCCATATTAATGAGGGTTTAATTGGTAAATTAGTAAATAAAAGCTAGGAAAATTACACGAAATGCATCAGTAAAGTAATTTGTACATATTTATGAGGAAATAATAAGGATGTAGAACGGATACCTTCCCGTGTATTTAGCAAGATACACCGTACAACTTTCGAGCACCGAGGGGAGATTACGATATCGAGCGATGGAAAAGTAATAAGTAGAAAAAAAAAAGAGCGAAACTTTGCGGAAACTTCTTTATCACGAAAGTTTCCAAGGAGGGAGACGACTTTGTAACTCGAGGTAAAAGTCTCGTATAACTTTTACATACGTAGATTACTTATTAGGGACGATCATCGAGTGTCGTTCACGGTAGAGCGGAATTTTCGTCGCGAGCGCGGGAAGAGGTGGAACGGCTTCATCCAATTCGCTCGGACGAGAATGAGCGCGGGCTGGCGGCAATTAGGTGCAGCAGGAAAATACTGGATTGAATGGCAAAAGGATGGGTCCGCCCCTGTATCACGGTTTAGTCTTGGAGTTGCCACTGCCGCACCCTTGCCGGTCTGACATGCGCCATGACCCGTACATAGGTATCTATATAGGTACGTGCCGACGCTTCTCCACGCTTCTCTTACCGTACAACTGGCTCTTCGTCATGGGACCAATGCGCGTATGAATACGCACCCTGGACAGCGAGACTACCCCTTTCTCTCTCTCTCTCTCTCTCTCTCTCTCTCTCTCTCTCTTTCTTTCTCCTCATGCCGCCGTATATTTCCTCTTTACGCCGCGCGCTCGCGGACTCGTATTCAGCGCGCGAATGATGCTTTCGTCGAGCAGTCCACGTTGTGTTCCTCCTGAAAGAATTGATTCCGCCGACGTGTACGATTTCCATCGACGTGTGTACGGCACGTGTACGATTTCAAATGTGGAGATCCGAGATACGGGCATGTACTGTACACCGCGCTACGATCTCGACTCCGCGCGGTTCGCGAACTCAGTTCGGACTTGTAAATAGAATGACAATGTGGAAATCTCGATGCGCGCTATCTATCGCGCGTTGTACTCTCTGGTACTGTTTTCTGTACCACTTGTTACGCCTTTCCGTACACGAGTGCATGCACGAATAAAATAGGTCGAGTCTTAATTTGCGCTGTCACCATTGGATGCGAAAAAATTATTTCATCGGATTGTGTACTTATCGTTTACGATTGTGGGAATATATTATTCGCGTTTCTATTTCCTTCGTGTTATATTTTATAATTACACAAAAAAAAGAATGACCTTTTAATTATATTTGCGAGTCTTTAATTGTAATAATATATTTAATTTTGACGAAAAGTTTTGCGAAAAGTTTTGCGTCGGGAAAAATGACATTTTAAAAAGTTTTTAATTTAATATCGGTAATTGTGACATTTAAACTTCATCTCGTTTGTTTTTACAAAATATAAATTTTTATTTATTTGTTTGTTCTCAATATTAAAATTTTTTCCGGGACGAACGGAATTTAAACATTCCAGCATAAATAGGCGTGATTCGTTGTAATATCTATTTCAATTACGTTAAGTGCGATAGCACATTTGCGTGTATACTGCAAGCCTTTCCGTAAAAGCTTTACTTTCGTGCAATGCTGTCGAAATGCTCAAGAGAAATAACGTCGTCTGCAAATATTGGATTGTCGAGTCCTTTTAGAACAATTTGGTCGAATCCTCTCTTTGATTTTATTGCCTCTGGCCGAATCGCGATTATTATTGTATCGCTGAATCGCAATTTGAAAATAATGGAACTTTTTCTTTTATTTCCATGTGAATTTGGTTACATTAAAATGAGTATTTTTAAATTGAATTACATATCGGAAATAAAATTAGACATTTGCTTTCATAATATTCAGCTAATTGTCTACGTCCATAACCGAGAAGATACGTAAGCTATATTTATTTGTTTTTACACGTTACGTTTTTATTGTAAATTGAAATATTTTATATGCTCAATTAAAAAAGAAATAAGACAAAAAGTAATGAAAAAAAATTATTGACTAAATTTTTTAGCTCGATTAAATTTTTTCAGTTCAACTATCTATATATTTGTAAGATTTACATTACGTAACATTTAACCTAAATACATAAAATACTCGAACTACAGTTTAAACATTTATATATTTAATTTAACTACATATATATTTAATTTAATAACGTAAATGTTTGAACTAAAGAAATTCAATCAAGAATTTAAAAAAATTTTAGTCAAGTTAACAACTTTTTTCTCAGTGTACGAAACAAAACTTGGATATTGAAAAATGTCTGCAAAACGTCTTCGAAAAACGTAGCAGAATATTCATCATACCTTTATCACATGATTGGATCGTGAAATCTATTAGTGAGAATGAAATTCTGGTTAATGTTGCGCAAGACGTGCCTAAAGAATTTAGGTAGCTACAATTAACAAGCCCCTGAGCAGTTAATTTGGTTTGCTTAAATTACGTTACCAACACTGCTAACTTATCAAATGTCATATGCAAATGCGCAAACTACATATACTGGGCAATCCTCTCCAGTTTCCATAATCATGGATGAAGGCAGTGAAGCTTTAGAGCTTCAAGCCTCTGCCCTCCGTCATGACACAGAAACGCAGACTACACAGGATATGAAATTTGTTTGCGCAATGTTTACGTGTGTGGCGTTAAAGTTACCCTATCTCGGTAGCGCTGAAACAGTTTGATAGCATTACACACGAGTGATATCATTTTATACGCTTTTGCGCACGTCGCTTCTCGATTTAGTAATAAAATTTCTAAATACAAGAAAGGTGCTACGTATTTCTGTTCCTTATAGTTAAATATAATATCAAATCGAAAGCAAACGTAAGATTTAGAGCTTACAGAATTGTTCAACGACAAGTGAGCAATTTTTCAAAAATATTCTTGAAGAAATGTTCACGTTCCTTGATTATCGACTTTAAAAATCACCTAAGAACCTTTCCAATTATCTTGGTGTTGCATTTGTCCCTTTCGTTCAACTATTTTGTAACTATTACGTAACTATTTTACGTCGTGCATTGTTTTGCAGAACAATTCTTACTGACGTCAATATTACATGCTACGTAGGTATTAAAATCTACCGTTTAGCTACGATCACTCCAATCGATTAAACTATGAAGAAACGGGGCAATAAAGAGTACACTTAAACTATTTTGTAGCATTATCGATTGGAGAGTGATTACTGTAGTGCGTACGTTGCAGCCCCGCCATTGTAAAGGAGCGCAAAGAGGGATCAGCTTTATCGTATAGACGTTTCAGGTACATTTCACTATTTCGAAAATATTTGAGAATATACGGAATTGTTGCGATGAAAAGCCGTAGCCGCGATTGAACGGAAAGCGAGATGGGTGATCAGAGAGAGGCAGAAAAGTGACAATCGAGAGAGCTGGCATTTACCAAACATCTCTGCCAGACGGGGAGCACGATCGATAAAGAGTTAACGTGTATAGGCTTCGAGATAACGTCTTCCCCGCACGAGTGGCGTTCTCGCCCTTTCTTATCTCGCGATACGTTGCTTCTCATTCCTCCCCGTATCTATTAGCCGTTTCTGGTGAAGTCAGACAGACGCGTGGGCTATGTAATTCACTATGTATCATATATATTACAAGTAAGATACATGGGTGAATAAAATGATAAATACGAGCCGAAAGATACGTCCGTGCGATAAGATATTGCCCCTGATATTTTTCAATCGTCAGGGCCACGTGGTGCACATTCCCGTTTAATCTCCGTTCCGTGACCGAAAGGCACCCTTCGGTCTTCGGAATCGATTTCGCGATTGCTTTGTTAGCTCTTTCGTAACGTTAAGAGAGAATTTCTGAAATACAATTCAGTCACGTCGCCGTAAACGCGGTCTGCAGGTTTAAGGTAAAGGGCTTCACGTGGCTCAATGCCCTTCTATTACGCTCTAATAGTTTCTATTATTAAACGGATCTTTCGTGACGGCCTGAAAATGCGATTTCCGGTATATAAGGGTTCTTTCACGAATATATATGGTCGACGGAGTATCCATAATGAGGGCATTGTCTCATTTACCTAGATACAATTGTGGAGTAATTATTTGCGTTTGACGCAACATCTTGGAGACCCTTTTGCTCTTTTGTGCCTTGTTTCAGTCATATTTCTTACCGTGAGAATAAGCCAGCTGATTGTGATTAATCACGTAATATTTACACTTCGTGATACCTGGCTCTGACGAAGAACATGTTTCCCTTTGTTGAGAAAATTATCGCCATCCGTTGACACTGAGAGATTGATAACTTGTTACATCACAATAACTTACCGTAAATAAGAACGCGGTATCTTCTGCGCTGACTTTAAATCAGGTTGTACATAATGTAATACTGACATATATACGTTTAATTCCATTAAAATTCAGCTTCAACTTTCTTCCACAGGTAGTTACAAAGCTATTAAAATTCACGATGCAAGTTTAAAAAAGTGCTGCGCGTCTCAAATTTTGCTCGTATACTGCAAGTTTTTTGCCAAAATGCATTGCTGTGAATTCTGTGTGTGGCGAAATTTGTGCACTGTTGCGATGTTAACACTTTTATCTCGCGTGCTTCATTCTCTTGTGAGAGTTTAAAAACAGGATAACAACATATTTCATACAGCGGTAGTTATGAAGGATATTTAAATACTCTCTATGGGTTTACGTAACAGTAAGAATTCCTGTTACGTAATTACACCACATTATTCTTTTGGATAACAAGTAAAAAAGCAGAAAACATGTGAAATGTACATAGAAAAACTGTGTAATTACACGAAATTGTAATTACACAATGTTTTGTGTAATAATTCAAGGCCTGTATTTTAGCAAAGAATTTGGAGTTGTGTTACGATATTGCAGGCAAAAATGTAATTATTATAACAACGCGTTATTTATTGTTAGATCTGAATCGCTAAATTCGTATTATAATTAACTAATGGCATATTTTTTTAATGCGTCGACTCTAGAGAATTCAATACGTTTTGTTTACTTTATTTCATTCGTATACACAGAAAAATATCAATTCTATTGCAGTGAGAAAAGCGATTACTCACTTTACTTTTCTCTTTTTACGTAACAATTATTTTTAGCAACAAATATTTTTTTTCATAACAGTCTTAAAATATACTATAAATATCACAAATTTTATTAAAATTTATTATTATATGTACTCAAAAGAATGTATAATCTTTCAAAGATTATTGTAAAATTTTATCGAAGAAAAGTCAAAATAATAAGCCAATTAAATTTTTATTTTAATTTAATAATCTCAATTAAAGTGTCAAATTACTAGAATTTAGAATATATGTTTTGAATAAATTTGATGAACTTATGATAAATTTATGATAGTTTTGCGGATAATTGAAGTTATGAAATTTGAAATGAGTAATACGTATTTACTCGATTCAAATAATTTAAAAGAACAGTATGTATTTTTTGTACGTGTACAGTCCAGTAAAACTAGCAATAGTTATCATCAAATCGATCTGACGGTGAACCAATTGCATGGGCAAACTCGAAAAATCTGGGCAACTTAGGAAATCTGAGCGGAAGTCGTAGAGGAGTACGGGTCAGATACCACCGACTAGTCTCTCCGTTTTACAACGTGGAATGCAAAGAAAGAAAATGGCGGTCTGTAAAATGAGGGTAAAAGCTGGTGTGGAAGCTAGATGCGTAGCCAGCCAGGGGCAATTCAACCTGGATGGAAAAAAGGCAAAAAAACGGAATAAACCGTGGCAGTTTCCGTTTGCCCTCGCTGCACACGATTTTACTCTACTCCCGACCACGCATCTCCGGGTAATTCCCACGGCTGCTGTGGTCGAAAAACTATCCCGGCGAAAGGGCATCCTCTCTCGGCTTTTATCTGTCACTCTGTCTCGTATATCGCGACAATATTCCTCGCAAAGGACAGGTTAACTTCTTTTCGCACTCGAAACATATAGTACGGCTTCCTGTCAAAGTTTGATACATCTTTGTAATAAAATGTGCGCATTACGGAAGACGTGCTCTTCCCTCGCGCCGCGCTACTTGTCTTACGACGTTCTTAACCGCGTGCTGCGCGATTTGGGTTTTTTTTTCTTTTAAATTAAAAACCCTTCCGACGGGAATTTAGACCTCTGGAATCATTCCGTAGGATCTTTCTGATTTAAATGTAAATCTTGTTATTTCATTTAATCTCGTGCCGTACATCACCCAAATCTCGAATGCAATTCTCTGTAAGGTAAATAGGACACGTCTTATCGATACATTGCGTGGAGAGAGAGAGAGAGAGAGAGAGAGAGGGGTGGGAGGGGGAGGGAGAAAGATAGGAGAATAGATATCCGGAAATTATTCACGTGGCACGTCTAATCGAGATCGGTGTGCACTAACTTTCCGCTATTCGCGCGTTTCCGCTGATAGCACAACTTCGGCAGCGCGATTCTACGTCATCTCTCTCTCTCTCTCTCTTTCTCTTTCCTGGTAAAAGTTTCATCTACCCTGTACATACACCGCCGCTGCAAGAGCACGAGCTTGATACTGGCACAGATTGGTCGCACAGGCACGATATTTCAGGGCAGGTACATGCGTGCAACGCACCACCGTCAGGATATCCTTTTATTTCTTTTTTTTTTCCATTTGGAAGATTGACCAAAAATAGATCGCCGAAAGGAGATTATCGGTTAACGACCATAGTCGGGTTTCGATTTCCGCGTACGTGCACTCGTTCGATCGACCTTACGGTATTAAAACGTTTAGATTTACGATAGTCGCGAGATACTAAAGCTCTCACGAAAGCCGTAGCCAAGTAACAAAATACAGTAGACATATCTCTCATATCTCTCGCGGAACTTGAAGAGAACATATTCAATCTCATCCTTTGATACCGCACGATGAAATACCGCACGATGAATGAAAGTGGAAATATATCTTTCCTTTTGCTTTTCATACGAATGTCTCGTCTCTCTCTCTTATCGATACCTCACGTCGGTGGAATTTCACAGGTAACGTATGATAATAATGGTAATGTGGATAAAAGGAGAGATTTCTCTACGTATTTTCTATCTTGGAATTTCCACACCGCTTTCCAATCGATCGTTGTAAAATGAAAAATTTATGAGTGTAAAAAAATATTATAAATCGCAGCATCGGAGATATGTATATTTTGTCGATATACTTTGTCTGTCGTAAAATGGTCTGAAACGAACTACGTTTTAATACGTGACACGAAACTGCAACAACGATGCTCCATAAAATGATAAAACCACATATATATATGGACCCGTATAAATGTGGTTTATGTGTGTTTGCCGTAAGCACAAAGTATATATAAAACATGATTTGATATCGATGATAACTGACATTACGGGAAGAGAATAACAACGCGGATATATAAACGCCAATATTGTCGTAACTAAATTATCCGCAATTTTAGTAACGTCTAAATTTTGCCGCGCTTTCTGCAATTGTGCACCTCTACTTTTATCTTAAAACGTCTTTGCTTCCATTAATCCTCTTTTCTATCCACTTTTTTTTAGAACAATGGATTATTGAGTAATGATGCTATAAATCTTGATAATTTGGTGAACGGAGGAGCAGCAAGTGAGAGTTAATATTTCTCGCTTGACTTGTTGACAAGACTGGCTTGCACGGAGCGATTTCATCTGTTGGGGCCACGTTCTTTGGCAACAGTCCTTACCATCGCCACAGAACATTGACTTCTTGTCACGTCTGAGCGGAAAGATCGATACTTTGTGAGCTTCGAGAAAACCGGAACGCTCGTGCTTTCCTCTTTAAGCTGGTCGAAATATATTGCCGCAAGAAGCACGTTCCGTCGAGTTCCTCGGAATATTTGCAGACAATTTAAGTTTTACTGTTACCGAAGGATTTCATGACTAATCACTTCATGAAACAATAAGATCGTCGAGAGAGTTACATATTATTTTTGTTGTTTAACATTTCACAAAAAAAAAAAAACAATTCGAAACGAGCGATATCGCGTGAATCCAATTTACTCGCCTGATTAAATGTAGCTTGAATTCGTGACGTTCGTGGAAATTGCTAATCATACGTCAGGGTACATGTAACAAAAGCGAGATTCGTTAATACGAATGTGTAACAAGTGGGTTTATTATGATATTTATAATGTAACTCTGTCTACAAAATTGTGCAAGTTAATAAAATTAAATCTCTCGTGCACAATTATGATATACGGAAAGCAAGAAATAGAAACTAATATAGTTTAACAATTAACAGAATAAATTAAAACTCTGACGACACAAATCAATGAAATGTTAATACGAGCCAAACAAGTTCGTCGTATACATATATATATATAAAAAAAATAAAAAAATATTTTGTGTAATATATATATATTATATAAAATTTTTCTTTATTATTAATAATGAAGAGTGAAATGTTTCACAGATAACTTCTGTTTAGATCATCTCCAGTAACGATCGATCAAAAAGTTGTAGCAGATAATTATAGAAATATTTGATTAGTACCATTGCGATCAATCAAAATAACAAGCTTTGTCCGGTTGAGTTCGTCGTCCGATTGTCGTTCGTTAAAAACGTTAAAGCTAAGTCATTGCAGTAGAACTATATGAAGCAAAACATGTGAATAATATTCAATAGCGTATAAGAAAAAATATAAAAATCTTACATGGTTCAGGAAAGTCAGAGTTTTACATCCGCAATGTCGACGGTACAGTTTAATCAATTATAGATCACCAATTTTAGTTATTAAATTTAAAAATATTTGATTTCTAGAAATGAGATATTTTTTATGAAATACATTTGTTGTTAACGCAGTTTGTTGTATTCATCTTTGAAAGAATATATGACGAACAGCTTAAAAATTTTTTACACGTTAATTTTTCTGTGCATATACTTTGCATTTGCTGCATTATTTATAGTACATTAGGAAAATTCCGTGATATTTAACGTTAATACTGAGATAATGTATAATGGAAGTTATCTTCGTTTGCCAGACTTTAAGCTTCTAATACCTAATTTTCCGAGAGGTTGAACGCCATGTGCACATGAGCTCTTTGATGCTATTATAATTTAAGGCTGATTATAAAGTTTTACAACATAGATTATCTTATCAATGATACAAGCACTTCAACAATAGCAATTTGCAGCATATGAGAAATATTATAGGTGCTTTCAGGGGAATTTGAGTGCTTACAATCAAATAGATCGCCTAATTTATGTTTCCTCGATTAGTTATTCTCTTATTTTAATTGTTTCATTTCACAGATACAATTTTTTTTCTTCTTTATATTATTTTTCCAATATAACGCTTATTCGATATGTGAGGTAACTGTTGAAAAACGTCGACAACTGTCAACACCAATCAAGTGATGATTGGTCGAGAATGCTTGATGTATCGAGTTTGCCACAAATATTTCATGATATTACAAGAAGCTCCGAAATTGTACTCATAAATCTCTTTTCACATTAAATTGCGATTTTTCAATGTTACCTATTCCCAAAAGAGAAAGAGAGAAAGAGAGAAAGAGAGAGAAAGAGAGTTCGTGTCTTTAATTTGGAGACCTTATCTTCCTTAATTCATCTTTTAGCGTGAATATTGAAACTCAAGTTTCACAAATGATCATTTCAAATCATTTCCGCACATTGAAAAAAAGAGAGGCTTAAATGCGACCTAATTTGCAAGCTTTTAACCTAGCTTTTAACGGTCACTTTTATATAGCTTTTATTATAAAATTATTATGAATAAATGTGGTTATTAATGTCATAATAAATTTAAATGTAGACATAAAAACGTCAAAAATTATTTTTTGTCACGTCTTTCCCCATTTTTTTCTTTTCTCAAAGAGACATAACAAGAAAAATATTATATCTCTAAAAATATATACCTTGAGTATTATTAGAAGGCAGTTACGTTAAAAAATATTCATCACTTATCTAGGAGCGTAGTTACAGCAAAAATGTTGAATTAAAGTTTTGTTTGTAACAAAAAAACAAAACAAAAATCACGAACTATCGGCTATTCGGGCGAAAGACAAAAGAGAGGCAATTAAAGTGCTGAAACTTTTATGAGTAAAGGTACGTTTTTGTTTGTAATGCGGAAAATTTTGTTGTTTGTAACAAACAAACGCTTCAACGCATTTCTCATGCATTGGAAAAGCTATCTGATAACTAGTCGGTTGGTTATTGCTATCAATAATAAAGATAGAGGGGAGGAACCACACGAGCGATATCTTTCCTTCCTCCCACCGGAGCTGTTTTACTATTAATGTGGTATCAACTGTTCACAATATGATGGTGACTCGTCACGATGGTAACTGCACCTGATACTACTCTACGTTTTGTGAAGAAATATTCTCGCCCATTTTAGTAATCCCGCCCTTATTTTACTGTCTTTTAGCCCAACCATAAATCTACTTCGCCGTCTTCTCCAGGATATAGCAATTTTTCACAATAAAAAGAACGAGAACGCCATTTTATTCCTTTTGCTCATTTTTTTGTGTGCTCTCACTTCAATTTAAAATTATAACGTAGCAAAATCTACAGAAAATGTTTTGTACATTATCTGCGATTGTAATATTTTATGTGCACGCACGTACACAATCTTTAGTATGAGATCTTTAATAAAAATTATAATTGTGTCTCAGCTGTATTACTATCTAATTTTAGAAAAATTTTGAAAGGATGATTAATATGCAGAAAATAAAAGCATGAGAACTGAGTTGTAAAGAAGAAATTGTGACTTATATCTAAATTTATCTTCATAAAATATGACAAAATATAAAGCATTAATTTGCTCTTCTACAGTTGCTGCTTATTACGACGTCCTTTCAAAAAAAAAGAAGGAATATATTAAAATGCATGGCTTCGAATGAAAAAGAAATTATGTAAATAATTTTGTTAAAAAGTCTTTAAATGATTTTGTTAAAAACTTTTCATATAATTTCTTGTTCATTTGGAGTTGTGCCATATATTTTAATATATATCTCTTTTCTGGCATTAAAATTACAAAGACATTATGCGAACAACTTCGCGCTACAAGTATATTAAAACAGTAATATCTGCACATAATGATGTGCGTTACGTCGTATACGCATCGATTTTCTAACAGCGAGTTCATGTTTTGATTTTGTCAAATCCTAGAATCGTTAAATAGCAATTAGTGTAATGATGCGAATAATAGCGTTCTCGATATTGAGCGCTTTCGTGGCAGATGTATAGGTCGAACACCATAGTTGCTGATCGTGATAACGCAGAGGGTTAAAGGTGGTAACAATAACCATAAGCTCTGCGCGCGCGTGCGCGCGCGTGCTCGTAAATTAAGCTTCGGAAATTAAACCCCTTAATTCGTAACCCCTCGTGCCTTCCCGCTCGATGCCTATTCCGTCGTTTTTTTTTTTTTAACCCTATTCAATTGCTTGAAGCACTACGTGACGAGGAACAATTCGCGATGAGAAATTTCGTAGATGTAGAACGTATAATGTACCCTCAAATTCAAGATGTTTTTCATCCTCATCTATTTCTACTTCTCCACTTTCCACGATTCTCACTGTCGTTTTTTAGGTTTCTCCTTTTCTTTCCCCGACATAGCTTAAATTGAGATTCCCTGTTCCGCGAGTTAGATGATCTGGAAGCAATTTTCAGTAATGGCTGTTTAATGCTTTCCATAGTTATAAAATACAAATGAACCTCTGTGTGTCGAGAGGAGAGGAGTGTGTACGTGTGTGAAAGGCATATATTTAGAATCTTTATAAGAATCGAATTTATACTTCGAATTATAACTACAAATGTAGTTTCACAGTAATTATTAATTCTAGATATCCCGAATCAATAGAATGTAAAATGTTTGGAGAATGTGGAATTCAGATTTTTTCGCAGAGAGTCTGAAATTATTTGTCAAACATAAAGTTAGCAGGGCTGTGTGAGTCAGGTTCTTAGTGCTGAATAATAATTTTTAATTTTTACAATCTCAAATTCATTCAAACTGCGCGCCACATATTCGTCAATATTATTTTATTAGAGAGCAAATTTTTCTTTCCTCTTTTCCATTCTTTAATTAATATTCAATCGTTTTCAATGTTCATGTCTGTTCCACATCTAGAAAAGAGATGTAAAACTTTTTAGGTGCTGTGGTTATATAAATAATGTATTGTGCTGCTCAATAAAAAATTACGAATTTTAATTATCAAATAATATTCTTATAACGCGCGCGTTGTTTATTCGCAATCAGTCTCTTCAGTCAGAAAATATATGAAATTTCTACCTGGATGTTTAGTTTCTCTCTTTCTTTTTGTTATCTTTTCGTCCGTTTCTGTAGGGACTCATTAGTTAGCATAATAAATTGTATGGCTTGCCTTTATTCTTTTCTTCTGTCTCTCTTTTTTCGTATTTTTTTTGGTGTTTCTTCTCAACTGCTGCTTGTGTTACAATCCATTGAACAGAAAATAAAGTAAACAATTTATTTTCATTTGTCTCTGAGTTTTTATCCGATTGTAGGATAATTGAATAGCCGAAATTTTTGTCGTTTTAAGTTGAGCCGAATCTGATTCGAATCTAAATACTGAGAGTGTTTGAGTAATTCGATGATCGATTGTACGAAAGTGTTTGGGTTAACGCGCGCAACTTGGTGGGGACAATCAAACAATTCGGTTCAATTCAATTTCAATTTTATGAGCTACTATTTGCTAACTCCTATTTGAGAGTTCACACGTACATTGTACGTGCTGACTAAATAATTCACACGAAAACTAATTGATTAAATAACCGCATAAAATTAAATAATAAAAATAAGATAGTTTTTTAACGATATTTTTATCTTTTAAACATTTTTGAACATTTTCTTTTTATAATCCATTATAATGATAAAATAATTGATTTGAGTCCATATTAAATTAAAAGGTATTTCTTGTATGCTATTCAAGACGCACATCATTCAAGAAATAAAAAAGCCGTCTATAAATATATAACTTTGAGGTAGCGGTGAACCTTATGAGATGAACGTAGCTTGTGACCGTGCAAATATCCTCGAAGCTCACATAAATAGGACGTATCCGGCAACGCAATATTAAAACATATTTCTTTCACGTCGTGCAATATTCCTCAATTTTAAAACAGTGTTTCCTCGACGGTATTTATTAATTCACTCGACACCGAAAATGTAATAAAGATTCGAATACGAAATGTAGCTGCGATTCGAGATATTATTATAGAATATTGAAGCTTCCTATTTTATGAAACAAAAAAGTTATATATGTGGATTATGTACAATTTTTATGTGTAAGACAAGATTCTAGTCAAGTTCCTAATTGCTATATCGATAACAGCGCATAGCTCATTTTATACGACGCAACAAAGTTACACATCCCCAATGTCTTCGTAATGACTTGGCGTTACAAAGCAGTACCTCAGCAACAAGTGAGGGAAGTTTGCTGCAACAATTTGTCGCAACAAAAAGTATCTTGATTCAAGCTTGTTCACTTCAAAGACGCGCAACGCGTCCCTGTTTCGGAATAAACCAATTTTAACAATGTTATAGGTAGATAATTCTTGAAAGGCGCATTCAGGGCAATTCCTCAAAGGCCGGAAGACCAATAATAAAGGGAAAACGCTTTATGGAAAATGAAATGTCTTTGGATTTATCTTTATTCGGATAAATTCATGAGAAACAGAATATCGGAAACTCGATATAACTAATCTCGATATAATTCTTATTCATTAGTTTCAGTGCACGAAGCACATCTCCATTCGAAAATGAGTTACGAAGTTTGACAAATTGCTGATATTCGCCCTGACATTACGCCGTGGCTGTCAAAGCGACGAAAAACATGATTTTTTCATACGCTCTCCCTTCGAGATACTTTGATTTGCCACCTATTCCCCTACGTCATCTATGGGCAAAGTTTCCATATATATATATATGCTTATATATTTGTAGCGTATCAGATACAGGCACATTGAGTCAAACGTCTTTATGAGATGTATTCCAGTGATTCTGTTGAATTCAAGAGTTTACGTAATATATTTGATAGCGTGCATTTGCTTTTACGTTAGTGAAAAATCGCCTGTTTAAAGGGCAAATTTAATTTTATATCTGTTACCGTGTATTTCACGAATTTTAATATTGTAACGTTTAATGTATTGTCACTAGTACCATGTCAAAGGCACGATGAATACGTGTGTAGAAATTACAAGTTCACCTGGCGTGTGTCTGAGTGGAGTTAATAATTTTCTTGCGTGAATTTTTTATTAAAAAGTAAAATATATGTGAACATATACTTAACATTGTTGGTACTGTTGTTATTAAATACTAAAATATGAAATACTATTTCTCGGTGCAAAATTGTTACCCAGGATTCAATACTGGTTCAACGCATTCTATTCCCACTTGAATAGTATATATAATGTAGTTAATCTTAAAATAATAACGTTGATATACGTATATTGTATATATTATCATTTTTATTTGTAATTTTCACACTATGATAATAAACTTTAAATATAAATGAGACATTTAAATAGTATAGTTTGTTATTTATGTATTATAATAATCTGATTTTTTAATGTAACTTGAATATCATTTTTGAATATATAGTTGCGTTAACATTTAGCTTTGCGCAACTTTATTCAGAAGACGTGACGTCAATTTTTTCCCCTTTTCTGTTATAAGACAAATTGAAGAAAAGATCAATATGCCACACAAAAAGTTCAAAATTGAATTGCCAAGTTTCATTCCCCATAGATATTTCTCAATAATCAAATGTAATTTACTTGAAGATACTTGACCGTGCCAAACTTATTGTGAATATTCCGTTTATTAAACGAAACGATTTGCCTTTATCCGTTACATTACCGTTATCGATTATTTTATGATAGAACCCATTTCCACTCACCCGTACGAGAGAGTTCCGAACATTATAACCATGACAGGAAATGTTCGTTGCTGCAGAACGTACTTTTATTGCCATCCTGCGCGGCACAACAGCACTTCCAGATAAGAGAGTTTCAACGAGGTCGTTGTCGTCGACATAACGCGCGCGTATAGATAATATAAGAAAGTGCAGCGTTGTTTCTTTCTTGGTAATAACATCCTTAAAACAACTCGAGTCCGTTCTAGCTGTTCGCAAAGTGGCTAATGACATTCGCATAAATTGCGCTACCCTCGCAATATTGTCCGTTCCGTAGCCGTATTCTCCATAGCTAGCCGTGCTTTGCGCAGCAGCTAAAATCTGCAAATTAGAAATCCTTTATCCTCCCGTCTCTCTCAATAGAGAGATACATTTAAAACTTCAAAAGGGCGCAACGGATATTAATAATTTCTAACAGAAATAAGAAACTCGATTTGGGTTTTAAATTTTGAGAAAACTAGATAAAAATATAATTTTCTTAATTATATTTCAGAAGTAATTTGACTTGTTATCTCGTCGAATTCTCCAAATTATATATTAAATGCAATACTAGACGTAATTAACTTAATCTCTAAATGAATTGGATAATTGAGCCAGTTACGATGTAATGTAATGATCTAGCGCACGTGTTGTAAACTGTATTGGGTACCACTGCTAACAATAAGTGCTTTTCTTAAAGCCGTAAGCATATCCGATTAAAGCACAGGAAAAGGAAGCACGTTCGTAAAATGCTGTAAGAGGTCGCATCTTGCAATTCCTGCTTGTTCCCTATACGAAAGTACTACTTTGTTGTGCTATAAAATTGTATCTGTTACGCATATATAAAGTGAGTGTAAGAAATACCGAAGTCTCTTCAATGATATTCCTTTTTATTTCTCGAGATACGTTTCACGCTCTAACAATCGTTAGATTGTAGAATATATATCAGAATAACTGTATGCGGCACATATCATTTTTTTTCATATAAATTCCTTCGACTTGTACTTTTATTATTGTTTAATACTCACTTTTTTATTACAAGCGCAAATATAGTCTCTTTTAGAATCCAGCGTGTATTTGATATGTAACAATTTATTAATTTATTCCTTTTGTACTTCTGTACAATTTTTCAAATTTTGATGCACATTTAATTTCAACTGATATTCTAAATCACATAAATATTTGTGTGTGTGTGTTTGTGTGTGCGTGCTTGCGTGCGTGCGTGCGTGCGTGCGTGCGTGCGTGTGCGTGTGCGTGTGTGTGTGTGTGTGTGTGTGATAAACAGGGTTGAGAAGTAATGCGTTATTTATGAAGTAACACGTTCCCAACTCTGTCATTAATTATAATTTCATAATGTATATCTATATTAAATTTTCGTAACTAAATCTCAAATTTAATTTCCATTTAAACTTTCATAAACTCCATCTAAATTTGACTAAAGATTGTAACATAATCGAACATAATCGGCTCATTTAATTTTTAAATATCTGCTTTTCTTGTTTAATTGAAAAATCGTTGGTGTTGAAATTTCCTTAGAAGGAAACAATAAATGATAGTACATTTGAATACACAAAATTGAGCATATTTTCTAACGGTGGCATAAAAAATGTAACATTTTATAAAAAAAAAAAAAAATTAGCTTTAAAATCTCCGAAACGTCTTCATTTATAAAAAAAATGTATTCAATATGTAATGACTCCTTTGAAGTAATGCAACTTTTGTATATAACAATTCTTTGTACATCCTTATAGAAATAAATTGGCAAGTAATTTAAGTAATATATTACTTAAATATATTATTTAAATTACTTGCCAATTTATTACTATCAATATTAACATTTCTATAAGAAAACTTATAATCTGCAAGTTCTTCGAAGTTTATAAGTTAGGCCCTATATATATGTACATTATGTTTATCAGGGTTCATCTACCACGTTGACTTAATCTTGAGATTTTGATTAAGTCTATCTCTTCTCAGCCCTCTCTTGCCACGCGGCTGCGGTTTCTACTATTGCAGACGTGTTTGCGTTTACCTTACGCAATTTAGCCCCGTTGTGCCGCAGAGCCTTTGCGGTTTAACTCCTACAATAGCTAGACTTAATAACACTAATCTAGTATCTAATACGGTAAAGGAAAACGAACAAGATTTCTCGTGAAAACGCGCCGATGCAAAATGAAACGTTAACGATGAAAGACATTGATGTCATACAATTTTACATTGTTTTCGATAATAGATAAAGCAACCGCGTGATTGAATCTGTCAATTTCGCATTAGCTATTCCATTGCATATTTTAGCGAGCGGAAAACTTCACTTAAAAACTATTTTTAAATTTAAATAATTTTAAATTTATAATAAGCTCAACATATATATCCACGCGAACATGTTAGATGAAGTATATAATTAATACATCCCGAGATTGAGTTACCTAATTAATATTTCATGATAACGTTATATGATATGTAGCTGGTACTATCTCGATTTAGCTCATGAAAGACATATAGATTACTGAAATTCAACAATACGATTATAACGTTTTAATTGTTTAACTTTTATTGAATCACAAAAATAATTGCACTACTGCGCAAAGAACTTGACATGCAATATTAAGTTTCAAAAGTTTACATTGAAAATGCAATATCGCTATGCTGTCGTTTCGGAAATACTATCACTGTTATTTAACGATAAAAGTTTTCAAATTAGTAGTTCTAAAATTAATCTGAGTAAAAACTATAATTCTCTCTTTCAATTTAAGAAAAGATTTATTTTATTTACGTTGAACTGACCGCATTTGCCAGGTAAAAAAAAATTTCATGTATGTACATAGTTCATTTATTAGAAAGAAAAAAAAGAAAGAAACGCGAATAAAATAATCCGTCGACTTAAATTTCCAAGATAAAATGTGGCGAGGTTAAATCAATGAAGCGAAAAATTGTGCCGGCTTGTGTGTCATCGGTGGATAACGATTAAGGGATGCTTTCTCCACTTTCGCGCTATTCCGGGAAATAATTTCCTGTGCGCATTTGTGCAATATTCGCTCAGCCACTTACGAACGACGTAATGACATCAGGATCGAACCGCAACGCGGGACGAAGTCGTAGGTAGAATTAGCTACCGGCTAATAAAGCGAGTCTCCGCGTTAACACTTTGAAGCTGTGCTGACCGACTTTATGCCACGCTTCACATCAGTCGACGGAGCACGAGGAGTCGTCTATTAGTTTCGCTACTACGTTTCTCTCAATTTCTGTCCCGTCGTCCGGTAAATGTGCGTAACAGAAACACAAGCGCGTACAGCCCAAACATCCCTTTGAGGAATACTCATGTCAATTGTTTAAAAGCTTGCGAGTAAGGCCCTTTGAAGGCTTCATATACAGAGAAACGCTACTTCATATACAGAGAAATTGAACTTTTATTTGCATAAAGGTACTATAATCTAATTGTAGATGTTCTTTGTGATGTAAAGCTTTCTTTGATGCGATAAAAAATTTCATTATATTTTCTTTGTGTGTGGTTAAGCTTGATTGATTAAAGCCGACGTAAAATTGCCTCTGGCATTAAGGAAGTTTATAAGAAGACGTTTCTTAAGGAGTTTCTCAGCGTAATTAAAAATTTTTCAAAAAAAATTTAATGAAGAATTTAAAATAATAAACGTACATAATTCAAACATTTTCAGTCTTTTGATTTTCAGTTTTATGAAATGGACTTTTATTACGCGGAGCGTGTAATATAAAAAGTTGATATTATCTCCGATAAATTAAATTCCATATTTGATTGAATATTGATATAATTATGCAAGCTTTACATTTACAACCACAAACTGGGTTATTTCAATTTTGTGAAAATAATTTGAGGATTACTTGGAAATTGCTTTATTCATATTAGAATAATGTGTGTATCTACATTGGAATAATAAAAATTTTTTTGCAAATTAAAGGATTTTATGATGCGTACTAATGCATGCATATTTAACTGCCTTATGCATAAAAGTTAAATGTTTTAAAATTTTATTCAACAATATATTAAGTAGGCAAATATCACTCGCAGTTGTTTACACATTACACAGCTCTCATTTACGATAATATTTTGTATCAACAGCGTAAAGCTGTAACTTCGTGAATTCTATGGAGAATACCCTTTTTATTCAACGCCGTTATGTGTTACTATAGTTTAAAATATATATAACATATGAAATATACGCAGGACAATCCGACGAATGTTTTCGTTCATCGAGCAAATATTTATTCCATAACAAAACCTACTAGGATATTTTTCCATAAAAGGAGATATTTGTAAAAACTTTTATAAATACGACTTAAGTGTTCACTGCACGTGTTAAATGTCCAACTTACAACAAAGCTACTGAAATCAGTTATTAACTAACGTAATTTAAATTTCTCTCGTTGAAACTCTTTTAGAAACGCAAATACATCAATTTGCTAAAGGTTTAACTGATAATTTCTTCCACTATGCAGGGACATCGCGGAGAAATGGTGTTAATTGATTTTTAGTCACATCTTGCATCAGTAAATTTCTGCGGACTAGTTGGAAGATGTCAATCGCTTCGTTAGAGAGATGCTATAAATACAGGCAATGCAGTCTCTTTCGAGGGTCGGATCTCCAGTGATCATTGAGTGCAACTCTGGTTGCATTGTTGGATTCAGTCAGATACGCAACTCCGAACGCTACACCGCATTATTGACCCATTATACTGCTAAGCATTAGGCTAATATTTGCATATTACCCGCATTGGCTTACTGATGATGCATCAGTCTCTAATTTACCGTACAACGGTTCTACTACATCACATTGTTTTGTCAAGTAGCGCACCGTGGCAACATGTTTTGTTAATCCAAGTATGTTGTAAGTACGAATAAGTAGCTCATTCAAGCACTTTTAAGAAACAAATAACAAAATAGACGCTGCGGAAAGATAAATAGAAAGAAAATTCTAACTCACAAGACGTAAAACGCATATAATAACAACTAATATTATTAATAATAATGTTATTAATAATATATAATTGTCCAAGTGCGTTATTCGGATATATTGCAGCATGTATCATAAAAATTTTAAGAGATATGGAGTTTATAAAATGCACTTCAAATCGTTTTGATAGTAATGTGATGAACTTAGTAATGTGATGCAAACATTATTTAAAAAACGTGTAACTGTCATCATGATACTTTGGCATCGTAGTTAAAGCACATTATTAACATCATTATGCTGATTAGTAACGTCTGATCATGCACACGATTGCACGTTACTGCACGCATTGAGATAATTGGATCCTGATGTTCTGTACAATTGAAATTGCTCGTACGTAATACTCATGCAATAATGTAATTAATTGACAGAGACAGAGGAAAATCCGGAGCTGTGTGTTATAGATTTAAAAGGTGTGAGACTTTGTCATTTTGACTAGTCATTAGCAAGCACGTTTTGTCGTGGCAATAAATTATATATTTCGTTTCAATCCGATTTTGAGCGACATTTACTAAATTGTAAATGACGATTAACAAATGTTACCTAGCAACTGTATTTGTCCAAAATGATATGGAAAAAAGCGCGATATGTCAATTTTTGCTAATAAATGATAGGTTTCCGACTCGTAAATCCCTTTCATTGATATCGTTTTCAATTAGAACCACAAAGCCTTTAATACCCCATATCGATTATTGCGGAAAGTTTTCAGAAAGGTTTCAACCTTTCACGTTTCATGTGCAACAATTCTGACAGGATTCTGCAAAATGCCATATGAAATGTTACAACAGGAATGTTTACGGCAGAAGTGTATCTAAAATCTATCATATGCGGTAAATTTCAAAACATTTCCATGCAAAACAAAAAGTCATTATGATTAATCACGATTTATTTTTTATTATTTTAACGTTGTTGCGATTTGCTCTACTTGGGTACAACTTGTGATAATATCAAAGCTACAGATGGATACAATATTTAATAATGTACGTGTTTTATGTACCTGAAACTAAGGAACGGCAATAATCACATTGCTACGATTAATTATGGAAATCCATTTACCGTTGTCCCCTATACACGAAAGAAAGAACAGAAGATCAATCTCCATTATAACGCGCTGTTTTTTAAAAAAAACATGAGCAATTCCGCGCGATATTAGGAGAAGTTGTTCTAATGACTAGCGCGCTTGAAGCACTCTCAGTGTAACATAAAATACAATAAAATATGCACACAGTGTTACCCTTCTAAACAGAGTCGCTTATTTCACTCGGGAGACTTTCCGCGTGTGTGTTCGTGAACGAGAGAACAAATCCGCTGAACATGAGAATATTAACGGAGTGGGTTGTATGCATAGTAGTACGTTAAATAACAAATAGTATTTGCCGTTTTACTTCAACTTTACTTTGTTTGTAATTTAGAAAAGTTTATTTTGAGTCTTTCAAAAGAAAGTTAATGAATGTTATCCATATAAAAATTTTAAATTTTTATTTTGTGTAATAAGTAGTAAGATATAAATACTAGAACGCAAATAAAATCTCATTATCTTATACGCACATATATTACGCATTCGTTTTATTAAACTTATTTCAGAAATCATATTTACATTTATTATGTTAATCAAATTGCAAATCCTAATAAAAACGTATAATAAGTGGGATATTTAAAAGTTTTGTAAATATATGCATAGATAATGTTGAAGAGCAAAATTATTTGCATGATTTCATTGCGCCGTATTTTATATCAGCGGAGAAATTTTATTTCATTCTGACAAGGTGTTCTTTTTGGTAACAATAAGAATAAACTTTCGTTTGATATGTTTAAAAAAATGGAAAAATTAAAAAATCATACTGTCGTCAAATATCTTATAGAAAATGTATCATCGCCTATTTATATACTTATAAAAGAGAAAAGGAAGTACGGTCGTTCTTTCAAGGTAATGTGAAAAATTAAACATGGGGAAGAGCAGAATCAAATCCGGAACGTGGTATATTTTTTTGAAGCGGACGCTTCAGACACAAAACAATTATTAATCAATATGCAAAATAATAATTTCAAAGTATACTCGCATAAATAAAATTTCTCCGATGACATTGTAAGAGCTGACACAACAAAATCATGCAAAATAATTTCTTTTTCCAATTATCTACATAATCACATCCGCAAAATTTGTAAAAAGCTTTCGTAAAAACATTAAGTTTATTTTATATTTTTAACCTTTTTAAAATATTACCGAAAAGTTTTGGAAACAGCTTTTTAGCTGAAACCTTTTTGAAATATTGCTGACGTTAATCCTTCGAATGTAATAATGTTATAAATATCGTTTCTGATGTTTACTTTAAATTTATTAAAAAGTAAATTTAATTTATTTTACAAATGTTAAATTTATTATATTCGGAGGATTACCGACAGCAATATTTTAAAAAGATTTCATTCCCAAAATGCCATTTCCATAAATCTTCAATAATATTTTATAACGGTGGCAGATTTTTTTCAACCTCTCAGCAATTTTTCTATAAAATTTAAAATACAAGATTTGCAAACATTTCTTTTCCAGATCTGTCTTATAGTGAATTCGGTTTGAAGCACTAGTATGCATTGATGCGCATTAGAGTCGTCGCACACGAATCGACGTAAAGATGTGTGTTTAATATAAATATATAAACGGATTAAACCGCGAAATCCGCAATATACTTAATTATTCTGTTTGATAAAATATGTATTTTATCATTCAAAATATTTGCATTTTATTTTTCATTTAGATTAGATAAATGCACGATGGCTTTAATGTGCACCAGTGCGTACTATTGCAGTCCAATCGAATTCGCTATTAGTATTTCTCATTAAATTCATCAAATTTTACAGACAATCGACGATAATGGATCGCTGTTTCAATCTAGTTTGTAATTAATAACCCATTTGAATTACTGAAAACAGTAAAAATGAGAGCCAAAACATCTGTATATTTTATGTACATTTTATGATTTGTTATATTAATTAAAGGGATTACTGGTTTAAAAAAAACTGTGCACCAATTACAGCGACTTTTTTTTGTCTCTCTTTTGTTTTTTTTTTAATTGTCTTAAAAATGTTGCAAGCATATTACGTAACTATTATAAAATGTTTCATTTTTTATTTAAAACATTTCAGAGATATCTTAATCAATTTCAGTACTGTGTATGGGACATAACAGTAAGGAAAAATAATTCTATTCCTTCACTCTTACGCGCCATTGCCACTAAATAAACGCAACAAAGTTCTACTTTTCGTAATTAACAAACTACATGAAATAAAAGATGCAGACGAGATCTTTCACTTTTTTTAACAAAAGGATGTTCTTTTGACAAAAACCAGAGGCTTCCGTTCAATCAATGAATTTCTCAAAGTCGAGGCCCCAAGATTGAACTTCAAGATGAAAGTAAAATAAAATGAAATAGAACAGTACAATTTCGATTATTTCTAGTTAAAAATTAATTCAGGAATTTGATATTCAGATCTACAACGCATCACCTGCAACGTTATCAGAAACTTATGCCTCCCACAGTGAAATTACAGTTAATGGTTGCAACGCATGCTACCATAGCCATTCATTAAAGTATCTGCCATAGCTAATTTTTGTAACTTTTATTTATAACGTCAACAGCTAATTAAATTTAGTTACGATACTAAAGTTTTAGCTATTCATATGTTACAACTGAAATTTAGCTACTACGTACAGATTTATGCTGCTGCAACTAATCTTTTTTCCGTACATTTAATAAATAAATATATCTGGTTAGATCTGTTGTTCTTATGTTTGTTCAGCTCTAAACCAGATAAAGACACTTTGCAGATCTGGCCAGATCTAATGAACCAGATATGGTCATATCTTGGCTGATCTAATTCTTTTTCCCGGAAATATAGGCGCACCGAGTTACTTCATGTACTAAAATGCAAAGTGTGTCATGTAGCATTCACAAAGTACCGTTGGTTATAATTTCCAACACAACACGGAGGAGTGTAACGCTGCAACTTGATTAATACGTGGCATATTACCTGTCTTATATTGCGTTGGTGGAATTATAAAATATAACGCGGTGACGTATGCGTGCATCACGAGATGCCGTGAGCATAACGGAATTAAGAATAGATTGCCGCACAAATATTATTCGTCACACTGAAATCGTTTCTCTAAACGAACAGTGAAAATAACAAGGGGTAAATAATAAAGGGTGCCGTAAAGAAAATGGCCAAGTGTCACAACATTCTTTAAGCGCTTACCCCCCTTCTGTCGTACCACTCTCATGAAAATAACTATAAAGCTAGTTGATAAGCTCCTTTGAGTTTTACCAGATTTGCATTATCTCATCATGCTTTGTGCATAAAGTGGGGCATTATCGATGCTTTTTTTTCGCATCGCTGTTTCAAATCTGCATAATATAAATTTACATAATTGAAATTTGCATAAAGTGCCACCGAACTATGTACATATATAGCTCGGATTAAAACGGGTCATTTCGCGCGTATATAGATATATGCACTTCTACCATTTTCTTCATACGTCTGTGTGGGGAAGGTTAAAGAGGTCTGTAAGTATTTCATTAAACCTTAATATGTTAGCACGGATACGATAGTTGCAACTAATTTTTTTTCCTCTTTGCCCGCTTCAGGATGTAACATAATTCCTGCGAATTAAATTACAATTGGGAAGTTGTGCGAATAAAATTATAGTTTTATTTAATAGCATTTTTATAGTTTATCGAAGGGGTAATCACTCAGAAAATAGATGTACACTAGACTACGGACTTCAGTGGATTTTTATCGGAGTTCAATGGAATTCATTACGATTGCTACACTGAGAAAAAAAATTGGTTGAAAAACTAAAATATTTAGTCCGATACGCACGACTAAATATTGAGTTGATTTAATTAATTCTTAGTTAAAAAATTGGAATGATTAATATAAATAAACGATATCTTTTTTCGTGCAACTAAATAATTGTTGAATCAACCCAATTTTTAGTTGTGCGTATCGGACTAAATATTTTAGTTTTTTAACCAATTTTTTTTTTCAGTGTAAGAGACCTCCCTAAAAAAAGGTCATCAAAAATCCCTCTTTAATAACTGATTAACCGATTTCCATCAAATGTTCGTAATAAAAGCCACAAGTTCATGGTATAATACATAGAATTCATCAAATACCGGACTTCATCAGACTTCGAGAAATTCAATGGACTTCAAGGAATTTAACGGAATTCTAGCGGGTTGTGCACCGGAATTCCGGAATTCAAGAGTGGTTACCTCCTCGTAGTTTATCTGTCATTAAAAATTAAATTATTTTGAAAAATATCCGTTTTTTCTGTAAGTACTTTAAGTATTTAAGATGATTCGTGCAATTTTATTATGACTCTGAGCGTAGTTGTTTTGTAAATAAACAAATAAATTTTGTTTATTTTCAGAACCAATTTCTGCATCGCAATTAAACTTTACATAAAATATCTTAAATACTTAAAGTACTTATGCAAAAAATTCAGTTTTTCGTCATTATTTCTCAATTATATTTTCGTTAGAGCGCATTTTTCTACTTTTTATTGCAATATAAGTTTTTTTATTCAGGTAAAACATTGCCAGATTGTTTTATTACGTTCAAATGCAATGCAGAATAATCTTTTCGTGATTTTTTCGTAATTTTTTCGTTTTGAAAATATGTGCAAAACGTGCTTAAGCCAACGCGTGATAGAACGCGCATGCTCGCGCATAGTCCTCGGTAATCCGCGAAAACGGAGGCTCTTCATGTTACTTCCCCACAAAATCAACAGCTCGGATCCCTATCTAGTATATCATCCCGGAAGCGCCTCGGTAGCCGCACTGTTATCATTATACCTCGCCTCGCTGAGCGGCAAACGAGAGGCGTGAAAACAGAGTCGCATGCGTGCCAATCCGTAACCCATGTTTCCTTCCGCACTTTCGCCGATACGCACCTACACGTAGGCACATCTTTGCGAATGAATCGGGGCGAGATGTGTTCGTTCGAGCGTTGCTTTGGTACACGGGTATTCCGCGTTGCCATCGCGACGCCAACATGCATTTCCATCCCGCGAGTGTCGCGGCTCTTTAACGCCTTGGTAATCAACACTTCCAATCACGATTCGATTAACGTCGCACCAGAGCTCTCTGTGAATTCTCTCCTTCGATGGACATTACACTGTGTTTTTACTGATGACCTTTGCAAAATTAAAATGAGGAATCGCAATCCGTCAGAATATAATAATATTATACGAATGACTTCTGTCTGTTTTTCTTCTTATTAAACTTTTCCAGCAGCAGTAATATTTATAACATTAACCAGTTACCTGTCTACTACATGTTTCAAATCATTACGAAATATGAATAATATGTAGATGTATTTTTTTTCTCTACATACATACATATATGTGTGCGTGCGTACGCGTGAGTGTGTGTGTGTGTGTGTGTGTGTGTGTGTTTGTTTGTTTATTTTTGTGAGTATAAATATAAATATTTTCAAGATTTATATATCGAGACGATACGTTTAATTCGAAATAAATATAGCTTCTTTGTTCCTTTTTCATAAAAAAAATTCAATTTATGATTAACGTCGCCATGATAACGATATTTTAATTGGAATCGTTATCATTCAACGGAACCAGGACAATTCTAAAAATTGTTTCAGGTTCAGCTGTTTTTATCTCGCGATTTAAAATTGAGTCCGTCATGGTTGGATGCGATGCAGAATTAAAACATTATATTTGTAAAAGAAAAAAATATCAATTTACGCCGAAGCACATAAATGCAAAGAGAAAATAACAACGAACGCTGTCCACAATAAAGAAACGAATTTTCGATAAAAAAATTTTTTTTTTCACGGGGTGACGTTGCATACGCGCGTAGTTACCCGAGACGCGACATTTGCAGAAAATGAATGTCAATATATTTTTTTGTCCTAGTTATTTCAAGTAGAACTAAATAACAAATAATGACAAATATTCGAGTTAATAGATATTCACCGCATTCTTGTTACAAACGTATTATGATGGTAATAAACGACTACAATTAACTACAGTAATTAATACTCCGTTCTGTCTGCCCGTCGTATATCAAAATGCATTAATATGCGCCGCGTGAAAATTAGATTTACCGTAGGTATCTGATATGACTCCGTAATTATACTTACGTCGGCATTTAGCAACCTCACCCGCTAATAGCAATCGTAATTTACTTCTAATTATTTCCTAATAAATGCACTACTTGCGCATATTTATGCGTTATTAAAGATGCATTATTGGGATAGTTGTCCAATTTCCTATATATCCGTGAGAGACCTTATTCATTTTATTTTATAACAGTCTCATAAATTCTTTTTTCTTCCTTCTCTCTCTTCTTTATATAATCTGTTTTTATTATCTATAAGTGTCATATTATTCTCAGAGACTCTCTTATATCTCGCGTGACACCTGTATAAATTCCAGAGAACTATTAATGACATTTCCATTGGGAAAACAAGATGATAAATTTTGTTCATTGTTAGCGTTGGTACAACTAAAATTGGATCGCGGAGTTGTACCGTACGTTTATGAAATACCGTTATTTCATCCAGAGCAGAGACGGTCGAGAGATGAAAGCTGTTTCTCAATCTAATAAAACTTCATCGTCGCGCTTGAAACTGGCGAAAAGCCAAGCGATTTTCTCGATCGTATATTCGCTATTACCATCACACCTCTAACAGAAACTGTCCTTCCACTCTTCATACTACATACATTTTTCCAGTCTTTCTTCTTTCTTCTTTCATATAATGTCAATCACTTCCATGGCTCATTGTGTGGCGAAGTCGACACAATGTATGGGATGCGCCGGAAATTATCGCTTTCTGTGATTCTCGAGCTACACGTGTCGTGTGTATAGAAATGAAAATGACAATCTGATAAGTAGTTGAGTATAGAAATGAAAATATCAATCTAATTTACTCGATAAAATACGTAGTAATTTTAAACAGTTTATAAAATGGTAATTTAGAATATATTTTCAGAAATAAAAATATTTAATATAAATCTTAATTGGAACATATAATCTTTGCAATGAACGAAACATTTTACTTAACTTATATTTTCCATAAAATATTTAAATATTGCCTTGCGATAATTTATAATAATTAGGAAACTATGTATATACAATAGTAACTAGTGAAACTCTATATAAATATTTTTTTATTAGAATTTTTATAATAAAAATTGTGACAAGTGCAATACAGTCTTAATTTATATTTTCCATGTCATCACACCTCATAGACTTACAGCATTTTTATTTATTACCTTGTTGTTCGTTATTAGACTGTATGCAATATAATTAAAATTTTTAAAGATATAGAGAACAGAAAACAAATACATTTAAATTTGAATTCTATACCGTATACAAAAATAAACTTTCTGTAATTGGAATTATACTATGCAAGACTTTCTCTAACAAAAATATACTTTTATGTAATAAAACAAAAAAGTTATATTTTAAAATGTTAACAAATATTGCTAATATTTTTAGTCCGCATTGCTCTCTAATTATTGTTTATTATATAACATATCATCAGAGACAAAATCATCAACACAATTATTTTTGTTTGGTCTTTAATTAATTTTGTAATTATTTCAATGCAACATTAGCTTTTTAAAAGTTAGGAGCATTGAAAATCGTTATCCTGATGTGAGTCTTACACATAGAACGATGGCTATATAAATGGACAAATATATAACAATGGCTATATAAATGGACTTCATTTAATAGAGATACGTTGTTTCTAAAAAAATATTTTTATTCTAAATTAAATGGGGTTTATTTAATGGATATACGTTTTTTCTAAAAAAAATATTTTTATTTCAAACAAAGTTTATACACACACACGCACACATATGCATGTGTGTATATGTTATTATCTGTAGATAAAAAATTGAATAATATTATAATGAACCATAAAATAACATATAACTAATAACAATGCTTAACAAACTTTGGATCAAATTTCTATAAAAGCGGCTCATACTCTTACTTCTATCACAAGTTTCTGTTGCACTAATACCCAATTCCACCAATGTAGATTAACTTTGATCAAAGTTTACTCTTTATCCTTTTCCAATTCTTAGAACTAAAGAAAGATAAAGAGTAAGTTAAACTGAGATTAAAGTTAATCTGCGTTGATGAAAATAAGCACAAATAGACGCGTTACTGCTGGTTCTAATTCCTCAGCCCTTCTTTACCTACTTTCTATGACACATCTTTTAAGCACAATACTCTAGACGTAAAGCGCATTTTTAAACAATAAATTTAAAAGTGCGCCTTATTTAGTGCCTTATTGGAATTAGGTTATTTTTTTAATAACAAAAATGGCAATACGATGTCAACTATGTGGTGCATATTACAAAAAAATGTAACATTGTATGCTTCACCAGACATTGAGTCCACTGCGCTCGCGTTACAATGGTCTCATTCCAATAAAAAGCTAGAGCCAGAAGAATATACTTTTTTGCTCTATCAACTCAGTCCTCTGATTTTAGTTTTACTCACAAGGGATATCCGCATATATGTATAAGATTTATAACTTAGTAGGATTCAAATCTGGAACTTCTGAATATGAGTCTCTTGTGCCTTATACGAAGGTTATTCGGAAAGTAAGGTCCGATTTCTACATAGTTTCCATATTTACTTCCAGACCTTACTTTCCGAATAACCATCGTATGTCACGTCATGTCTTTTATTGTGTTCTTTTATTGATAAATATTACGCCGTTTATAAAATATATTTACTATAATTATTAATTATATACTAATACTACTCTTTACTATTAAATATAACTGTATATTTTAGTGAAAATATATTGTTAAATATATTTTATGTTTTACTATAATACAATATGTGTAGATATTAATAAATCAAAAAGTCACATAAAATTCTTCGAAATACTATAATGTTCTATGACTCTACATGTGTAAATTTTATGAAAAAATTCTCTTCGTAAATACGATGTGAAGGCGATTTGAAACCAAGAGTTGATGTGCCTAAGCTCTTTTTTTCGATTTATTTCTTCTAAAAGTGATCGTATTTAATATTTGCATAATATATACGCATAAAAGTCATAAAAAATTTAAATTTCACAAATATAAATTTAAATATGACATTTATACTGTGATAATTTATACGATATTTACTCAATATCAGAGTGAATTAAAAAATGCATTTTTTTACGCGGAAGCACGATGAAAGAATTAAAAGTAATAAAATATTTATGTTAAAAATGACGTGAAATGAGAAGCACTGTTTTTACGTTACGGGAATGCTGTCGAATCCGTGGTTGCCATGGACGTTACTCAATAAGTAGAAAAAAATCGATAACGCAGCTGACTTTAGTGTAACGCCCTCGAAAAAATAATCTTCTAAAAACACAAATCATTCGCGACAATGGCACTTCGAATTAATCAATTTTTCTCTGGGAAGATTAGCGCTAAAAATTTATTATACAAATTATGAATTAAACGGCACATTAATGAAGAATTCTCATCATTCGTGCTGTATTACTGTTAGTCTAATTTTATCGCATTTATACATATGTACATACATCAGATCTGCTTAATTAAGACATTTCTCTCTTTGCTCACAATTAAGATATTTTTTTTATCGGATATCAAACGCGGTTAATTTTGAACACATTAATCTGGTTGATCTTATTTTTTAACTTTTGTAATGATAAGGAAGAGTTTTTTGTCACAGAATTGATTTTATTTATACATGTTTTTTAAAAATATTTATACATGGATTTTAAAAATATTTTCTATTTTGTTTTTACAAAAGAAAATTTTTCAGTTTTTTTTTTTCAAACAAAACACCGAGACCAATTTGAAATGTCAAATCCAGTACTATGAGGATAGAATTTCCTATACATATCATACACATACAAACACTCTCTCCCTTTTCTGTTGTAAATGCATCTTCAAAGTAAATGTACTTTTGACCCTATTTTATATGCCTAATAAATCAAAATCGGGACATCTCATTTTAAACATTTAAATATAATATATAATGCATATTAAATGATTAACTGGATATTTAAATGTTAACTGGATACTTAAACATAATTTTATTATTAATCGTATCAAATGTAATTATGAATTATACTTTACATTCTTTACATTTGAACGATATTGTATAAATAGTCCTGTACTATTTACATTTCAAGACCATCATATAATTTGCATTTTGGTCATTTCTAGCCAAATGGCCATTCCTTTACGTTCATCCGCGTATTTCGACTTTAAGTTGCATTCGAAAGGATCAATCGTTCTGTACCGCAATCGGTATAAGAATTCATCTAAGGAGCGCGTCGAACAAACTGCTGAAAAGGTCATCCTAAATTGCTCTTCAACAAACACTCGCGCGGCATAGAAATGTATACTTCATCGACGCTCCCTGCGGAAAGTAATCTAGCTAGATATTTTTTTAACGAGGTTGAAGGTCTGCGCTGCTCAGAGCTCTTATTCGGAGAAAAATTCATGAATGGTTGCCTCTCTTTTTCCCTCAAAGTCGCGAAAATGTTATTGAATCGTGCGCATTAATTATGGATTGCATAGTGAGCACTATGTTCCTTTTTATTGTACAAGGGAGAGCTATACACGTAAAAGTTTTCAACATTTGCCACATATACATACGTATAGAAGGAGATAGCTAGAATTTCGTATATTAGCTGTACGATACCACGGTGCCAGCATCTGAAATATAATTTATTAAAGTTATTCACGTTTCTTTGCAACATTCTAGCTTTTTTCTTGGAATAAAAAATTGAATGGTAAAAGCGAGGTCGAGGATCGTCAAGATTTTCAATAAGAAGGCTGATTTGACTCACACGTCTTTGCTTTGTACCGAGCACGTTTTTAAAGAATTTCGATTTTTTTCTGATAGCAACAATTTGCATCTAAATACAAGCTATTGAAAATCATGTGCTCGTTCTTCAGTCAAGGATGACTATATGTTATGTAAAATTTATTATTTTTAAAATTGTCAAATTTCGAGCCGAGTAATTAAATTTAATATTATTCGCGTTTTCTTTTTAAATCTAAATGCTTATTTGTACAGTGATAAAATTTATGCAGTCATAACAGTTTGCTCTTTCCGTATTGCTTTTAATATTACTGAAAGAGTCCATGATGCATTCTTATTCGCATTTAAATATTTTATTTTGCTCATAACCTTACTGCTTTTTATAGATGCTCTAATTGCATACATTTCAGCGAGGCGAATATTTAATAATAGCAGCGGACGAGTGAATGCATGCTTTTTTTAATTAAGAGTGATCGTGAAAGTTACATCAGAAAAATATTGCAATAGTCACTTCATTATACGCCGTCATAATGGCATGATGTGTAATTTCATATTTTACATTCGTTATATTCACTAAATACTTAATCAATATCATCAATCCTTACCTACATATGTCACGATTTTTATTGCATGTGTTGTAATTGTCTATAAAAATCTATAAAATGCAAATAAATATCGAATAATCTTAATTAATTTAGTTAGGCAAACAAATATAATTCACAACATATAACTGTAGCACCTTTTGTTTTCGATCGAGCATGGGATTCATTATTCTTGTGGATTGAGAATTTTTTTAATGGAAAAAATTGATTGTATAAGATACCGAGTATAAAATTGGTATAAAATACCATTTCTAGTCAACCTATTTGTTCTTTTCAATACTAATTGAAATAGATTTTATTGTTTTCTTATTTTCAGTTATTAACGATATATCTGGATGTATGCCAGAAATACATATATTGTCGTACTTCTATTATATTTCTTATATTACTGTTCACACGTATGTTGTCGCATTTTATCGATTAGATGAAAGTTTATTGATGCGCGTTTATTTGCTCATTCTTCGTGTCTACTCTGACATGTCACTCATGGTTATCGTATTGCGTGCTTAATTAATTTTGAGCACCACCCTCTCGCATTATTCGTTAATGACTTTCGGCGCGCAGTAAAACTCTGTCAACTTCTTGTGCTCTGTCATATTTGCCATCCATTTGAAACTAAAGCGATAGCGAGGTAAGCAAACACAAACGCAAATCTCCCTGAAATTGAATTCCGACTCCTTCAGTGTCCCTTACTTGCCATGACATAAATACAGCTCCATGATCGAATGCTTACAAGTGTCTTTACTTTCTGGAAGAGATAATGCATCGCAATATTATTATACTTTTCTCAAATATTTTACATCAGCAAATATCGGGTGTATAGTTTATATATATGTATATATGCATTACCTCTTGTAACTTCGCTCTTTCATTCAATTCATATGAATTCAGACTGCTTTCAACTGTTATTTATCCATTAGAATTGTTCGTGTTGCTCAAAATTTCTACAAATTTTTGCACTTAAAATGAGATAAATGTAAGAGATAAATATTTGGACGTTAGAAAGAGAGAGAAAGAAAGCGAAAATTTTGAACGCAAAGTTGTGAGCAGCACGAACAGGCAGGCCTATTATTTATCTATTTTGCGGATGACAGTAATTTAATAAAAATTTAGGTATAATTAAACATTTACAAAGCCAAATTATTGATTGAAATATAAATTATGTTGTCAAAACACATCTATTTTTATATTTCAAATGGTACATGTAAATATTGATATTTCATTTTACGACTCTTACATTATGAATTAGGAAACATGTTTTCTTTATTAAAATATTTTGAAAGAATAGAAACGCACCCGTACACGCGTTACTGTTTCATATCATTTACATAATAATGCAATGTAATATTCATAAGTGTACATTTATAAGCTAATGCAATTTTGAATCGTAATCTTCCTGAATTAGCTTGTTATCGTTACATTTAATGTAACGTTGTACCATCCACTGTACAAAAGAAATAAATTGTGAAGAAATTGTACAGAATTCTCTAATTTATTACAGCCATATACAGCACCATATTATCCGTGCAAAAAGCAACAACAGCTTTCAAAATTTGTATAATTCTAACTTGTTTCATGTTGTACATTAACCGGCAAATGTTCGTTACTTATATTCCCCTCATAAATGTTCGATAGTGCTTCTAGCTTCTGGACAATTCTGGATAACTCGGTATCACGCGAAACGGAAAATTCTGTGGCACGTACATCAGAAACGATCATTGAGTAACTGCTGACATAGTATTATCCGTCTGCCATTCGCTTTAGTCTATGAGTTGATTAAACGATGTACACTATACTAATATTTGTAGTGGTTTGGGACGAAGGCTTATCACACAATAGTCGAGTAACAAGAGAGACGAATATTCAGTACACATTTTGTTGCAATATTTGATATATGTGTGTGTGTATGTGTGTGAACACATATAGATCAGATATATAAAATTACTGAATTTGGACGCAAATCATCATATCCGTGATATTAAATATTTATAAAAATCACGTGTTGACATAAAATCATAATAAATGAAAATATCTATATTAAATTAAATTCTAATTAAAAAGTCTAAATTTTAAGCAAAAAATATTTTTTGTATAACAAATATACAGTGACATTTTTATGCAAGTGACAAAAATTTATAATATATTATGAGATTTTAGACAAAAAAATATATCTATAACAACTGCCTCCGGTTATAGAAATAAATTCTCTTTTTTATAAAATTCTGTATATGTACAATTTTTTGTTACGTCAAAAACAAAATTTCACTGCTATCAATTAGTTTGTCGTACAAACAGTTGCGCGACCTATTACCTTATTGCAAGTATCGAAGTTTGCAATACGGTGTTGTAATAATTAAGAGACAGAATGCAATAGAGATAGATATGTTTATTCGGACAATATTGAATGTTTAATCTCTGGCGTATTTGAACAATAAAGAGCATTCTATACTCTATACTTGTAACATCTAGGTTAATTTTAGTACCTGTACACATGTTTCACGTATATTCATACAACTAACTGCGATCAAGCAACATTGTCATTACAAGAGCTTAGGTAAGCTCATGTTGTAACTAACGTTGTCGAATAGCAGGACGGGAATAGAAGGATGTTCCATTAACACATTCCTAATTGAATCCTAAAACAGGCGGCAACCCATTAATTAAAATTTCCTATTTCTTTATCTTATCGATAAAGTTTTACATTACACAACGAAAAATATAATATTATTGATCTAATCATCAAACTCATAAAACAATTAGCTATATGTAAAGTAATCTTTTGAGTGATGCGATTTTTTATTTATGTTCGATTACATCTTTCTGGTGAGTTTTAAAAAAATAATAATAATGATAATTATAAATTTATATACCAAAAGAAAAAATTCGTGAATAATATAAATAATTATTATCGAATAATATTAATAAAATATAATATTTACTTGCGGTATATAAATATTTATAAGAAAAACAAAAAAATATTTGAATTAAGTTAGTGATTCTTGTACTAAATAAATATATATTTATATTTATTAAATATTCATTAATACTATTCAAACAAATATTTATTAAAATTTAATAATTTTTCCCTCAGTGTACGGTAATACAGACAATTATACAAGTGATAAACATAAGTAAGACTAAGAATATAATATGGAATAGCGGAAATAAAAATACAACTAGCGTGCATACTAATTCAGGATAAGAATCACACAAACATAAATATACATTCGTATCACTCAAAGGATTAAAAAAACATTAATAACGTTTCTCCAGTAGAGAAGCAATATAATTTGAATCGAAGAGATAATAACGCATAAGCATAAGCGCGTTGTCTGTCTATAAAGAGAATAAGGAAAAAAATAATTAAACTAAAAAAAGAATACCAGGAAAATCCTACTTTAATCTCTTAAGAGATCAAATTTGCAGAAGCGATCTCTTCGTAACGCGAATAATGAATGTACATACATACTACTATATTCGTGGGTACGTGTAGATAATATATCCCAAGGGTGGCTGGTACACAAATCGCTTATTTATTGAACCGGCGTAATCTGATCGACAGCCACTGGCCGTAGAATAAAGGATAGCACATGAATTTGCGCAGAGAAAAGTCAGCGGCTGGACTCGTTATACAATACCGTGAGCAACGCATACAACACGATTGTTGCTACATAATAGTCGAGGGTTTGGCAATGGAGTCTAGTAATTAATTCGCGATATCGGGTAGATGAAGTTAAGCTCGACTTCTGAAACCAGATTAGTACGGCAAACAAGAGGGATTGTTAATCACTTCGTTATAATTGAGGCACTAATGAGATATTAAATCAATCGTGAAGATAGCTTGATTTGAAAAAAAATCTTTAAAATAAACGAGTTTTACATTAAATTCTCATTAAATCTCATTGTAACGGATTAACTTTTTTTTCATGTAAAATTTGAATGCAACACCATTTGTAGAATACGACGATATGAATCTATATTGGACTCTCACTACACTGCTCATCAAATTGCAATGAATGTTGTTTAAGTAATTTTGTACACATATAGGTTGTCCCAAAATTAACGGATGTCCTTATATTAAAAAGGAATTGTCTGGAATAGTCTAAGATAAAAATGTCCAATACAAAAATGTCAAGATCACAATAATTTTTAAATTATTACCAATTAAAAGTTCATGAATTGTGTAGAAGTGACATTTTCCGTGCTCAGGCATGATATTGACAAGTGGTAAAAATGATACCAAGAATCGGGCTTCTTTAATAACAGTGAGCTTTTCATGTAATGTGTGTGATATTTTTATTAAGAAATTATTTCTGCTTCTATAGGAAAACTATTTGTACGTTTCATATGCATAATTAATATCAGAATATCATAAAATATTAATAGCGAAATATCAGTAGCAAAATGTTACGATATGTATGAGCGGAATAAATATCACAAGCATGTTTATTTACCTCGTACAAAAAAAATATCAAAATTTCGAAATTTTAATAGATTTAGCAAATCTATTGAAAAAATCTGGCAAATTGTGATTTGATATGCCTGAGGCATAAATTGTATACTAAAAATTGTGTATAATATCATGTTTAATATTTGTTGGTTGTGTCTAATATCAGATTCAGCATAAACAAATAAATTCTTATAAACACTAAGTTTCATATGAATAAAAACAAAATTAAAAATTTTTACGATACATAATTGTATTAGATTTGCTATTTCAAATTTTATAGTTTTGACTTTAAATTTATAATCATTAACTTCAGAAATTCTCAAATATTGAATTTTATATGAATTTTATTATGTAGATTGAAAGAATATTTTATATTTATTATCAGAAAAAGAGAGAAAAAGAGAGAAATATTGTATGTAACGTGTAGCTTTCAAAAAGTTAAATTGTGTACAGTATCATGAATATAATGTTACAGTGAGTGTTACAGAAATTTAAGCAAAAAAAATGTATGAGTTTTTCAAAATAACAATTATTGTGCGTTTATTTATTCAATATCATGAGTCTTCATTTTTATTTAGAATAAAACGGTTAGTAAAAAATTCGCTGACTATATCGAAGTAAAGTTAAGATTGTTGAAAGGGATACGGTTATCAATAAGAGCAGCCTTAAGGGAAATAGAACACAGTATGACACGACAATTCAGTTAGGCTCATTTTATTTTCATCTATAATCGTTTTATATTTTACGAGGCTGTTCTTCATTTTTTGCGAAAAAATTACTGTCAAGTTTATTATTAAAAATTACTCATCATTATAAATAAAAATTAGGTCAATATTTAAAAAACAAAACTTTATACCATATTTATGTAAAATATTTATGACGTGTTTGTTAATAAAATTGCTTACAAAATACTAGTTTAGTACTAACTCAACATATTTCTTTTGTCAATTTCAGTACGGACATGGTACTAAAAATCTACCGGCCATATATTAGACAAGTAATACTATTTAATACTATCCACAGATTGGAGTACCATAACATTGTTATTTTTATGCTGAGCCAGTACAGTGCCAGTACTGAAATGTGAAATCCGTTTTTCGATACGAAATTGGTATCTTGCCAGGATTCAATACTGGTTTAATGTATTCTATTCCCACTTGAGAATATTCAATTTCAAGATACGGTTTTAAATTAAAAGATAAAATCTCAAGGATAATGCAAATTTTAATTTCCATCATGATTATTCTGGAGAAGTAAGTGAGATTAAATAATGGAAAATGGTTTTGTTACACAATAAGTATTTAATAGCATAAGTAACACGCGTATAGATATCAACAGTTTACCTACTAACTGTGATATTTCCTCGGATTGGAAAAACATATATGTCGTAGATTTTTTCCAATACTGAAAAAATATTGGAAAATATTGATCTAAATCAAACACGTCGTATTGTAGATAACGTAGTATTTTGCTCGTCGTTCAAATAAAACTTTTTTATAGTTATTAAAAAAAAGAAAAGAAATTACACAAGAAAAAAAAGTATATAAATAAAATGCGTAAAAAATTTACTTTTACATATATAAATCTGATATATGTGTTGAATGGAAAAACATCAAATCTGTTGCAAAATTTTATAACACACTAAAATTTCTGCATTAAATCCGTGTTGAACTCAAATGACTGACAGAAAAGGGGTAATATAATTATAACAATAAATTTAATCATGCTATTATACCAAATGAATTCCACATGTGATAAATTATAATCCATGCAGTCCATTATTTGATATTATAGTTATTTGCATTATGCGTCATTTACATTTTGAAAAAGTTACAAGTTTTTATGCTTTCATACGTATGTTTTGTACACAAAGAATACTGGGGATTACAATGTGATAGATATTTTATAAATTTATTTATATTATATTGTCATACAAATTTTTATGATCAAAATCAATTTATGCATGGAAATATTCGTCACGATATTATAAGCGGACATATATATATTTCATCATCCCCATATTGATTAATATTATTAAACCGTTAATTGTATTCATAAAACATTTTATGCGATCCAATAATTGTCACTGCTTTATTCGACAGCCGTAGATGTTTATCGATTCGGCAAACAGATCAGATAACCAAGTTATATTAACGATAGAATGACAGTAATATTATTTCTCTATTTTGGATGAGTGTCGTCTCTATCGTATAAAATTATTTATATCATACACATATGAATTGACAATAAGATACATTGCTGAATATACGCCATAATAATTATATATGCTCGCAGAAATGAAATAATTCACGATATTTAGACACAGGTACTCATTAAAAAAAAAAAAATAATAATAATAATAACTGGAGTTTAGTAGAACCTAATTTAATTAAAGAAAATATTCCAGTTGAAGTCCATAAATAAATGTGAAAAAGTCTGCAAGTGAAATAATTTTACATGGATCACTTTCCTTCAGTCAGCAGTTCCCTTTACCTTCATAATTGTAACAGATTTTTAGTTCATTTCATTAAACACACTGGAAATGTATTACGTGATACAAATTTTATAATTAAACAATTTATTTTTTTATATTGTCATATAAATTTTTATAATCAGATTCAATTTATGCATAGAAATATGCATCACACTTATTCATTGCGCTTTTGCACGTAGCACGCGATTAATACTTGAGATCGTTAATTAAATACACGCGCGCGTCGTTTCCATTGTCATCGTGTCGCCGCTTTATTTTATTGTATTTTTCTTTAGGAATATACGCACGAGCTGTTGTGCATTCGTAAATCAATTACCTACGAAGAATAGCTCGGATGCGATCTACCATATTCCCCGGCGCACGTGTGTATGCATCGATATGCTCGTAACAAAGAGGACGATACATACCGTGACAGGCACGGGCACAAACAAATGCGTAGTCGGGTAGAGTGAACCGAAGTATCGTCTCCGTTTTATTATTGTTCTCACGTGCACGCTCAGTCAAGTAATAACTTCTCGGTTATCAGTTACATCTGATGCTTTTTGACGGGGTCGCTGCTTTTCCGTTGTACCATCGCAGGAGACATTAGGGATTCGTCTCTTGGATTAGCAACTTTATGATCATATTTCCATCTCGGGTCGGAACGATCACTCCCCATAGTTTTTTTTTTCTTTCGTAATTTTATTCTCTGCCCCGTTGTTTTCCGGCAATCTTAAGACCCGCTTTTTTCGTAACGCAAAACGACGCGGCGACGTGATGCGTCGCGACGTCGAAGCGCCCTCATCATATGCTCCACCATCATCTCCTCACGCATCTTCGCCGTTGGCATTTTACGCCGCTCTTAGGGGGATAGCTTTCTTAAGTAGCACTTTTGTTGGATACTCAGCGGCAGAAGAACGCGTAAAGATTCTACGAGAGATTCTCGTTATGATAAAGGTCATAAGGCAATAATATATATTTCAGTATGTTCAAGCATCTACTGAAATATTCAAAATGCAATTAGCGAATGTCTGAACAATTTAATCGATTAAATGTAATATTCATGAAGAAGCGAATTAAAATTGTGTTTGGATTTATTCAAAATCTTATATCAATTGTATCTATTAAACTATTTTGAAGAAAAAGCAATAAAAGAGGCAACACTTGTTCTCTCTTTTTCTCTAGATTTTTGTGTTGTATCGGAAAGAGATAAAATCTCACAGCTCTGTTACGTAATCGAATAAATAAATCGCAAAATTCTAATAGCGTAATGTCGTGAATATTTTTATTCAATTAAAAAGACATTAATTGATTTTTAAACTATATCTGCGTTCTTATATAAACAAGCACATCGTCTCTCTCTCCTCATAAATTATGTAAGAAAAGTGCTTTTAATATCGGATGTCTAAGGTTTTTTTTTAAATTAGTAGAAATCAAAAGTGAACATAATTACTATTATTATTGTTTATAAATAGACATAGAAAAATTCTGTCGATACAACACTATCAACACCGTAATAAGTATAATCATAAGTAAATTTTAATTAAGACGTTATTTGATTCCGTGTTGATGCGATTTACAAGTGATAATTTTATTTGATTTTTACTTTAGTTTAAACCAATTATTACGCTTTTTGTTTTCTTTAACGTTTTCTCACTGACAGAAAGTGCTGCAGCATTATGATCGCGTCCGTTTAATCTGTGAGCCTGTAAGTCTGGTTTCCGGTTCTTTTCCTTTGGGAATATGACAAGACTGCGTGCGGACTTATTTTTCGCTCTGTAAATATAGAAGTTAAGAATGCGATCTTTTAGCGACACTCCGCGTTAGTATACTGTTAGTATTCTTCACTTTACCAAAAAAGTCTCCTGCAAAGAAACGATCAGAATTAACGTTTAATTCCGTGCATCATTTCTTGTATAATTGCCAAGTTAAGTTTCGATGCTTAAATACACTTTCGAGAAAATTTCTTTATAATAATAATAATAATAATTATTATTATTATTATTATTATTATTATAAAGAAATTTTCTCGAACATTTATCTTATATATATATATAATAATAATAATAATAATTATTATTATTATTATTATATATATAAGATAAATGTTATGTTATAGTTAATAAACGATCTTAAACAAAATGTATTTACATGTGTTTATTCTGGTAGAGATGTATTTGAAAAGTCACGAAATTGAAAATGTAGGTCAAAATTGCAAGCGCATGTTTGTAACTGCAAACATCCTTTCAATAAGTTCTTTTAATCTCTGGCGAGTTGCATTGCGTGTTTCTTTTTTTGGAACGCGAGTTTGGAAAGCAAAAAACAAAAAGAGAGAGAGAAAGAGAGAGAGAGAGAGAGAGAGAGAAATTATTTTTCTCATCTTTTTTGATCGTTTCTTTTTATACGTTGCTTGTAGTTTAACTATGGGAGAACCGATTGACATTCCTATTACGCATGAGAAATGTCTTGTATTATCGGAAGTATTCGAGCCGGGTGCCCAAACCACAGCAAATTGTTTTTTAAGAGATTCTGCCTGCATTTTCGAGATTTTCAAAGCTGTCGCGCATAAATTCCCCTGCTATAGTTGGCCGCAAGTCTTCATTTTGCGGCTTCCGTTTGATAAGGAATTTTAAATCGATCGTATTCCAGTCGTCGATGGAGGGGGCAAAATGGTAAAGCTGATGCTCTTCTCTTTCTCTCGACATGACTGTATAGGCCAGGGATAAATCGATTCCGTTGCGTTGCAGTTCCACGCAAAGTAATCCTGTATACGGAATCGTGTCGCGGAATATCGTTGCGCAATAGACTCGGACGCGTAAACAGCGGCGTGGAAAGATTTGCGTGCTAACTCATCTAGAATGGATATCGTCTATAAATCATCATTATAGGAAGCAAGAAATATGTGTTTTTTAACCCTTAAACGGGCGCGTGAGGGTCGAATTGACCTAGTCGAGCGAATAAATGAATGTTTTTCCGTCTCACTTTTGTTTGTAACTCAACTCTGCTCCGAGTATCTTTCTTTTACACCTTAGTCTTGACTTTAGCCAAATAGCGTCGATAACACTCGAATATTTTAGTCTTTTAGTCTGTGGGTCAATCCCCAGATGACAACGTACGTAACTTTCTGTGCAATTCGGCTTAAAAATTTATTTTTATTTCTCAGATCTTTTTAGTTTATTTTTACTTAAAATTTTTTTCAATTTTTTCGATATAAATATATATTTTAATAATATAATTAGTATATATTTTTCAATATAAATATATAATTTAACTAAAAAAATATTTAATTTGCTTTCGATTAACTGAAAGTAACAATTCTTATTTACATTACAGATATTATTGCGATTATATATACAAAGAAATTTTCATTATGTACTAGATATTTGTGCAATTGAAAGATATTTTCAATAAAAAGATAAAATTGTTTTCATAAAGATATTATTAAAACAAGAATGTTTTTTTTCTGTGCAATTTTACTAATTTTTCTCTTTTTTTGTTGTATGTTTCAGATTCTACCTTTAAAGCCGACAAACGCCTCAGCAGTGAAAAATTGGCATTCACCAAGTTAATGACTTTGAACCGGCCGAATAACACGTATGTTACCTCCTCGTAGCGGAACAAACTTTCGTTACATCTACATCATTATTCACCAAGATACTAAGAAGGTGCCTACAATCCCGTCTTAGTAGACTACGAGTAACCAATTAATGTTGCGGTTAATTGGATTAATAAAATTCCTGTGATATCGAGAAAATTATTCAAGACTTGTAACAGCGATTTCTATAATGGATGAAATGTATAACTTCACCAATTACAGCCTAATGTACAACGACACGTTCATGAATTGCGATACCAAGTTGCCGATTGTCGACGTCATCCATCAAATTCTTTACTCCATCGTCTTCGTCATTGGAATTCTCGGAAATTCCTTAGTTATTTATGTTGTTCTGCGCTTCTCGAATATGCAAACTGTTACGAATATGTACATTGTGAATTTGGCGATCGCGGACGAGTGCTTTTTACTCGGTATACCTTTCTTAGTGACAACTATTAGTTTGCGTAGCTGGATCTTCGGTAGGATCATGTGCAAAGCATATATGATTACGACAAGTATCAATCAGTTCACCAGCAGTATCTTCCTGCTTATTATGAGCGGCGATCGTTACGTCGCCGTGTGCCACCCGATTACATCCCCGAAGATGCGCACACCTTTAATCTCCAAGATAGTGTCGCTCACCGCCTGGACAACTAGCATTCTCCTAATGATACCGGTATTTCTTTATACGGACGCCATGGAATTTTCGGAAGGTGTCATCAGCTGCAACATTTATTGGCCTAATAATCACGGCGGCCACATAGCTTTCATCTTCTATACGTTTATCCTCAGCTTCGCTGTTCCTCTGCTATTTATAGTGATCTTCTACTGCCTGGTGATCAAAAAGTTGCGAACAGTCGGGCCGAAGAACAAATCAAATGACAAAAAACGGTCGCATCGAAAAGTCACTAGGTTAGTTTTAACAGTGATTGCTGTATATGTATTTTGTTGGTTGCCTTATTGGGTTACTCAATTGGCCTTGGTACACACCCCGCCGAAACAGTGTCAGTCTAAAATCAGTATCACAATCTTCCTCCTAGCCGGTTTCCTTAGTTACAGCAATAGTGCTATGAACCCAATTTTATATGCCTTTTTGAGTGATAATTTCAAAAAGAGTTTTATGAAGGCGTGCAATTGTGCGGTTGGCAGGGACACAAACGCGGCGAACATTGAGAACAGTGTATTTCCACGGAAGAAAGTTAACGCTGATAGACCGCATTCTAATCGGATGATCGCCTCTGAGCAGTCTAGAATGGACTTTGAAGACGAGGAGAGAGGGCTGCTTATCAGCAAGACATCCACCACTACGGTGACAATGACATCGCGATCAAACATCACAATCAGTAGTGAACCCAATCCGGTGCAAAGGGATGCAACAAAGAATGGTGCGCAATTAATCCTGTCGACGCAGGTTTAGAGCACAAAACCGTTGCAATTTCAGAGCGAAGAAAACTCTTCATCGTGAGAACGATAAGCTGAGAGAGCTGGCCTTTCAAGCTTATTCACTTGCCGGATCTTGTAATTAGACATTAGAATGACGATACCCAAATGAGCCTGTTAATAATTTCTCTGAATGTAACAATCGTTGTACCTGACTGTTATTCATTATAATGTTTATATATTATAATATTTCTCAAATATCAATACGACGAAGATCTCCGAATGAGAAAACATTGCTTTCAATTTTAATTACAACGATCGTCTGGCCAAAGTGTTTCTGCATGACAATGATGATAAACTTCAGTTCTTTGTTCAACAAACAAACGTTAATCACTGGATCGCCGAGCATAAAAGTTTGTGATAAATGACTTTCTCACTTTGATAAATATCTAAAAAATCGAGGTTACCGAAAGAGTTGGGATCAACATCCGCCTGAATATTGATTTGAATCTATGAATACATACGTGGAAAAAATATTTCTATTTGTGATTATTTATTAATATTTTTTTAAAACGATGTTGTGTACGAGTATGTGCGTGTGAGTGATAATAAAATTTGATCGTAAGTTAGGTAGTCAGAATTAAGTAAATATACTTTCCACATCGCCTTACTTTAATAACAACCCGACATTAACCTTCAAATTATATCTGAACGATCGATTTCTAATGGCCTGCGTTTAAATCCCTTTTTGTCCCGTATTCTAGCTCTTACATTCACCTAAACTTCCTATTGTTTCTTCCCATTTTATCAGAACTCTCACACGTTGACCCTCCTTGATCATTTAAGCATCACATCAAATGTAAAACTGTATACGCCTTCTTTTTTGTAAATTGCATACTCTTCGTCATATTCTTTCTGTTCTTCAGATTTCTCAGTTTCTCATCCTTTCCTTATTTGATTACATTGACACTGTCTATATATCAGCTTTAAACGCCTACTCATCGTCCATAGCGTATTCAAAGCTCGTGTTTACGCTTTGCCTATAGTATTAAAAGGATTGATCATATAACTCCACTTTTTTAGACTTTCGGCTGACTAAATATTCATCAAAGATTTATTCTGCGTTTAGTTTATAATGTTTTACAGTCTAACGCGTCTTAGGGAGACTTTGTCGCAACGGAAACAATTGCTCATTTATTTGCACGAGGCAGTTCTGTCGCGGCGTACATGCAACTGCCGACTCGTTCACACGAGACAATTCTGTCGCAATGTAAAAGTACTGACTTTGCGTTTCCGCCTCGACGAAGTCGCCCGTCTGTCTAAACCCTTATCTACGTAATTGTCTTCACTTTAATCATGAATTTCATTCCAACTTATCTACCAACACACGATTCCAATCCTTACTTTCCTTTTTCTTGCTCAACCAGGTTTCAGGCTGCGTTTTCCTATGCAATAAGACGCTTCAACTTTTTACTCGTCGATATTCGTTCCTCTTTCTCTTTCATTACATTTAAGTCTGTTGTTTCTCAATATACTGCGTTCAATTTTAAATGTTATATTTTTATCTTTCAACTTTATTTTAATTATACGTTTTTGAAACTTTTTATTTATTAGAAATGTATTTACACTTTTTCCGTTTTACTTGCAGATTCAGTTTGTGTACATCATTATAATTCGTCTTCTTTAGTGTATATCTTTTGCTTTATTATTTCCTAACGTTAAAACTTTCTGGTGTATTATTTGTGTATTATAACTTTATTGCTAATTTAGTATACCTTTTAATTGTACACTTTTTAACTTCAATGTTATTATGATATATTTTTTAGTTATTTCTGCGTATAATTTATACGTTACTTTTAAGTAATTTGTATATTAGGGTGGAGCCAAAAATTAAAAATTTTCGCTGCACATTAATTCAGAGAAGTTGCTAGAATGAATACAAATTCAGAGTAAAAAGATTTAAAATAAATATTTTTAGCTCGCGCATCGTACTCAAATTTTGTAAAATATTCATATTTATAATTTCTACTACCTTCTTTTATAAAGTAAACTAACTTTCAGTGCTTCAGTAATTTTTATTATTAAAGTTTATTTACTATATTTCTAGAGTCTGAAATACATTTTTTTTATTTACTGAACTAGATTAGACCCATTTTAACATTATTTCTCCAAGATGCAAACATAGTAATATTTTAGAGAAAATTAAGATTATATATTTCATTAAGATTATATATTTTGAAACCATCAAAGTCTCTCAAATCATTTATTTAGTAATTTTTTAAATAAAATGTTACATAGTGATATGATTCTCTATTAAATGTAAACGTACATTATCAACAGCTCGAAGCATATTTTCCATATAATTCAAACCTCTAAATATTTAAACCTCTCAAAACCTTTAACACTAATAGTTGATATCATTCAGCATAATGCTTTCTTTGTTCATTTACAAAATGTACTAAAATACATAAATGACAACACATAAGAAATTCGATAATACTGAGAATTCTTGAAATAAGAAAATTGAAATTTGCAGGTTTGAATGTACAAACCTCTTAATTTCGAAGGTACCGATTATAAATTTAATTGAATAATTCTCAGCTATATTTACAATATCGCCATTATTACAGCATATTTCGTTTCCAATTATTAAATCATTTATTCTGTCTAAAAATATACGTGGGTATATATCATGAAACTGTTAGAAATGAATTTCAATCGGGATTTAATCGTTTCTTAGATTTCTATTGTTTTCTAAGAAAAACGGAATAATTCTGATCAAAATCTATTCCGAGCAATTCTACAATACATGTCCACATTGGGAGCGTTCCATGACACGCAAACTTGAAAGTGTGTAAAATTAGTGCCAAAGGTATCAAGCATTAGTCTATCGATCTGATAGTAGAAATGGCTTTGTTAAATTTATTTTAAAATCGATATATCTAAATTTAATATAGAGTATTTTCTCTCTTATGATTAGTTAGTTGAAGAGGGTGGGTGGAACTCGCAGTACAGCTACCTTCACGTGGTGAGTTCTGAGCCGTTTTATTTAAAATAAACGGGCGAAAAGCTGTACATACATCCCGTAAGAAATAACTCGATATCGAATCGACATCGAAATCATCAAATCAACATCATTTCGATATCAATTCGATCATTTTTTTTGTTGCAACTTAATGCTGTACACTTGTTTTTTTTTTAAAATTTTGTACCTTGTTTATTTAATAAAACTTTATGGTTTTTTACACATAATACTATTTACTGTGTGATTCTTGGAGAAATAATATTAGGGTCTAGAAATATGTTACTTAAATTTTTATATGAAATATAAAACTTACTTGATGAACATTAAAGACAGTATCGAAAATTTTCAAAAATATCTCAAATATTTGAATTAAAAAGCGAAATATTTCATAAAAGTTACAAAATATGTCTGAAAAGTTCCTGAAATAGCTCTGGAATAGCGAAATGTTCGCCATTCTTGCATTTGAAATCTTGCAGTAAAGTTGCTGTGAGGTTACTAAAAGAAATCTGCAATCTTTCTGAAATATCACCAAAAAGTTACTGAAATGGCTAAAATTTTTTTGAAATATTGCTGACGTAATTCTTTGAATGTAATAAATTTAAATATCATTCTAAAATATTTTTGATCTTATTTCTTAATAAAATGTGTATGTTAAAAATTATATTTAAATTTATTATATTCAGATAACTGCAAATACTAAAAGAATGTAGTAAAAATTATATATAAAATATACTTATTGTTAGTGTTTTTAAGATTCTGATTAATATAATAAATGTGAATATAATTTCGGCAATATCTTCAATAAAAAAGAATATTATAATTTTATATTAATATATATAAAATATAATTTTATATTTATATATATATATATATATATATATATATATATATATATAATTATATATAAAATAATATTTTATATATAAAAGAATAAAAACATAATTTATAAAATTTTACATGCAATGCGCAAAAAGTATTAGCCGATTTAAAAATCTTTCTTCACCTTTGAATTCGTATTCATAAATAGCAACATTTTCACACTATTACGATGCGCAACGAGAAATTTTCCATTTTACGTCCTATTGTACATTTTATAAAGCTTATTTTGCCTTACACAGAATGTGATTTAATTCATCTATAAATTTCATAGAACGAAGAATCGAGATCAGTTAAGATGGAATTCTCGATATTAAGAAGTTCATGATGAAGAACCACAACGTGACGTGTTTCTCATATTCTGAAATATACCATATAATTTATGTCGAGTACGCGCATGATTTCACGGAACATTCAAAAGAATATTGAATGTATAAAAGTTATGGAAAACATTTTAAATAAACCGTTAATAATGTCAGAATATTTATAAAGTACATATAAACTACACTGCTGAATTTAATGATTTGATAAAATTATTAATTGATTTAGTAAAATAAATTTATGTATTCATTTCTCAATAATCTCAATATAATGTTGATTTTTTGCGTTTATTAATAAAATATATATTTTTTATTTTTTTATAATTTGAATGAATAAATTGAATTGGTTTGATCGTTTACATTTATACATTATCGCGGCTATGAAAATTTTTTTAAATTTTTGTAAATTTTTTTCCCTCATTCAGTTTTACTAATATTTTGAAGAAAATTTCACATATTTTTACTATATTCTATAAAAAAAACTAATAATTAATGAAACTTATAGATGCGTTTATTGCTTGTCGATTTTCGAATAAAATATTATCCCATGTATTAATCTTGAATTAATAAAAATAACTTTAGCGAAGATGCAATACTAAATTATTTACGCAATATAAAATAAAAAAAGTTGCATTCACACGTGACAGCTTCGGTTTATCATGACAAATAAATAAAAATATAAAAAAAGTAATTATATCAAAAACGTTATTAGGATATAGATTCTTGTATTAAATTATGTGTTTGAATGTGAACAAAAGTCATAAGAGTTCAGATTGTAGGTATATATGTGTATGTTACGTGTCTCTATGCTTACTCTTCAATCAGTAAAGCTTTTTACCTATTTTGTTTTTAAAACGTTAAAAAGTTTCATCTTTTTCAAAATTACATCCCATTCCATAGAAAATACAACAATTTTTAGTAGCGGATTTGTAGTATCATCTCAATTTAGTTACGTTCAAAACAACGTATAATTTACACATTTTGTTTATACTACATCAATAATTTTACAATATTGATATTTTGTAATATATCTAGTCAAATTAGTTGATTGAAATTGATAGCAATTAATTACTAATTAATTAATTAATTTTGAAGGTAACAGTTATTTTAATAAAATAATTTTAAAAATTGCCATAAAATATATCTTGACAAAAAATGAATCTTCCTTTTATTATTCTACTATAACAAAATGTACATTATAATGAGTTTAAATATCGATCATAACTTTTGTAGTAGTACAAGATGAAGACATATAAACTAAAACGACTTTCTCTGTCGCTCTATCAACAATTTATTTATTATTGACATTAAAGGATTGGGGGCGCTAGTATTCATTCTGCTACTGGAAAACTCGACAAAATAACTTGATAACCGAGAAAATTATCGAATCATTCTAGCTATCCATCCATCTTAGTGATTCATCGATAATCATCACTTTTCCTATCATTTTACACATTTGATAATCTTTCACGCATTTTCATCGAAACGATTTTATTCGCACTCTATTTTACACCTGCAGAAATTCTATTTCAATTTCGTTTTACAATCGTCTGACATCTCGAAAAGAAGTAGAGGACCAATGCAATTTAAATATTGAAGAATGGATACCTTTTCTCTTCTACTATTATATGTATTACAAAACAACTTAATTATTCGTGCTGTTTTAAGAAATTAAGTTAAAAAGTATTATATTTTATGTAATGTCTTTAAATGTTGCCAAAGAAATGATTTGTCGTTTGTATGTCTTAATATATACATATAAGCACAACAAAACGTATTATTATATTGTATTATAGAAATTGCTGTCAAATTTGACTTCTATTTTTAGAGAAAATAAGCATTTGCGTAAAAGCCAAAGCGTAAACAGTTTCTGAGTACACTCGCATTAGCAAATGAAAATTAATAAACTTTGAAAAATTAATTTTCATTTGCTTGTAGTGCGAGCATATTTCAGTGTACTTTGGAGGTGCGAATAGATAACAAAACTTTCTTTATTAATTAATCTTAAGCAAAGCTTACTTTAATGAGTTTAATGTGCACGAAAAGAATAATTTTTCTATGGTATTTAAAAATCTAGTTAAATACAAATTAGATACAAATTTGAAAATAATTTTATGTTAGACTATCAAAATAATTATATAAAACATTCGAGTATGTGATAATATTGCTGCAGAAATTTTTTTACATTAAGCTTGTCCAATATAATTTTTTTTAATAGTTTAATATAATTATTTTCAGATCTGTATTTCAACAAAATTGTTCTTTCCGTATAAAGTGTCAAGCTGTGAAGGTCGATACTCAACTAAATACTGTTATATAAAGTAGCTGAAAGAGTGATATTTAATTAAACTTTTGCCAAAAAAAAATAATCACCTCCAGATTTCACCGAAAAGCCAACAGTTAATAATAATGTATGAGAGCGAAATAATTTAATGTGTCAGCCATTAAGTTCAGAGATGAAATTGAGGTGAATTGAATCTGAGGTTCAGAGATGTAACCCGTGTTCTGTGTGTGATGTTGTGAGATCTTGTATGTATATGATCAACGAATATCAGAAGACTTTTAGAACATATAGAATATGTCGATCGATGTCACGTGTGCTCGTAAACTTTAAACAATAATCGAATTAGTGGTCCAGCTTTATCGTGTATGCACAAGAATTCTGTATTCCTATAAAACAATATTAAGTTTTTATTATTAGTTAATTATTAGTAAATAATTAACTATTAGAGTTAATTTCAATCATTGTTTTTGACTGAATAAAGAATCATTTTTTTGATAGCACAAATTGGGAGTATTTCTCCCTTTCTCGAACGCTGTCACCGGCAAGCCAGTCCGAACAGTCGGGAAAAGCAAATCATACCAGACTAAATGTAATATTATTAAAAATTGTTATTTTTCTAATTTACTAATATTTATTTTAAAAATGTGTACGTTTAATATATTTTAAACAGCGCCATAAAATATCGTATATAATTTTATACTTGTACTAAGACGTATAATATTATAAGCATTATTACCATTATTTTACCGCTATAAATTTTATTTTATTTTTTCATGCCAAAAATGCAAATGTAGTCCATTCTTCCGTCCACTCGACAGGCTGCGGACTGTCGGATATATTACATGAATTGTGCAAGTTAATTTAGTACCTCTTTTTCATAAAATTCCAAGTTTATTCACAAACAATCAAATGGATGTAATATTTAAAATAATTTCCATCATTTTCTCTGACTTACTTCATCTATCAAACAGCTGATGAATACTCTTGTGGAAAAAACTTGACGATTATGAGTCAATAAAATTTTCAAGGCCTTTTCGGATCTTTTCCACTTAAAATATATGTATCAAGCGATATTACTCGGTGCTGGTAGTAATCCGACGAGGCTATTTCTCGCGAAAAAAAGTCCGCGGAAACGAGAATTTCTTAGCCTAAAGCATAAATAACATCTCAGCGCAATATTCAGCTCTAACGTTTTCTTAGGGCTGAATATTGCGCTGCAAAATAAAATCTTCACTTCGAAATTTCTGATACCACTTTTGCGCATTTTATATTCATAAAATGTGTCATAAGAATCTTCATCTTGAGCAGAATAAATCATTTCCGTGGTTTCAACAACATCATTTTTTAATAAAATGTGAAAAAATGTAGTGCCTCAAATACTTTTTGAATGCTCAACGTATTCACTGCTGTTTTATGAAGTTATGCCGCCTGTTTCGTCAAGGTATATAATGTTTTAAGATTGTCGAGATCTACATATTTGTAAACAGCAAAGAAGTGGAAAAATATTTAATTTTAAAATTAGTTATAAAACCGAATGTAAAAGCACCGAATTAACTCGCACAATATTAAGTTACCATTTATAATAAAGTTTATAATACGAAGAAATTAAGAGTTGCCGTTTAAGTAAAATTAAAATTAATTGTATTTATTTGTGTGTATAACGTATGCATGTTTATTTCACCCAACTCCTCACTCACACACACATACACTTTTACTTTCTCTCTTAAAAATCGATAAATATAGCTACGCGTGCAGTTAATCGTGAAAATTTAATCGCAGGCTGATTTAATAAAATGTAATAAATGTTTTATATTTCTCCGAGCTGCTTTGGGTATTACACGAACATGAATATCTTTTTGATCTCATATGAATTTTCTGTGAATAAAGCGTATTTTTATACAAAATGTTGTTGAACCATTAATACGCATTTAAATACGCTACCTCCATGATGGTAAATTAACAGCCACTGATCTATTAAATAGTAATAACAGTAATGGAAACAGTTGGGACTATATCAATCCCTAGACGTCGTCGAGAGCTAAAGAGTTCCTCTGTGACTCCCGCTAAAACCTCTTTTTACTTAGGCTTAATACAGAGGATACTTGGTCTTTAAGCTTAGCATAGCCTCCAAGTTCTTAGGCTTACGTTTAAGCTGGACATAGTCAGTTCCAGGTTCTTAGGCTTACATAGCTCTAGTTTCTTAAGCCTCAATACAGCTTTAGTCCCTTGGGCCTGATTTATAGTTCCAAGTTTTCTTAATGTAGCCATCGAAAAATGCATGTAAGATGGTTTGGTAAAGGTACTCTCGGTGGTTCGTTATTGTTTTCCATCCGCAAGAAATGGTGATCAATTAAAGAATCTAATATGTTCTATATATTTAAGAAGATGCAATGGAATTGTGTTATTGTTACATTTTTGTTTCACATTGAAATATATATCACAGATAATTGAACATGCACAAGAACAACCTTCAAAGATAATTAAGGTACGAGCGATAATCTTTGTTACTATCTTCCTGTCACACCGAAGTTTCTCGACAAAGTTCATAAACCAACATCTTGACCGATATGTTTGCTATTGATCTCCCCCCTCACCCCTCTGTCTTTCTCTCTCTTTGGACTATATATAATATAAATAATGCAATTTTTAAATTTCTCACAAAGCTGAAATAGTTTAAAACATCCTTGTGCAACTAGTGCAACAGAATAGCATGATCACGAAAATGTCAATAAACTCTTAGACGTTTCTTTTTTAACGAGCTAATTCGTTTCTTTGCCGGATGACAAGACAACGATGTACGAAAAAAGATATTTTTGCTTTCACATTTCCATTTTCAAAGCATTAAACAATTTTTGAGCACTACAATCTTTCGCATCGATATCGATTAATTTAACTGACTGCCAATGAATATTCAATGCTTCGGAATGATTAACACAAGCCCCAAAGAAAAGTAGAACGGTACGTTAATTTTTTTTTTATGAAGTAACGCCTGCGGCATTCCTTTTTGTATAGTTTAAAAAAAGACTGCTCGGGGAAGAGAGAGATTTCAGTAAGCGATGCATGTGCGCTGTCGAATGCGATGCATGTGCTGTCGAGTGCGATGCACATACATAGAATTCAACATACCCTTGGGATACGAGCCCCAGAGTATCTTTTGAAAATTTCCTTCTCTGTCGAAAAAAAAGATAAATAAACGTTGCTACAACGATTTCATCCGATTTCCTAGAAGAACGGAGTTTATTCTCGTCTGCGTGGCTCACAATACCGGCTCGGACATGACGACGACGACGACATTAACTGATTAGAGTGTCGTAGAAATTTACACGGATGATTAGACGTTGACGCGCAATTTAATCTACTTGATGACCATCTATTGTCTTTGATAGTTGCAGTGGGAAAATATCGAGTGTGCTGAACGTTGTACAAATCATATCGATTAGCGATGCAAATAGTTCTTTTTTTTTCAATGAAGTGTATTGAACGACCGTACGACACGTCGCGAGCATAATTATAATTTTAATTAATTTACATTGTTCCTAATAATTGCGCGGCCAATTTTCCGCTAAACGTGTAAATATAAATGTAAATTTGGCGCAGTGTAATTATGCTAATGGGTTACGTACTCTTTGCAACTAACGCATTGTTAATGAGATTCAAGCGGTGTCTATATCATTTAATTAGAATTGGTATTTAATTAAGATCTTTTGCTCACAAAGACAATTTTACTGTTAACTTCTGGCGAATTTGTAATGAATTAACTGATAATGTCTCGTTATTTTAATAATCTGATAATTATTGGTTAATTATTGGTAATTGTCGCATATAATCGCATTTCACTTTATTAAATGTGAATAATTCTTATTATTTATAATTAACTAAAAAAAATTTATATAAAATAACTTTACCATCATTTTTCTCAAGCCACAAAAGTTGTAAACTTCATAAGAAAATTTTGTTTCACAATTTTTTCCTTACGTTATCAGTTTGCCCTAGGTTTATCTTCTTTCCATTGTTTTTTTGTTTCGCTCTTTGATGACCGTTGGAATTTCATTAGGTTCGACTGGTGACGAACGTCCACTGGAAATCAATCGCTTTCACGTGAATGAAACAAATGATTTACAGCACGTTTCACCGAACAGGGCTACCGAATGTCAATAGCGAATACCTAATGACCAACAGCCAATCTGGTCATAAAACTACTTTTACGATAGTTTTCTTTTCGATACGTGTTTTAAAAATAGATAAATAATTCTCTAAAAATCCTTTTCGCATCAATAACGTCTCTTTTATTTCATTCAGCATATATATTTCATATGATGATTAATTTAACTTAATCCAATATTAAGTCAACTCATATCTTGTATTTGATACACGGCCAATTTTTTGCGAAACAACGTTCCTTCTATGCTATATTCGAATTCGATATTACTTCAGCAGCAATATATGTATATTAGAAATCAATATAGATGACGACTATCGATGATAACAGAGTTAACGAGTTTGACGGAACACATAGTTTCGGATCCCAAATGTCCGATGCAATTAACAAATTAACAACTATACAATTTGAATACTGAACATCATCGTTTTGCAACTGTAATATATGATACGCTGCTGCATTCTCTGATTTTACAACCAACCGATCTGTAATTAAATTTTATATTGTAATATCGGTTAAAGTGTCGTGTGCAATATAGCGAAGATCATAAATGGAAATAATTGTCACAAACCGGAGTTGAACTTATTAATTTTATATTTTCTCTACAAATTATCAAAATGTTAGGGGACATGAAATTGAAACAAAGCTGCATTCTCAGCACAATTCGTGAAATTATGTCAAAATATAAACGAATAAATATGGACGTAAAACATAGGCATTTGTAGTTTGTTGGCTAATGCATACATTACTTTGCCCTTTAAAATATGCAACAAACAGCTTATATTTAAGCCCTTTTTAAAATCAATGAGCTTAAATTTATACATGCATTTGCATGTTTAAAACGTCCGACAGAATACATCATTGATGTAGGATACGCGTCATGCTTCTCGCTCAAATATTGCGCAATTTTCCTATACAAAGGGTTTCCACCAGTCAATGATCCGAATTGATATTGGTTTTAAGTGATTTACGGCGAAACGACAAGCTGATCAATAAGGGCGCAAACTGCGATTATGATAGTTTTGTGGCAGAGTTGTACACGTGATACTCTCTCGCTTGAGGGTAGCCGCGATCATCGACAGATCAAACGAATGGTCGTGTAGAATGAGCCTGCCGGCTGCAAGCAATCGTAGGACGTAATCGAGGCATAAATGCGCCGTCCAGCAATCAGCATGTATATTCTCCGATACTGACACGTTTAATAATTGGACGGTCTCGACATTCTCAAACCACGTAAACCGTGCGCGATAGCCGCCGTGAGTTTAATCGCTTCTGAGCAAATGTGTTCGATAAATGAGCGACATTAATAAATTGCCTATTCACAAATTATACATTATTTCAGGATTGGATAATGTATCCTTTTAACTAAATTAAGTTAATGTTAATGGCTTATCAAATTAATTTACGTTACGTTAAAAGTTTCATGAACAAAAACTAACTGTGTTAAAACTTACGTAAGATTAATCTCACTTAAGTTAAATTAAAATCAATTTTGAAAAGCTTTGTTTACATTAAAATTAGAAATCGTTATTTTGTAAAAGTAGTTTACTTTAAATAGCAAAACAATATGATTCGTTAAATATATATTTAATATTTAGTTCATTTAAATTTAAATAAATTTAAATTTATATGAAATATTATTTTTTATACAGGAATGTACTTTTACATTCAATTTTGTTTACTTAAGCAAATTTTTTATTTAGAACAAAAGGTAACAAATTAACTATAAAATTTATGTTTTAAAAATAATCGGTTAAAGTTCAAAACTAACTTATTTAAAATAAACTAGTTAAGTTAAAAATTAGACTTTTTATAACTTTATTATTTAACTTTGAACGTTTTAATTAGTTAATATCCAATCTTGAATATATTACTGTTTTTACATATAATGCTAAAAATCTCCGCAAAATTAATTTTCTAGTCAACTTTCACTTTTACATATAAGTCTATATCAATAAATTCGAGATTTATCTGAATATAGTTATACTTAAGAATTAAAAACAAAAGTGTATATAGCATTAATTAGTGAAATATAGTGCTTTTTACTACCAAAAAACTAGACGTCGAAAAAAGTAAGATTAAAAAAAAATTAATAGATTCCTCAAACACAAGATATTTTTTAATAAAACCAAAATATTTTTGAATAAAATCAGTCCAAAAAAAATTTTTTTAATTACAATAAGACGATGCAATCTCTAGAAGATGAGAGAGTACCACGAAGTTTGTTTTGTTACATGGTAGAGTCTTTCGATATAGATATGCATGAATTATAAACTTCGTTCAACTGATTTAACTGGTTCAGCTTTCATACGATTAATTAAATGTTTCACGATATGAACGGATATTAAAGTTAATTTTACTTTATCGATGGGAAAGATTATTCGTTTGTGTTGATTGAAGTTAGCTGTGTGCAATTTTAAATTAATATTTCATGAAATTAATTTTTGTTGCATACGGCTATTATAAATGGTCAGAAGTATATTTATATATTAAAAATACTTTTTCATAATATTCGCCATTCTTTCACCTCTTACATATACTATTTTTTTATTGCGGAAAGATATCATGCCGTTGATGCCACAGATAATAAATAACGTGATAGAGTCGACTGAAAAAGCAAAGATTGAGAGTTACTTAAATTTTTTCAAGTGGAAACTTCAGTGAGGACTTATAGTAAGTCATCTCAACAGGTCGTTACAACGTCGGGATCGTTTTTTAATTCCCTTGATCCAACGGTAAGCAAGTGACATTGAATTTTTCGAGTATATAATCGTGCTTTTCCGTTATATACTGCCATACACATAGAGTACATAGACCGTGCATTCAAGAAGTGGCGGAGTGAAAAACTAAAAAGAGATAACTTTGGAGCATGCCTTGGAGAAAAAAAGAGAAAACAAAAAAGACAAAAGAGAAAAAGATAAAATAGTGGTCCAAAGCGTGTTATCTCTTTTCAGTTTTTCACGCGTGAGTTCTACTCCCATTCCTCGAATGCTCGGTCTATGTACCCTATGTCTATGTATACCGCTCGTTGATCAACTACAATTCCAGTTTATACAATTCATATCGAGACTTTATTGTCATAGAAAGGTCATGCTTATTAATTATAAACGGATGTAGAATCGTTTAACTTTCATATGTGATAATTTCGCAAATAGCGCCACTCATAAATAGTCTTAAGCAGGAGCGTTGGTAGCGGGTTGACAAACGATGTTGGCAATCAGCGTACGTATTATGTGGCATTTGCGTATTTAATAATCGGGTTGATACTCACACACCGCGTTGAATAACTGGAATCGACGTCGTACGTGACGGCAATTATTAATTTTATTCGTAACGAACGAATGTACGTTGCGCGCGCGCGACCTCCTGGCAAATTTATCGTCCATTTTCGTTGTTACAACTTCAACTGTATACTGCGGAGTTACTGTCTTTTGTCTCGAAATGTACATACAATCGCAACGGGGACAAAGAAAATAAAGGATTTTCCGTTCAAATAATAAAGTTTGTAATTCTAGATCCAATGCTTAGAAAATGGGTAGGAAAAACGTATGTGAACTAATGGCGTATCGCCAAAGAAAAAGTGCTCAATAAATTCGCCCTCAAAACTAACGAAAGCAGTGCACATCGAATTCAATATTCCCTTGAGGTATGGACCCTGGTGGTCTTTGAAAGATCTTCTATCTTTTACCTCGCAAAAAATGTTCTCAAAAATTCACGCGTATGTGGTGCTTCACTTTTGTATGTATTGTTTTATTTACACGTGGCCATCGTAAAACAAAACCCCGTCACCATTTTTAATTTTTAAATGCTACACTTCCGGCACCAACCTTAAATACAGGAAGAGTCTAGGAGATCCATACAACTTTTATAAGTCGTAACTTTAGTTCCAATCAATATGTTTCAACAAATTTTTTTTTTTATGAAGTTCAACGTCTCAGAAGTGTGACTGAATAAATGGCATTATCAAAAAAACAATGTAAAATAATTGTAAAATTATTATATTAAAGAAAAACTATTAAGCAAAAATAAGAATTTGTAAAAATCCATTTTTTTTTTTTTTTTCAATTAAATCGCAACAAAAACTTTTAAAGGTTTTATAGCTAAAGCATAGAACTTTTAAGAAAAAATTATAGCATTGTCATTGATTTTAAAATTATAATTATGTAACAAAGGAAATATAACAAAAAAAAAACTTTACTTCCATGTCATTTGAATTCTACATAATTGAGCTGTCATTCAAAGTCATGATTGATAGTGAAGACTTCAAACTTTCTCTCCTCTTTAATACAAACTTCTATCTTGTTCCCTCTTCACACAGCAAGGGATCGAAACTTCATACAGGATCTCCAAGACCAAGTGCTGTGTTTAAGGGTTAAAATAATCATGTGCATATATGTTAAACTAAGAGCTGCAGGGGATCTATAAATTTACATTTCGGCAAACGACGTTTGCTGTTGAAAGCATGCAATTCCTCGATCGATAATTCGTATAACGCGCACACTCCTTGTGTCGCTTCAAAGGAGCGCTAATAATTATACGACAAAATGTTGGAGCGACCCACTACAGCTTGATTTCACGAGTTAATCAGCCTCAACGTTATCGTAATTAATACTTTCACATATAATAGCTTTTCGCGCGCATCATTTCCTTCTACATTCGTTGCGCAATGCTCTCTCAAGATTATTTTTCCGATGAATTCATATATGTAATGAGGAGAATTGGTTCTGTGCTGACAAAAAAAGCAATGAAGAACACAAAGGAAAATTTTGCAATTCTACGATTATTATCGTGAAATACGCAATGGTAGTCGATATCCAATACATTGCGAATCTAAACGAGAAATCTTCGCGACGGGAAAGGAAATATGGAAAAACAAAGTTGTTAAAAAAAGAAGGTTACATGTTTAACAATAAATAGTACTTATAAATATTATAGATATTGTATTGCCAATAATAATAATAAATGAATAGTTTTAATTAAATCATTATAAAATTCAATAAATATGAAGAATTAGTAGATATAATATATTCAGATAATGAAAGGACTCTCGATAATAAAGTTATCAAATTGCAGTTAAAAGTTTAAAATTGAAATGCATTATTGCATTATTGCATACAAAGTACCGTGTCGATATTTTCACTTGTCAATTCTAATTTTAAATTGTATATTTAAAATATAATTTATTTTTGTACGTAAAGAAAAATTATTTATTAATTACGGAATCTTGTTTTTAACATTTTATAAGCTTAAACCTTTATCTTTATTTTCAATTATTATTATTTTCAGCTATTATTATAATATTCATTTCTTGGAAAAGAAGTATAAAGTTATTCTAATAAATTTTGAGCACAATGTGTCTCGAAAGATTTCACTTGACAGAGAGAGAGAGAGAGAGGGAAGAGAAGTAGCAGTATTGTAGAAATTATCAGTTCATCCACCTTAGTTATTTCCAGAGTGCTTTCGTAATGTCTCCTGCATTTGCCCCAAAAAGATTATGGATCACGTGCGACGACGAGATTTATATCTCACGTTAGTACCAGTACGCTTCCGGTAATGCGTGAATCTGGTCATCCAGCGCATTAAAAGTGATGTAAATGTCGTCTGAAGAATATTACGTTCCGATTTTATTATCAGCGCGTTTCATCATTCGCGTCGTGAAAATAAACGGATTTTGTTGTCAGTGTCTTAAAAGGTTAATTTTGTGCACCGAGAAAAAAAGGATTTGTGACTATAACTGCAGAGTAAAATAATGGTTAAGAGCTCCAGTTTTATAGTTATTACTGCTATTATAATATTAACATAAATAATAACCTTATGTTTACTTCTAGTAACTATAACAAAATTTTACTATAAATTATGATAATTTTTAATATTATTATAATACAGCAAAATATCAAAATATAGTTAGTAAACATAAAATAAACATTTCTACGCAATCACAATTATCATAAATATAACTATTTTTTAACATTTATTTATTATTCACGTACTTCTAAATATCGTAAAGTGAAATATCACTCTAAAAAATTGAAAATCGAGCCTGTGCAATTTTTCGAGTATAATTTTTCACTCTCACGAAATTTAGAAAGTAGTAACAATAGCTAATAGCTATAATTTGCATAGTTCAAACAACTATAAATACAGTTAACACCGAAAATGACTATCAATTACAGTTAAATTATTATAATTATAACTTTCTTCTCTCAGTGTATAATGGAAAATATATTGTATAAAAAATATATTCTGAAACATATTCGTGAAACAACGATTTTCCTTCCCTCCCTCTCTCCCCCCCTCCCTCTTTCTCTGACTCTGCAATCAACTTTTTACATTAAAAACTGTTATTAACATTATATAGCACAAAAATATCAAAGCGTATTACTGATACTGACACTTCATTTAAAATAATATTTATAAACATTTGGATTGACTCGCAGGCAATTATTTTTGTAATACTTCCGGCATTATATAATAACCGAAGAAACTTGCTTGTTATTTAAAGTCGGCGTAAAGGTGGACTCGTTCTATTTTTAAATTATATTCCACCGTTTCTGAAAAAGATATGAAAGGAGTGGTCGTTAAGATATACACGAAGGAGGGAATCATGATGATGATGAGGAGGGAAACGTGGTTGTCAAGGGAAACGGACCAGGGGATGCGGAAATCGCCCACCTATGTTCCAATCCGTTAGCTGTCATTACCTGCGCGAAGCAATACCGTATCCAGAATTAACCGATTTGTCAATCTAGCGTGTCAACGATAGCTCTAAATCATGACGTAAATGCGAGCATTGCGGTGAATTTATAGCACATTAATCTTTATCAGTGCTTTTAGGAGAAATTGTTTTGTAAGTCGTAAACTTTCTTAACCATCTGTCCATCCCCTTTCCTTCATTTTTTCCCCTTCATCGTTTTTGTACAACTTTGGTACAAAGACACATTTTTGTTACGTAAAGTAAGGAAGAATCCCTTTGGGCGCGGTAAGGTTTACGGCTCACTCGGCAAGTTTAAGAAAGTCAATGTAGCAGCCGCAGAGAGGATTGATCCGCACAATCCTTCGGACCTAGCGAATATACAGACTCGAGCTACATTGCGGACTTACAGTTCCACATTACAAACACACACAAGCACACAATTTGTCCACAATATTGTCCTTGTATTTCATTTTACCTCTTTGTCATTTGCCATCGGGAAGAAGGATTGGCAAATGAAAATTTTGATACTGGCTAGGATCAACTGAGGTATTCCGAGACAGGATCAGTAAGAAAAAGAAGAAGTTAATTTTCTTCTTTTTCTTTTATTATACACACGAAAGTTCACAGCGCGATGCCAAGATAAAACGCAAGTTGTCCCGCAGATTGAGACTGAGATGCCGCTGTCGTACCGAGAAGTTTTACGCGAAGAATACCGAATTTATACGCTCGAACGCACTTGCTTCTCGCTCGAATTTTTATGTTTCGATTCCGCAATCCGGTTTTTCGTAACGACAAAGTTTCTCGTCCAATCAAAACAATGTCTGTTTAGTAACTGTAAAATCGCATGTGAGAAGAAGTCGATCAATTTTACTCACGGGCAATCTCATAAATATTGCAAGACGCATTTATACGTTAAAGTTCGTAAATATACGAGCACATATATAATGTCACATATTTATATTTTATATACATATGTATATAAAATTGATATTGCAATAAAATATTTAATGGTTAAGAAGATATCTCTGCGTAGATAAAATTTTTTTTCATAACTCAATTTTTACACGTAGCATTCGTCATTGCAGATATTTGTAATTTATAATATTTATAACGTTTAGTTATATTTAAATTAAAAAATTATTTATTACGCGTTGCGTATATTTATGTAAAATACGTAATGCATTTTCGGTATTTTCTGATTTATATGTAGAGTTCAATCAGCATTATTTCGTCTTAAAGAATCGAATCGCTTTCATAATAACACTAGAGGTTCTCAAAATTCATTGAAATGTGCTCATCTTCCGCAAAGTGCACTTGTTAAATTTTACAAACATATTTTAAAACATATTTTAATATTTTAAGAATTACTTAATTTTCTTAAAAGGCAATAGATTTGTGAAAGATATCATAATTATGACATTCTTATTTTCAATATAAATTTTTCATGTTTTGAATACGTAATAATCACAAAAATTTTATTTTATTAGTAATAATCGTAAAAGACTGTTACACATATGTAATATGATTTTTTTCACAAATTCATGACCTCTAAAAATTAAAATTACTTAAGACTCACCAGTCCGATGCGCAGCAGCGGAGTTATACTATAATATTGATCTGTAAAAATATAAATATATTCAAACATTAAAAGCATATTTCAAAAAATACTTTTTAAAAATACGGCAAAAACTTTATTTATTTTTAAAAAGGCATGTAAGCGTAATCTTAAAATATACAATATAACTCTGATATTGGGGCTTGGGCATACGAGTTACGCGGCAGATTTTGCAGGAACAGTAGGTTCAGTAGGTAATGACGGAATACAATTATACAGGTATTTTACCAATTATAAATCGGTAAAAATGCGCACGATTAATTCGACCAATCGATAACGTTACGTCGTTATTATCCATTGAGTCGCGCCTGCCCTCGTAAAATTCGCCGCTCAACCCGTTGTACTGCTACCAGTCATATTAATATGCATCCTGTACGGATAACTAACGCCAATATCCAAGCAAATAATGATTTTTCGCTCCACTTGAGGCATCTGCGAATCTGAGCGAAAGTCACACCGGTGATCTAACCCTCGACCTAACACTCACCTACGGTTGCTCCGCCGTTGTCCGACGCTGTAATCCCCGGACTTCAACCTCCTCTCAGTCCTCTCACGCTCCAGCGAGGGCGGCGGATTGCTCCTGATCACTCCTGATTCCTCACAAAATGCACTGACACACACACACAGACACACCCACACACATACACGACGGCAGGGTTAGTCGCTATCACTCATCAGACTATAGCTGCGGTCCATTTGATGCTACAAATACTTCGAAGCGTTTGATTAACCAATCGGGACAAAGAATTTTACAAATGGACCAATCAAAGAATGCTTCGAAACATTTGTAGCTTCATAGCCTTGTAATCACTCGCGGCACTCCATACGACACTGCATCTCGGCGACGTTGATCGTGCACGACCACTACGATCGCGATCGACAAACAGCTCTCGTCGAACCGCGGAAGACGGAAAGCTCGCTCGCATAAACGTAAACAACCGCACGACACTCCGCGGCCAGTAGCAACTAGCAACGTAACGGATAAACTCGCTGCCAACTTCGCGGCGATGCCGCACCTCTTGCTCCTGTCTTTTTCCCGCGTACTCACATCCTCGTCGTCCTGTGTACTCCGATTAATTGTCGTTGGCGGAACGCGTGATCGAGACGATATCAAGGGCACAAGCGAATGCGCGAGCTCGAACTAGAGGTCATACTTACTTCAATCGAAACGTATGCTAAACAATCAAGAAAATTCGCGAGATACGACGACGTAAGACGGCGTCCGTGCTCCCTCCTCCCCCCCTATTGCCCCACCATACATCGTCGTACGTTGCGAATTTTCGCGATGTTCTAGCATACGCTTTGATTTTCCCGTAAACACGACTCCTAGTTTGAGCTCGCGAATTCGCTTCGGTCTTTAATCTCGTTTCGATCTTGCGATTCACCGACTATCAATCGGAGTGCACAGAGTAGATGTGAGTACGCGGGAGCAACAGGTGCGACAACATCGCGAAGTTGGCGGCGCCGCGAAGTTAGCCGCGCGAGTTTGTCCGTTACGTTGATAGTTGCTACTGAGTCGCGAGTGTCGTGCGGGTGTTCACGCGAGCGAGTCCTTCGTCTTCGCGGTTCAACGAGATGCTCGTTGATCGCGATCGTAGCGGTCGTGCACGATTAACGTCGCGGTGCCGTGTGGAACGCCGCGAGTGATAGAGGGTGCGTGTCACTTGCCATCGTAAAGGTCGTGCGCGATCAACACTGCGGTGGTGTAGTGCCGTGTGGAGCGCCGCGAGTGATATTGGTTTGATGAGTGGTATATATTATTGTCTGATGAGTGATAGCGGCTAAGCCTGCCGTCGTGAAGTGTGTGTGTGAGAGTGCAGTGCATTCTGCGAGGAAATAGGAGCAATCCATCACCATCGCTGGAGCGAGAGAGGACTGAGAGGAGGCCCGGAGATTGGCATCGGGCAACGGCGGGGCAACCGTGGGTGAGTGTTAGATCAAGGGTTAAATCATCAGGTGTCATTTCCGCTGAGACTCGCGGATGCTGTACCTAAATGGAGTGAAAAGTCATTATTGCTCTGCTTGGATATTGGCGTTATTCGTACAGGATGCATATTGAAATGATGGACAGTACAACGGGTTGAGCGGCGAACTTTGCGAGGGAAAGCGCGGCTCAATGGGTAACAACGACATAACTTATCGATCGTACCGTCATAATGTATTGATCGGTCAAGTTGATCGCGCGCATTTTTACCGACCGATTTGTGATGTGTCGTTTTATTGAACCTACCTACAAAATCTGCCATACAACCCGTACTGCCCAAAATCAAAGTTGTGCTGTATATTTCAAAATTACATTACACGCCTTTTTAAAAACAAAGTTTCTGCAGTATTTTTTAAAAATATTTTTTGGAATGTGCTTTTAATGTTTGGATATATTTATATTTTTACAGATTAATATTATAACTCCGCTGCTGCGCATCAAGTCTGGTGAGTCTTAAATTATTTAAAATTTTTAGAAGGCATAGATTTGTGAAATAAACCATGTTACACATATGTCTTTTTCAATTATTAACAATTAATGAAGTTTCTGTGATTATTATGCATTTTAAAAATGAAATGTTTATATTGAAAATAAGAATGTCATAATTATATCTTTCACAAATCCATTGCCTTTTAAGTAAATTAAGTAATTTTTAAAATATGAAGTAAACTATTGTTGCATGAATTCTTTTAAAACTATTCTCGCAAGAACAGATTTAAATTGTAAAAACTAAAAATATATTAAAGAATGTTGTCACCTTCCTAATTAAGATCACTTTTTTAATTGCGACTGAATATAAACAATCTTCCAGTAAAATATATCATATTTATCGTGTCACGATTTTGACTTATATGCTCACTCATTTCCGAATTAATTTTTTATGATGTCTGATATTATTTACTAAATACTTTGCTGTTATGTGGTAAATGAATCAAATTTTCCCATATTTACATCATACACTAATTTAAATGTAATAATGTATTTTTAATAACTGCTGATCCTTTTCAACAGACAAAAAAATTAATTGTCAAAATTTTAGAAAATAATTACAAAAAGTAATGTGCTAAGTAAAAATATATAATAGATAAAAATATATAATATAGACTAGGCAATAAGTGATATAAGATATAGATAAATGAGCATTGAATACATATACAATCTTATTATGCAAGTGATGATTGCATTTCATAAGAAAATGGAATAATTTTAAATTTTGTTCTAAATTCTAAACTCATGATACAAACTTGTAAAATATTAAAATAAATTTACAAAAATGAATGTTTGTAGGTATTTTGAGACACAAATATTCATTTGTTTAAAATCGAAGTTGTTTCCTAAAACTGAAATCCTTGTATATTTACATATATATATGTACATAAGTTATTACAATCGTGTTTCTATAATGCTTCTCATGGACTAACAGAATAAAGTAAATTAATTATCCTGGCCACTGAGAAATTTTGACATAAAATCAGTTGGCTTCTTTTCCCATGTTTCCTTCCAATAATGCATAAGTCCTCCTTTAGTTTTCCACACATTAGCTACCTCTTGCAACTCCATTTGACCCTGTTAAATTATATGTTAACTTAATATGTTGTATTGAAAGTAAAATTTCATTATTAAATCAGTATGGACGCAATCGCTCTTATATTATATGTAACAAATTATATACATGCAACTTTTCTTTTGAATATATAAAATTCATATAAGTATATATAATTATTATATGTACAGATAACTAAAGTTACATTAATTATTAATATCCATTTATATAAAGATCTATATTCAAAACATTCTTATTCCTACCTTTACGATAAGCATGTCTATAATTCTTAAATCAGTCACATGAGCATGACGCCTAAACTCCTCTCGTATCTTTATCTTGCATTCTGCTTCAGTTTTAGGAATATCATAACTTAACACTACAAAAAGAAAGTAACTATTATGTATATGAGGATGCAAAATATGAAATAATAAGTTTACAGTAACTTTATGTAACAGATGAAAAATAAACGTATCTAACAAAGTGGCAAGTTCTACTGTAGAATTTAATATATCGTGATATAATATTATACATAATGTAAGCTAAGATAAGTATATTCGCGTGATATTTGAGTGATTAAAGGAGAAATAAATAAATAAATAAATAATGGTAAGATTATAGGTTAAGTAATGGAGGTGCAAAAGTTAGCAGTTTGTAATATACGACAATAAGAATTACATGAAGGTGCTACTTGACGGATCCATGCTTTGTATAATGTAAGCACTCTTCGACGTGCATCTTCTCGATTAACTGATAAAATTGGTTTCACCTGGCGAACAGCAGTCGAGGCTTGACTAGCCATTTTGCTCTACTAACCTATCTCGTTCTTGTATGACTTGACTGCCTCTATGACCATAAAATGCGGACATTGAACTACATAGCCAATATTTGTGAAATCCGATAGGTAATGTCCATGATTTTATGGTTCTTTTCCGTGCTAGGGCCAGGATCAGTTGTCATAAATTTTAAAATCACGTCTATAATATGAATTATTTACATATTATTTATATTTAAAGATGTGCAAATAGTTCGAATCAAATCCCAGTCGATTTGTTTCGATTCGATCACTTTTATTTTAATTGTTTCATTTACATCTCCTCTTGCATCAATGCTTATTAATTTTCGTGCCTGCCTTGTTAATTTTTAAAACTTTCTTTTCATTTCTAAATCTTATAAATTACGCAAAAATTTGTGTACACGACAGACAATCGTTTTTGTAAATTTATTTCAATATTTTAGAAATTTTTATCATGATTTTAGAATTTAGAAGAAAATTTAAAATTACTCTATTACATTTTTCTAATGAAGTGCAATCGTCACTTTGATAGTAACATTGTACATATGTATATTCAATACTCATTTATCAATATCTTCACATTTATTGTCTAATCTATTATAAATTTTTATCTGTTATACATTTGTACTTAGCACATTACTTTTTGTAATTATTTTCTAAAATTTTGGCGATTAATTTTCTGTTAAAAAAAATCTGCAACGTCATTAAAAACACTTTATTACATTTTAATTTGTATATGATGTAAATCTGAGAAAATATGATTCATACTTGAATGAAAGAAATTTTAATTTAATTTAACATGAAGCGAGAGTAACGTTAACGAAAACAGCCATTATTTTGAGAGGACTATTTAATTGTCTTTTATAGAAGGTAATAATTCTTTTAATTTACATTTTATCTTTACATTGATATATTATTATTTAATTATATATACATTTGACAACATGATATATTACTAAGCACCTTAAGTGTAATCTAGTTTACTTCTCACAGCCATACGGACAATTTACTTCCTTTCATGAACAAGTATGGACTTATAGATATCATAAATATACATGTGTGCTAATATACGTATTATATACACATGTCTTATAAACTCATGCTTTGTTTGATTGTATGCGCACATACATGTATAGTCGATATTGGAATGCTCGAAGAGTTTTTCGTTTATTAGGTAACTTTTACAAGTTGCTACATAAATTTCAGTATTATTTTTTTTCTTGATTCACATAAAAATAAAATTATAAAAAAGCTACCTATAAAATAAAAAGTATCATCTTAAACATTCTGACATCGACTGTACGCGGTACTGTCCTAATTCCTTTTTCTACTATTGAACAAAATGAATTGTCGAATGAATTAAGTGTGTACTTTGGTCATGATTTTTTTATAAAATAGTTTGCTGTTTTCATGTGTGTTACACATTCGAATTAAAAATCTTAACAAAGAGATAACAGGAGAAAAGTCCCGTATCATGTAAAAGTTGTTTTTACATCGCCCTGATGCACATGTTTTATATAATACAAGAGTTATAAAATACTTAAATATTAAAAATATATACATTGTAGTCGGTAACTTTCATATACATATAAATTGCACATATGTAAGTTAGAAAAAAAGATGGCAACAATAAATCATGCTTATGATTTGTAAATGTAATGCTTCATATAGTTTATGCGCATGATAGCGCAGTTTTTACACGTGATTCTGTATCTTGCTACTTAGTTCGTCACATAAAAAAAAAAAAAAAAGAATTTCTCGAATGCACATTAAACCACACTTTCGCGTTCATTTTGCTTATCGTACCCTGCTAATATTCCTCTTCTTAAAGAAACATTGCTGTTGCGTAATCCATTACCGTTAAACATCTGTATAATGGTTGAAACAGGTGGAATTTCTAACAACTTTCGCGCGGAAGACTTTTTATCAGGTACACTGTCCATGTTAGATGCAGATACCACTTGATCTAGCGAGCGTGAACGCTTCTCCCGTATTTCTCTCTTATCTGTACTATCGTCACTCAACAGTGGGTCTGCTTCATTCGGAGGACTATCGGTGTGAGACATCATTATCACATTGCCATTAGGATAATTATTATTCAGCATTTTCTCCGAAATGTCCGCTTTTAAATCGATCCTCGTGCATTCGTTCTCCTTCCAAAAATTTGGCGACTCGAATCGTTTGTTATATATATCAGTTGGAAGCGGGTCAAGTGAACGGGATCCGCGTATAATAGTCTGAGATGGATAATCGCTTGATGATGAAGATGCGATGGTAGATAATGCACGTGCGTTTTTCCTAAGTTTGGGTCCTGTGCTTATGAACAGATCATCGACTGACTTGGTATTTAAGCGCCTTTGTACTTCTTCCTGAATTGAAATATTATCTAGCGTAGTCTTCGAGACGCTTTCAGTCAAAGACAGGGGAGATCTCTCGACCTTGCGAATATGTAACGTTCGCGGAACTGGACTAGATCCACCATATTGTGAAGAAGAATCGTCTGCCATTGGATATGGTACATTTGATTGTCTGCGACTACCGGCACCTAATCCCTCTAGTAACGATGCGTATCGCGAGTCCGGATTTAACTTTGGACTTCTTCGCGGTCTGCAGAACAGCGGTGGAAGATTTTCATCCCCGTTAGAATTCTGAAAGAAATATAAAGATTCATTTCATTAAAGAAAAAGAATCATAATCGAGAATAATAATTAATATACTTGTTCTTAGAGATAACTTTAGTCTTACTTAGATTCAAAATTCAATTTAGGCTCGCTAATCAATTAATTTTTAAGAATATTTTAAAAAGCTTTAAAATAAGCAATGATTATATCTTTCAATTTAAAATAAATTTAATTAAAATTTCTCTTTTGTTTCTCTTGAAATTTAATTTTGACATTACTTTTTAAAAGTTTACTAAGACAAATTTTTAAAGAATCCTTATTACATTTTTACTACATCATTTATATAATCTCATATAAACAATCAAATTTTTGTTTACGAACCTCTGTACTTTTTCTGTGCGTCACAGTAGCTCCCGTGAGCCAATAAGTCATCACCGTCCCTTTTCCTTTCATTTCAATAAAGCCACGCTCTTCAATCTTATAACCTCCGATCTTATCTAACGCCTCTTTGCATTGTTTACTGATATGTATTCGTAATGGTTCTCCAGTAGATTCCATACGAGATGCGGTATTGACGGTGTCTCCGAATAAACAATATCTAGGCATCGTCAAACCAACAACACCTGCTACCACAGGACCTGTAATTTTATATTCATGTTATCACTGAGCAACATATCGATGTATATATACATGCATGTACACACATACATTGCATTGTTCTTAAATGTATCTTCTCTTACCAGTATGAATGCCGATACGTAACTTGAGAGTTTCTTGAGGTCGATGAGGTATCGTATGATGCTTAACAGCATTAAGTAATTCCAGCGACATTGATGCTATCTGCCCAGCATGCTGATCTCCATTTCTTATTGGAAGACCGGAAACCTAAACAGAATATTGAATAATGAGAAATGATTTTTTTTTAAACTTGTAATTAATCGCTCAAGTAAAAGTGCTACTTACGACCATATAAGCATCTCCGATCGTTTCCACTTTGTACACTTCATATCCTCTGATTATACGGTCGAACAATGTATACAGATCATTTAAAAAATTTACAACCTATAATCATAAAAATTATTAATTACATAAATAACAGTTTCGTTTTTACTAATTACAAGATGATATGAAAAAATATCTACCTGAAATGGTGTACTTTCTGCTGACATTGCAGTAAAACCAACAATATCACTAAAGTATATAGTAACCAAATCAAAAGCTTCTGGTTCTACTCCAATACCATTTGTTAAACAATTCGCGACTGGTCTAAAAACAAATACAAATATTTTGTAAATATATATGTATCATTTTAGTATTTTATAACACTATTTCCTATTGGCCGAATCTCAAAACATAGATACATGGATTGCCAGAAAGAAACCCGAGAGCGGCCGTCCCAAATCTTTTTCGTAGAACCGTTAAAATCTCCTATATACCACTGCCATTTTCAAAATCCGTTCTATGTAACTATACTTTACGGAGCTATACTCGTACATAGTTATACTCTTAATACATCAATGCGAAAACTTACTTAGGCAGCATTCTGTGAAGTAAATCTTCAGTTTTCTTTTTTTCATCCAAGAGAAGTCCCGTACGCTCGGTGACTAGATCTTCGAGGTTGCTTGCATATTTCTCCATCATATTCATCATTTGGTCCATTATATTTCGATGCCATCCAGCTTTCATTTTCTTCAATCTAGTCCTTATCGTTTTGAAGTCTGGCCTAAATTCTGGACTTTCCGCCCAACAATCCGTGATAGTACTAACGACATAATCGGCACAATTTGCTTTCGATTCGGAGAGTATGTTTAAGTTAGGTCTAAATGGCGGTTCACCATCTTCTGGGAATCTTTTCACTCGGTCTATAATTTCTGTTACAAATTATTCAATAATTATTAATTTTTTCAAGATCTTTAAATCAAATATCGATCAATGAATAATCGTTAGAATTTACAGTATCTTTTTATCACATTGTCCCTTGTAATTACCTTTAGGTTCTAAATTTATATTTCCATATGGTCCCTTGCGTCCAAGAATTTCATACAGAATAATGGCAAAAGAATAAATATCTCCTGCCTGAGTGCCTTTTATCGGAGCATGCGGGTTTCTTAACAGCTCGGGGGCTTTCCAAAATAAGCCTACAACGAAATAATTTCATCAAAGTAACAATTAAAGCAATACAAAATATAACTTGACAAAAATATCTACATACTTCGATAATACTGATGTTCACCGATGCTGTCAGATTCGGCGCAATGGCGCATATCATGAAGACCAAAATCGGAAACTTGAAGTACCCAACGTGAGGTTACGACACAATTGGAAGATTTTAGATTACCATGACAGACTAGTAGAGATGACTCGTGAATATACAGCATACCCTGTTGAATAAAATCGCATTAAAAATCGTTGTACAATAGAGTTCAATTTCTTTTGTTTTAATTTCAAGAACATCTACCTTAATGAGATCGTGAATTAATGATGCAATGAACATATCATCTAATTTTATATCTTCATTTTCAATGATATCCTGAAAAAAAAAATACATATTTATATAAGTATATATGTATATCCTCTTTCTTATTATCTTATTTTCAAAGGCAAATACATTTACATTACGTATACAACTTTTATTTATGCGTGATAATATATTGTTTTTGTACATAATATATACTATACTATACTATGAATAATAGCAGGATGTCACCGTGATTACGCTATGACGTACATAAAGACTTCCTTTGGCACAATAGTCGGTAATTAACAATATCCTCATCGGCTCCACGCACGCTCCGATGAAAGAGTTGAGATTACCATGTCTAATTTCACGGAGAATGCGCATCTCCTTCATAACGTCCCGTGAAATGTCTTTTTTCTTTGAGAATTTCAGCTCCTTTATCCGTACCATTACACCATGGTAATGTCCAGTTTGCGCAAACACTTGGCCGCCACATCTCGACTCATAGGACATTGCACTAACTAAACTTAACTGTAATCGAAAGATGTTTATTTCTTACATCACGCATTAAGAGGTCGACATACAAGTAAGCACTTCGCCATCTATCTCAATTACAATAATACACGCGCTATTCACCTTACTAGGAGAGGACATCATGTTATCAAGATGGGGATAACCGTGTATCTCATTCGGATCAATCATCCAAAGTAATCCTTCTATCTCTTGTTCTATCTTCCATCTTCGATATATGCTCATAGTCATTACTATGGCACAAAACAACAAAATAGCTAGTGCTCCGGCGACGATGATACTGCGGAAATGCGTGTCATCCTTCGGACAATGTTCGTTGAGAAAACCGCAACCAGGTTCTGCCTCCGGCTTATTTTTGCCGGGCCAATCCATAGCACCTGGCAAAGACTTGTATACCTATATCATACAATTATGTTGTATTGTTTACTCAACATCATTGCGCTTTGAATTTTTATGCTCCAAAGATTTAATTATGCTCTGTCTTGAGTTGCTGTAAAAATTTCTCGAACGCTAACGAAATAACTCACTCACTAGAGTATCACCCTGTTGAAATTGGCCTACAGGCAACATCTGATAGTCGCATGAGAAGTTGTGGACCTGGAACGGTTCTTTCTTCAGAGCAAGTACTGAAAAGTTTCCTTCTGAATCTCCAGATTTATCCAACTTAATGGTTGCTCCGCTTATACCTAGCAAAAAGAAAAAAATTTTAACAAATATAAATTTTAATAAAAATATAATATATCTATATTTAGATAAATTTTAATAAAAATATAATATATCTATATTTAGATAAATTTTAATGTTAACAAAAATAAAGAAGAGACCTATTTAGGAATTATATCGATTTCCATTAATCTTCAATTGCTTTCCTCTTGTTTACTATCGGTGTGTCAAGTGTTAGATCGTTGCGAGCCACTTGAGATTAATCCTATCGATACAGATTACATCTATCTGACTTTATTGTACGTACTTACTTTGATATGTATGATTCCTGATAATCGTCTCGACTATAAGAGTGCCGTTTTTAGCCAATTCCTCGATAGAGTGATCCGGGTGATCTCGTATCAACTGGTCTAAAGCTCTCGCGTACAGCTTTAGAGAATCGTAGAGATACGCCGCGTAAATGGACACGTACTGAAACGGGAACGGGAAATTAGACATGTAACGCAAAAGATTACCAGCACGGTACCAGCGTTTGTGATTGACCTAGAATTTAAAAATACCTTTTCATACTTTCTCAGAAGTTCTGGAACTAAGAAGTTGAAGGGCTCTATGCTGCTGTAATAACGGACTTTCTTGGTAAATTCCTCGTAATTCTGTGTCGGCGGTGTCGACACGACGACCATTAACGAACGTGCCCTCTTCAAAAAATTCTTCGGCTCGAGGCAATTCTTCAGCTGATTGAAGTGCTCCGGTTCTGTGCCAATAATAACAAATTATTATTGTTGTTTGTTTACGCTAGATATAACTGCTACGTAAGATTTTAGATAACAAAGTTTATTACTGTAGAAAAATGTATATGTACACATAGTAATTTTAGCTTCGAATTTACTAAGAGATTAGTTTCATAATATTATACTTGTACGTCATAAACAGTACAAGATTCCGAGGATTATGCAATTGGCTTATCGACGCTACTGTTCATGACATAGACGTTTGATAAGATTCGTTAGATTCACTCACTCCATAAATACTTCTGTGCTTCACGCTGCGAATACGTCATCATGTCCACATATATCACCATGTACTCCCCGTCATCCAGTAACCTTTGACCTTCCATCGAATTCATCATATCTATCAGTGACGGTGGTGTGCCCAAGAAGATGTAAACTGAAGTAAATACAAAGTAATAAATATAAATATCTCGCGTTGAAAACGAAAAAACAAGAAAAATTACGGTAATCGTTATGTAACTGTTATATAAATAAAATTAATTTTATCTTCGGCATCTTACACGTTTAAAAGAGACAAAAGAACTTCAATAAAAAATCTATCAACTAGATAACATGCACGCAAGCATGCGATACGAATACATGCGCACATATTCATATTATCTTGCCCACTCTTTGCACACTTTATATACTTAGAAAATATATACAACCTATATATTTTTTTTCTTCAAGCTGAAGACGACTCTTGCTTGTGTTTTTTATTTCGTTTTAATAAATTATTATGTTCCATAGGCGCATTCTAAGAGTCGTTTTCAAGAGTCACTTGAAATCGACGAAACCGGATCTCAAGAGACGATCGCCAAATCGCCAAGAGTCGAAATTAAGTTCAATTAAGATACTCAAATTTAATCACGGATCTTCGATTCGCCGCGATAAAAGGCTTTGGCGATCGCGCCTCGCGAGCCGGTGCATAAAATAAAGAAATGTGAACTGACTGCGGGTCATATTTTTCGTCTCCTGTATAAGTTGGAACCATACGCTGACTTGGCAGCACGACATCCTCTCCTCGCAGCACGTGTGCCGGTCCTCGACGAGCCTGTAATGGTTCACAGTGAGATTGTTCTTAGTCGCCTGTTGCTGAAGCGAACGGGCGACCGTCGACCAGGCGCGCTCGTGGACGATCGTGAATTTGTTCCATCCGTAGTGCAGTAGCAGGGCGATCACAGACTTAGTTACCTGCGTGTCCGGCGGCTCGGTCCTTATGAAGGTCTTCGCTTTCGAGGCCTTGTAATCCGAGCATTTCTGCAAGCAGAGCGATCGTGTACTCGCGCAACGTTACTCGACATATTTCCTCTCCTCCCCTTCACTCTCCTTCGCTGTTGCGATTCCGCGCCCCGCGAGCCTTATTTTTAATTGACCCATTTAGCCTTTCTCGTACGGAGATAAAAATCGGCTCAAATTCACGGGATAAGTAAATTTTCAAGTTTGAATTATTCCGCTTTAAATTCGGACATGTAAAAAAGTAAAAAAAAAAAAAAAAAAAACAATTCATGTCGAATAATCGAAATCGTATTCTGGAATGTTGGGAGAGTGTACCAGAATTTTTTCATATTTTTTTTTAGAGCTCAAAAACGCTTTCATAAACATTATTAGGCACTAGTGATTGGACTGAGAAAGCAGCGAAAAAAAAAAAAAAAACGTGCCACGAAGGATTAACTTGAAGCCACACTTTCGAATAACGAGATCGTAGATGAAATAATGCATTTTTATGATGCATAATCAATTAGATAATTGATTGCTGCGTCGTTCATCGGTTCCTATGATCCCAGGATTTCCACAAGGGCAACTGTAAGAGAAGACGCACGGCGGGAATCTGCCCTTTCCTTTGAAAGTGGACGAGCGTACGCCGTTGTACGTGGAACGCGTGCGTGATGCGTACCCACGGCAGGCTGCCCCGTTCCCCGTCGGCGCAACGAAAACGAGCGTAGCCGCGAAGGGGAAAAGGAAAAAGAAGAAAAAAAAAGAGGAAACGGACCGCCACGAAGGGGAAGAAAAAAGAAAAGAAACGGAGCGGGAGGAGGGTATGCCAAACTGAGGCAAGAGGAAGAGAAAGGGAGAGAAAGGGACGGAGATGCACTGGGAGTAACGCGGCAAAGTTGGCTGCGTCGGGTGCCATGGTGTGCGTATGTGTGTGGCGCGGTTAAATATAAACCCGGCGAAGGAGGAAAGTTGGAAGAAGAAGAGAAGAAAGGGGAAGAGGAGGTAAAAGGAGCAAGGGAGGAGGAGGAGGAGGAGATGAAGAAGGCGGAGGAGAAGGAGTGGAATGAACGGGGCGAGTCTCCTCACGCGCGGTTACGTACCCAGAGAAGAGGTGCATGAGGCGGCTGAAATGTGACATGCGCTCCTCATTAACATATAAATTAAACGTGACAGTCGTGGGGGTCAGTTCTTCTTTAGCGACCACCGCCGGCCGCGCCGCTCAGGGTCTCTCTTTCATCCTTCCTGACCGTGCGAGTGGACCGCCCGTCCTTCTTTATCCGGGAATCCGCGATGTAATAACGCCTTTCAGCGGCACGATCGCGGCGAATATAATGTAACACGTCCGCTCATCGTCGATTTTTCATTAACAATTAGTTTCTGGTAGCCCTTGGCCTAACTTTAAACGACGCACGAACAACATTATGTGAGTCAAGAGCGAGTCGAAAGAAAGAGAGGAGTGTCATCGAAAGCAAATATTTTATGTCACCGTAACTGATATGATCCAGTGGCAGTGGACTTTTATCAGATATTTTTCTCCTTATTACATTATTCTTTCTATTTTTATATATCATAATTAAACAATCGCCAACCATAAAATTCCTTGAACATTAGTTTCACTAAAGAAGTCGAATAAGCTGGATAGTGATTTTTGCTGTTACTATGTACATTGGACATACGATCTCCGCAAAGTAAATAAAATTTGGAAATGTATTTAATATTGACACTTCAAATTAATTGTATTTATATGAAAGTTGTGTGAATGAGATTATATTTTTATTTAATAACATTTTTTAGTTTCTTTACTGTATTTGTTAGTGAAAATTAAATTATTTTTTACAACATTAAGAATTAATTAAAATCTCAATTTTTGATGTATTTTAAATAAACAATGATTTATACAAAGTTTCATTGTGATTATCCGTTTAGTTATTTTGTAAATAAATAAGTAAATTTTGTTTATTTTACAAAATTGGTCTCTGCATCGCAATGAAACTTTACATAAATTATCTTAAACATTTAAAACACTTGAATAAAACAATTCGTATTTTTTTCATTATATCTATCTCATTAGTTCATTATAAATTACATTTTCGTTAGAGCACGTATCTATTTCTTAAAATAACTTTTTATCCGGATAAAATATCGCCGCTAAATTTTTTCTACTTTTTTCAAATGCAATATAAAACAATCTGTAATTTTTTCATAATTTCTTTTAATATTTTGAGAAATATCCTTATACATTTTTAACAATTCGTTAATACACACTGATTGTGACACAAATTTTGTAAAATATTTTCAAAGAATTTCTCCAAAATATTCATATCATTAAACAATGTTCTTTTTTTTATTGCTTCATTTTATTGAAATCAAAATTTTAGAGAATACAAAAGGTAAATTATGTAAATCGCAATATCAATAGATATTGGCAGAAGTTAGTATATTTCATATTTTAATCCTATTAATTTTTTTTATTCCGTATAGAGACTCGCACAATTTTTCATTAGCTTTTTTTCTTTGACATTCACGCATCGATCATCTCTAGACAGAGAAGCGCTTGTTTTTCAGTCAACTCTTGCACGAGCGTGATATATCGTAAAAAAAAAAAAAAAAAAATTAGCTTACGCAGACCCACGTGCCGCGATTACAAGCTAGTGACCAGTTTCTCAGCAATAGCTTCGTTGTCGACTGGTAGGAGAAACCGTGTACATATTTCTCGCGAGTTACGAATAGAAAAGAGAGCTGAAGCAGGTCAGGTTTGTTTATCAGAACCTGGACTTCCCGCTTTTTCCTCCTTCCCAGTGGGATTGGCATCTTCGATAGGCGAAATTGACTCGATACGCTCGAGTCGGTTAACCTAGTTCGTGGACGAGGCACTAATTTTAGAATTATGATTTCACATGGACTTTTCAAAGTGTATTGGAATGTTTCGTTACGGTAACATCTCAGGGCAATGGCCCGTATCTTCTCGCGCATTTCACGTACTAAACGTAACCGGTCTGCTTCTTTTGGCCGTATCGCAGAAAGAATATTTCAAGATATGTCGATGAACCATCTGAGAAACAACTATCTGGGACACTAAGGCCAGATTTTTCATCATCTTCTAGTTAACTTGCAATTAAACTTAAACTTTTATCCAGTAGATTTCACTCACGACGATGCCGTAAAAGTGAAATAACGGTGACGTTACTTCGATTAATCAATATTTGATTTTTATTGTTAGAGATAATCGATTATTTTTGTCGATTTTTATTTCGATTTAATCAATTGTTCGTTGTGCGTTGCATTTTCTACACCGACGTTAATAAAATAATAATTGATTACTTGATGATCGATTTTCTTTATGTCTTGCAAAAATAATCGATCATTTTTCTGTTGCGACAATCGATCGCGCATGATTAATTATTTCGGCATTCAATTATGTAACAATCAATTTTTTCCAACATTGTTATAGTGAAGCTCGTTAAGTTTAATCGTCAGTTAATGAAAAATCAGGCCTAAATAACAAATCTTAACATTGATTTCTGTATCATTTCCTGCGTTTTACTGACTCACTGTATCTTTTGCGTCTCTTCTCGACTCATTTATATTGAGTTTAAGCTTTTCCAATTTCACGGACCTGGATCTCTCGATTGCGATAATGATTTCGTTATTTCGATTCCAATACCGGGATTCCCGAGATACGAGTGCTCTCAAGAATTCGACGATCGTAATGACAAACGCTGTTATTTCTTTTCCGTAATTGCCGCGCAATTCTCATTCCAACGTTTCCTCCAGCTGAACGACGACGCGGCCGGTCGTGAGAGAATATATTTCGGATACACGTTATCTCACTCCTCTCATTATACGGGGCTGCCTCCGAACGGCCCTTCCGTTAAGTTTGTTTATCACCTTGTTTATCTTTTCGTTAGGTGAAAAGACGACGGTTCGGGACCGGCGAAACGAAACTGACCCGCCACTCGAGGCGGTTATCCTAGTTCGTGGACGAGACGCTGGCGAGGTGAGCTTTGGTCATTGCCGGCTCGGCGCAGTGTTATTCTGGGCTCCCACTCGGCTATATTTAGACGAGACCACCTTGAGGGAGCTTAAGACTCTCGCGCGAGTGCTCTTTCTCTCTTTCTCTCCGTAATCTCTCTCCGTGGCGCACAACGAGCTACGGTTTTATTTACTGGCCGATTGTGTCTGGTTGTGCAACGGCCGCACGAAAAATAGTCGAGGAAATCCTCTTTCGTCAGACGCGATCGCGAACGGCTTTGTGCTTTGCATCCTTCGTTACGGCGACGAGCGACGACGACGCGCGCGATCCCTCCGCGCATCGGCGATCCGTCGCTTATCGCTGCTCGCGCTAAATAATCGCTGGTTTAATGTTGCGCAACGCCCTCCGTAGCCTTCGCGACGAGTTTGCTCAACCTTTAAACGGCTAATTAACAACAATAACGGTGATTTTCCCCGCGAACGGGGCGCAGATTCGCTTTATGTTGCTAAAGAATCCCGACGTTTCCCCTTAATTTCCGCGACATGCGATCCCGAAGAGACTATCGAGTTCGCCGAAACGGTTCGCGTTTTCGTATTCTTTTTCAGTTGCATCTTACCAATGAGCATATCTCTCTTGTACGAACTTACGGCGACGAGAACCACTTGGCTCGATCTCACGGCATGTTTCTCGGAAAATAATTTCGGGTTTGTGTGTCAACGTCCTTCGATTATGCCGCCTATAGCCTCGTTCTAATTCCGCGGGTTTTTATCGTGAAATAATTTTTTTGAAATGGCTCGCAATGCTGGTTTCGCGTTGAGCACGATCGTTGTAGCACATCGCCGCCTTGGCGCTCGCATTTATAAAAAAAAAAAAAAGAAAAGAAAAAAGGAAAGAAACAATTGCGGAAGACCTCGTTCGCAGCGGCCGGCTGGTTTTAACGATCTCTCGATCTGCATCATAGATTTTTAACCGCGGCAAATAAGAACAATCGATCTCGTCGATCTTTCGAAACGGGCATTCATTGATGACAATACGCGATCTCTGGTGTTATAAATAACGCAATACGATGAGCTAATCCGTTATCTTCAGATACGTATCGAGTCATGCATAAAAATTACGCGGAACGATTGCAATTTCGTTTGTACACAACTCTTCGTCACGTCAATCGGTTTCAAGTATCACGCAAAAAACATTCCGAAATTCGATAGTGAACCCGTATCAATGCAATACGTCGATTAAAATGAAAAAACAAATGTCCGCTTCGAACGGATACACGAGGGGAAAGCGACGACGGTGCGAATTATTATTTGCGGCAAATTGTCGCTTGTATTTATAGCATCTCGCTTTCTGAGAAAATATTTTATCAGCTGCTGTCAAGATGTCACAAATCGTTATTTACAATCGTTATACTACCAGCCGTTATTGTCATAAGTATCCAAAATAATATCACAAGTTTACCCTAGATTGTCGGCGCGTGTATGTACGTAAGCATTTGCGTTGTTTAAACAAATATTTTATAAATCGATGAGAAATGGCATACTGCTTCTTAATTCAACTCGCACGCGTTTCACGTAAGCGACATGTGTTTAGTGATTATTTTTCTCCCTTTCATATGTATTCATATAATTGAAGAATTAATTGATTTTTATTAAAATAATGGGTACACTGAGAGAAAAAAATTACTAAATATTACTAAATATTTGTTTGAATAGTAACAATGAAATATTTACTAAATGTAAATAAAAATTTATTTAGTTCAAAAACCACTAATTTAACTATCATTTTTTAATGAAATAAATATTTATGAAGTAAATATTTCATTCCAACTCTTCAAATAAATATTTATTAAAATTTAGTCATTTTTTTTCTCAGTGTGTATAACGGCTTCCAATGTTCTCATAATTTTTTACAATAAGATTGTATATAAATTACATGTTAAAAGAATGTGTGTATATAATTCTTTTTTTTGATAAATACACATGCGCATGGTATTATTTAGAAACAACTTTATTTTACAAGGACTTTTATAACCGAAAGGAGTTATTTCGAACTCGAAGGATGCAGGCAGCAAGAAAATTGTTTCCTAGAATTCGTAAATATGAAAAGAATAGACTGATGATCGCATCCAGATAATAACGACCATTAACTCCTGGCTGCAGACGCCAAATAGGTGTCCCAATCTTATTAGATTATTCGTAAATGACACACTTTCTTCTCGACAAACACGGAATTTATTTTGCAAAATTTAATCGCAAAATCGCAACATAATGGTTACACGTTTTAAAAAATTACAACCTAAAAAATAAAACAAAATAAATCGATTATATCCGGCATTACGTTATATCATCCAGAAAAAAATTATATTTAAATTAATGAAATCGTTCCTTTAAGTTAATTTTTTTTAATTAAAATGAAAATATCTTTGAGAAAAATAAATGTTTATTTGATTTCGAGAAATTATTGAATTAAACAAATAATTTTTAATACAAAGAAATACTGACAAAAATAATTCAATTATTCTGGTTTTAAAAATATATTTCTTTCGTTTAAAAAGATTTGTGTTGTATATTCAAACCATTTCTGTAATTCTGTAATAAAAGGAACAATTTTTTTCAAATTAAAGAAACTTTTCTTTAACTACGTAGCAATATACAAACTTCTTTGACTCAAGTTTTTTTTACTTAAAGAAATTTTTCTCTGGGTGAACTCAATAAAATCTGTGTGAAACTTAGGTACAAGATCTCAAGCTTTTAGATTTAAATTATCAGTTCTGTATTAAGCAATTTCATAATAAACTAAATATATATTCTTGGTATATGTAAACACCTTACTAATAAATTTAGCTATCTGAATGGTGCAGACATAAATTCGTTTCTTTCGAGCATTACGACAAAAACTCCCAACGCGAATGATAAAATGTCGAAATAATATATTTGAATATTTTAAGTCAATATAATAAATTCCTTTATAAGCTGTGGATTTGTATTAACATCTATCATTCGGCGTTTTTTTCCATCGTTATTTACCCGGCCGGAAGAATAAATGATACAGCGGATCGTTTCGCTGGATAAATCGAGATATTAATACTCACTCGTGTAATTTATTTCAGTTCTATTATCGCCGAAAATGTTTCGTAAGTTCTCTGCGAAATCTTATTTCAGATTATAACATTTTCGCTAATTAACGCATATCGCGTAACCTTTGATAACGTAATAATATGAAATAGTTAAATATATTCGCCGTATCTATCTTGATGAATTCGATGATTTTAAAATAAAACGTTAAACGACGATTAACTAACTCGGCAAGCCGGCGACGATGACGACGAACGATTTTGCTTTTGCGGAATCGTCAGTTTCCTGCGTGGCAAGGGTCACGATCGACAGGCATGATGAACCGGGTCGTGACACGGTTTCGAGGTCACCGATGGAACATCTTTAGACCGTGCACAGTATCGTGTCGCGCTATTATAGAGAGGATGTAAAAACGATGCAGCGCGCACCACTGTAGTTTTCCTACGCTTAAAGGCGCAAAAAGACGAAGATATCAACCTCGGATAATAGGTGATTAAGCCGGAACAGTCACGTACAATTAGTATTTTATTGCGTAAGCACGATGACCTAGTATAATTTTTACATTTCAATTAAAAGTCATATCGTTAACTACATGTATTATATATTATTATTAATCCTCTATGGTTCAATCAGCAATTTGAAAATCTAGACGAGTTTTCAATTTTGAATTAGTCTGCCTCGAATACGGACACGTTCAAAAAAAAGTGAAAAACGTTTCGGGTCAAACAATTGTGAAAAATCGCATGAACTGTTGAAAAAGAATATAACAGAATTTTTTCAGTTTTGTTTTTTTACAGCTCAAAAACCTTTTCAAAAGCACTATCGGATATCAGTGATCCGATCGGATTAGGAAAATAGCGAAAAAACGTTGAAAGGTTAATAATTTTTCTCTACAATTCAGTAGTATTTGAAATCATGTATATAAATTTACTCAATTTAAAAAAAAAAAAGTTAAGAAACTACTATGACTGAGTTATTTTCTCGCTGTTAGAGTGTGAAAGTCTCAGATAACTGTTCTCAAATTAAACAAAGGATCAAAGAAATCAAAAATGCTAAGTCAAGAGTTTATAACTTGTAACTCTTTCTTCACAGTAAACCTCTATTTCCGATCCCTATGCCGGCAAGCTATTTTTTTCGCCTCTCGCGAAGGTGTCGACGGGCGCCGTGGATATTTAAAACTGTCGGAGCTATATTTAGATAGTGCCTATATTCATCGGAGGATGTGTCTATACATAGAATACCGGTATATTTGCTCACTCGCTGCAATGAGTCGTCTTATACATTTTCAAAATGTTAATCCGAAAGAAATCGCTTTCTTTCAACATCCTGATAATCTTTTATAATTTCTACACTTCAAGTATATGCAGGTGAATCGCTCGTTTAGGAACTGCAGTTCTCAAAACTTATTAGGTACAAGATCTCAAATTTCTTTAGATTTTTGAGATTTAAATTATCAGTTCTGCATGTTAAACAATTTTATAATAAAATAATATATATTCTTGCCACAAGTAAACATCTTACGGCCCAAACATTTCTTTAATAAATCTAATCATTCCGAATGACGCAGATAAATTTATTTACTGTCGAGCGTCACGACAAAATATCCAACGAATAATGAAATGCCCGAAAAAATATATTTGAATATCTTACGGAATTAGGAAACAATAAAAAGAACAAAAAATCCCGTGTCGCCTAAGTTAGCAGAAGCGCGAGTTTCTTCCAAATAGCACGTGATACAAAATGGTATGAAATGAATACTAACGCCCAATTTCTTCCCGACAGCTATCTACCAGATAAAGTATTTGTCAATTAACTTAAAAGTTCATTTGCTTCATTGAAATCTCCGGTTGCATATTTAATAACTATTCTTCATATTACTTTCGACACAACTTTCGACACAAAATGTACGATAATTTTAATAGAAATTATCATGTTCTCTGGGAGATAATCTTATGGATAAAATAATCTAGAGGGAGAAATCGAGCATATAAATACGATTTTACGTTCGGTCCCGTTGGCTTATCAGGTTTTCGTATCTTCACATTTCGACAGAGCGACTATTTTACGACATCCGTAATTCTCCATAATTCTCGCCGTGTCGTTCATTCCGATCAGGCGATGAAATATTATGAAATACGAAACGTTCGTTTTACGAACACGTGTCTCCCGTCAAGTATTACTATTCTCGTAAAAAGTCGACGGCAAGCGACATTTTTATCTAAAAATTAGAATATCGCGTGGCTTAATGTATTATTATTAAAAAATAATAGTACAATGATAGAGCAGTCTTTGTATCGTTGCAACTACGACGGACAGACACTGTTACGGTTTCGTATCGAATTTGCCGGTCAGGAGAATCAATACGGCCCTGGATCAGGGCCTAAGAATGGTAGGGAGAGGGGGACATGCAGTCTCCTCACACGTGCACACGGAGGAGGTAGCAGCAAATCGGCGCGCACGCAACGCGTAACCATGCCACGCACACACCACGAGGCCGATGCCTTCATTTCTTCATAAATCAACAGTGCCTCTATTTATAGCCTACGTCGGACAAATAGCGATAGTTCGCGCGCTGACGTTAGCCGCCTCGAACGGCAAAAGCGCCGCTGGAGGGAACGGTAACGTGGGAGACGAACGAAAAAATTCACAAGCGCGACGGATTATCCCCGATGACCGATATCTCGGCGGGAGCACGTGCGCGCGTAACTTTCGGAGACACGAGGAGGATTCCGCGCGTCAATACGTGGCTTCGCCACGGGGCCACGGTTTCCGAGGAAAGTGGACTCTAGAAAGTTCTGCGAGTTATTTGCGTCCCCAACGGGAGATTCGTTGGATAATTCTCCCGACGATAACAGGTGCGCGATCGTACGCGGAATCGAGCACATTCCCTTAGCAGTCTTTCTTTCAGCGCCGCGTATATTGGGTCGCTGAATTTACTTGCTTCAACATATATTTATTTTTACAGTATAAACGGAATCCTAATGTGGCCGGGAAGTGTATCGACGTTTAACATTTAAATAACGGGAATGGCTATGGCGGTCTCGAAACAGATTTTAATAATTTTCTAGGTAAATTTACAAACATTCATAAGATTTTTCCAAAAACAACTTTTAAGAAGAATCCAGACGAAAATAATAATTTTGATGCTCATAAGCATCTCTATGATCTCCTTTCTTTATTCCGAAAACTGTAAAGAATTTATTGCGAAAAATATTCTCTCGGGGCAGGATTTATTTTTATCTACTTTATCAATTAATGTAAAAGTTATTTATTTACGCATTTTCAAAACTATTCTTGATATTCCGAATTTTGTTAAAATAATTATCTTCACTCAAGAATTAAAAAGAAAAAAGAGCGAGGGGGAGTAGATACATATAATATTGATAATGTAGTCAATTACATTTCAATGTTGTAAGAAAACGTTTCCATTCTCTATATTTACTTTAGAATGTACTTCAAATTAACAGCGCGCGATTTTCGGGCTGCAGGAAAGAAAGGTAGAAAATCTCTGTTTTTCATGCCGCTGCAGCAGGCGACGAGCGACGCGACGGCGAGCGGGTCGCGATGCACCGCGACGGACGTCGGATCGTCGCGCGGCCGCGGCAGCCCAGCGACCAGCGCGACACGGTCCCGTGGAAGAACAGCGAGGGGACCGTACGGGATATCTCGTAGTATGGGACGGGATATACTTATACGCCATGGGAACGCGGCCGTAATGTTACGGGCTGGCTGCTGCTGATGCTGCTGCTGCCGCCGCACCGCGCCGCGGCTCTCGACTCGGTGTTCGGCTCGTTCACTCCGTTCGCTCGCTCGCTCGCTTGCTTGCTTGCTTGCTTGCTTACTCGCTCGCTCGTTTGGTCTGTCGCGCTCGGCGAAGTAATAGTCCGGGCTAAATATAGCCGACGATAAACACAGGCAGTTAGCGAGCCGCGTGCGCCGCGCGCCGTGTAGCGTCGCGACGATATCCTTGGATATACACGAACGAGACGACGGCGCACAAACCGAACAAACGCGAGGCGGCGACTTGTGTCTCGATACGCCGTGTGTACTTAATACTCCGGCTGGCCCGTTCGCCAATAATGCGCTCCTCCGGTGCGCATCTCTGGCACTTTCATGCGCTCGTGCGATGCATGTCTCTCGCTGGCATGTCTCACAGCGACATTGAACGTAATCTCCCGTCTAGCACAGCCGATCGAATCGGAAATTTTAATTTAATGAATTTTTTGTCTTATCGTTCACTTTTGTCTCTGGCTTAACAAAAAAAAATTGCAAAAAATTTTCTTCTCTATACTATTAAAATTAGAGGATCAAATTTAAACTAATTCCTTGAGTTGAATAACATTTTGTTATTTTTACCTTTTACGTATCGAAATTTTTTATTTTAATGTCAAATACATGTAGCTAAAAAAACAAACAACATTTAATCGATTTCTATGGTTGAACTACTGAATTTCGAAATAAACATCCAGTAAATAATAAACTAACTTTGTTAAGTTAAATTTAATATATTTCTTTTAGCTAAATTATTTGATTTAAATTAGACACAGAGAGAACTTTTCTTTTGGAGTTTACCCTTTCTCAAAATGTCGCATGACATATTTTAAAGAATTTTATGTCTGATTTTCTCTGATTTATTATCTACCGCAATAAAATAAAAAATATGTTCGATTAAATTTTACAATCTGCTTAGCAATTTTTATTATAACGTTTAAAATCTCTCTCTCTCTTTTGTATGCTTAAAAAATTTCTATTGTTACTGATAACATTTGCAATATTGCCGAGAGTTCTCCAAAGTTTCACCAAACATAATAAAATTTGCAACAAATTTTTCGGTAAAATGTAACAAAAAATTCTCACCATAAAAAAGCAATTAAAAAACAACTCAATTTGGGTAAAATTTAACATTACAAATTTAATAGTACAGAGTTAATTATATCCCATGTTTAAAAAAAAAAAAACACGAAAACTCAATTTTAAGAATAAACACGGTTCTAATATCTAGCGTAATCTGCATAATTTTTGTATGTGTAAAAATCTTACGTAACCAGTTAAACGACCAGAGACAAAAAGGAGATATGTAGCAATTACAAGTCAATCTACAAAAAGCATGTCGATTCCGATACATAAATTATGAATATGCAACATGGACTGTAATATCTAAAATATTTTGTATAATTAGCATGTGTTGCGCTTCAAAACGATGTCTCGAATTTCAAATTAAAATGCGATATCCCCCATATTTATTTTGAATTATCCAATTCCAATGATCACATCCGAACATTTTCCAAAATTTTTAACTGAAATTTTATTGGATATTATTCTTTCCATGAATTTTCAGCACTTATTTTGACATTTTTTTAAACTAACTTTAGTACAAAATTTTGTTAAAATATAATAGAGCTTTATTACAAATTTTTGTTATACTAGAGAACTTTATTCAAAATAAAGCTTTATTATCTGTTAGCTTCAAAATTTAACGTGAAAAAATTTTAAAGCCACTACTGACTCAAAAATTATTACAGTTCTAATACATGTATTAAAAGAACATCAAGTCTATATTAATCGAAATATTAAGCGTCCAAAACAGACATAATAAATTTAGAGCACTTTACTTCAACAACTCTGTATGCGCATTTATGCATTTTAAAAATTTTACTTCAAAGAGCGACGAATTTATGTTCTTTCATACAAAACTAACTTTCTGCATTTTCTAAGACACGCGTACAAATATGTCTAAAGTAATATCGTGAACGATAAGAGAATATATATTACAATAATTAATATTCGACAGTTTGTTTAACTTCGTGTAATCGATTACGAAGCCACAGGTTTACGCGTCTGAAAAAAAAAAATTAAATATTTATGTTGCATATCATTGCAGCCCAGATGATTTATCTATAATTAAAACGCAAGTATGGAAATGTTTAGCTGCCATCGCGCGATACGAGAGCGTTGCGATTCAGCAGCAACGATTTACGAAGCATCGAGCGAAACATTAATTGTAATTACGCCTTTGTTCACTACGGTACAGTCTATATCCGTATGTATCGATATTTCAACGAATCGAAGCGAAACGTTATTTATCGTACGGCACATAATGCTTTGCGGGCCGACGGACGACGCGACGCTCACTTCCTCGTTTTCCGTTAACAGAGACGTGCTTTACGACCGATCAAAAACGCGCGATAATATTATACGACGCGGAGTAACCGCGTTGATAAATTATCCGCGTTGTCGTCTATTAATTATATAAGCTAGCCAGTTATCAACGGCTCTTAAAATTATATTTAGAGCACTGGACGCGCCGCGATGGGACAAGCTCGACCGGCGACAAATTAAAGCAATTGCGAGCGAGCTGTCTCGACTCGTTAAAATCGCACGCACTTCGCGCACTGCAGCTCCGAAAGGCGTCTCGAGTTGCTCTGAAGATTTCATGAAACACTCGAGCGAGACATAATCAACTAATCAAGATCATCTCGCGAAATCAAGCGGAGCGCAAATCGTCACTTAACAATGGGTGTTTAGTTTTAGTGTGTCTCCTCGCTACATAGTGTACGGAAAGAAGAGCTTTGCTGAGGTATCTAAAAATTTAGCTGGAAGCGGATTCGAAAATAATCTTGTCAGGCCATCAAAGTCAGATTTGTATTTAGCTGAATGTTTAGACGCTTCAGCAAAATCGTCCTTTCCGCGTGTATTTTGCTCAAACCGTGATAAGAAAATAATTGTCCAGCCATTTATCATTGCGTACTATCATTAAAACGATTTTTTTTTTTCGTAGCACGTAACTTTTTTTGTGTTACAGTTGCGTAAAGATGCAATAATTTATATTCATCGGACACAGGTTAGGATCGATTTTGCAATGGACATTACGTAGATCGCGAACCGTTATCTATTCCTGGAACGAGACTACAGAATCGCTGTGAAAAGTATTTATCGCTTTCGTTTTCTCCGCTCGTCCGCAGCGGGTAACGAAGAAAATATTCGAAATTGATAGGGAGACAGTGCACTCATTGTAAAGAATAACGTGCTCGGCCGAAACTAGAGATGTGTGTTTCTCACAACTATTGTGGAACGCGATTTGGCGAGAATAAATTTGTAACCGTAATCAAGTTACTTGAGTTACCGAGTCGTACCCAAGTATCAAACACCGCGCACAGCAAATATTCTAAGCAAATAAAAGCAGTTTATTCTTAAAATGTCCACCAACGAACACCAAGTCGAGTTGCTAACTTGGCTTTGTTCGACGGGAAAGTCCCGTTTTTAACGCTCTTGTTACGAGGGAGCTGCGAGTGTTATTCCTGGCGAGAAATGTGACAGCTGGACATCTTATTATCGTGAACGCGGAAGCGATGATGTGACGATCAAGAATCCAGTTTAACCTTGCATCGGTTCTTCGAGAAACACGTCTGGGCATTCGTGTTCTAGCCAGCTATTCATTATGGTTTCGCCACAATAAAGTCGCCGATCGCGAAAAGGTACGCCGATGAATCAGCCGTTACGACATGTCACAAATTACAGCAGTTTCCATTTTTGATCGTGTGGACTCTGATCGGCTTTCTGCGTCTTATCTGCACGATTTCCAACACGATAATGTTCGAACACGGCGGAACATTTCTTGTACGAAGAGCAATCTGCATCAATCAGGCACGCGATAAAATTCGAGTAAGTTTCTAAATAGATAAATAAAAATTCAAAATTTATGTTTATAAATATTATGAAACACCAAGATTCAGTCTCGATTGTAAATGACGCGTTTCTACATATACGTGTAACATAAAAAGGTCTTATTTATGTATCAGACATACAATCTCGGCAAAGTAAATAAAATTTGGAAATGTGTTTAACATTAACATTTTAAATAAATTATATACATATGACAGTTGTGCGAACAAGATTATATTTTTACTTAATAATATATTTTTATAATTTATTTACTCTATTATTAAAAATAAAATTGTTTTTTTTACAACAATAAGAAAAGCCTCAATTGTTTGTGCATCAAGTACTTTAAGTATGCAAAATGATTTACACAAAGTTTTATTGTGATTGTCTGTTTAATTATTTTATAAATAAATAAATAAATAACTTTTGTTTATTTTGCAGAACCAATCTCTGCATCGCAATGAAACTTTACAAAAATCATCTTGAATATTTAAAGTATTTAAGTAAAAAAAAATTTAGATCTTTTATCACTCTTTATCTCATTAGTTCATTATAAATTATAAATTATATTCTCATTAAAACACGTGTCTTCTTCTTATTGAGATAATTTTTTATTCAAATAGAAAATTGTCGTCTTTTTCTATTACTTTCAAATGCAATATAAATCTGCAATTTTTCTCGATTTGTTCTGAGAAATATCCTATATATTCTTAACGTATTATTATGAAGACGAGAAGCGTAATGCGTCTACACACATTATACGACAATCAAAAGATATTTTATTCGAAAAATTCATTTATCTACGCGACACACTAATCACCGACGACGCTCCATAAAAAAACATCGTCGGCGGACCATACATTCTTGTTGACCAAATGAATACGCGTTCGCATGGGATCCGTAATTGGTACCGACCAATTAAGGGTTAATTGAGTATTTTAGCCTGAAACCGGGTGCATCGCCGTCACTTAAGGCAGCACCCACATTAAACTAAAGTCGAACCTCGTCCGAAGGCAACTAATACTGATGTTATAAGTACGCACACGCAGCGTTTCCTACAACTAGTTTTTCATCGCTTATCTCATCGTTAATTTGAAATGTATTTTGTCACGTCGGTGGTGCTTGTTAGAACCAGTCTGTACGTTTCTCTGTGTGACATTAATAACTAATGATGATAAATAGCAAAATAAATCAGAAATGAGGCGCGCTAGAGTTATCGCTATTATCAGAAATCATAACTACTATAGAGGCTAAAATTAGACGCGATTTTAACGAAATTAAAAATATTGTGATCATAATAACTTTTAAATAACAAACGATAAAGAAAAATGTCATAAACTTGGCGAATTATCATGTAAAAATACATAATCTAATCGCTGGATCATTTTTTTCATTGTTTATAAACATTAACTGAAATGTAAATCAAAATAAATATAATTAAAACCCAAAATGGAATAAAGATTTTGTATAGAGAAACAGAAACACAACTATTTGCAAACGCTTTGGAATCGACATTTTGCTATTGCTGTTTGAATGCATTCAAATGTTATCGCAGGCCACAATATTTTACATCTATCTGCAATTAAATGTCATCGATCAGATATCGCCTCGTCATTGTCCGTCGGTCGAGTCATTTGAGCGCGATTTCTCGCGAAGGAGTCGTTATTATTAAACTCGATTGTATTGCGCATAATCGAAACAATATGCAGATCGATAATGAAAGTCGGGCAATAAAAGAATGTGCTGCTATCCTCGTCTCGAATTTCCGAAACGCGAAAGATAACGCACGGGTTGACTGACCTCGGATACTACAATTTTTTTTTTTTTTTTTTTCATTATTATAACTCATTGTTGGCACAATAAATGTCGACGCGCCTCCTCCTACGAGCGACAATAAATTAATCGGGAATCGCAGTGGCGTTAATTAATAACGTTTTCAGCACGTTTTACCCACTCTCCCGAATCGAATCGCGACTTCGGCGCACAATTTTTGTCCCTCACCTCGCATGGCAATTGCACACCCGTGATTTCCCGACAAAAAGATAACGTACCGAGAAAACGACGCGCAAGTCACGAGGCTGATACTGGCTATAAATACATCGGATGAGTGTAAAAATAGTCGAGTACGGTATTAAAGATTCGGAATAGGAGCGCGTATCCTGGTGCGTGCCGCGGATGCTCGCCGAAGCGGAGCGCCGTCTAGCACCAGAACAAAATAGACCGATGACGCATTTATCTAACAGGTTCCCTCGTAACCGTTTGTTTGCCCCGTCCGATTTTTACTATTCTCGATACGGCGCGGCGGCGCGCTCTCGTTTGCTCGCTCGCCGGTGCAAGCATAAATATTAATTGATCCTGTTTGTGCAATGTTACGTTACACACGCCCGCTCATTTTTTTCCACGCAATATAAATATACGCGCGTGACGGCGATGATGATGATGATGATGATGATGATGAAGCAAACGCGGGGTCGGACTCTCGACTGCGCGCGAAACCAGTATTCTCACGCGCTGTGTTCGCTCGCTCGCTCGCTCGCTCGCTCATTCTTCCATTCCGCCGTTCTAAAAATAGCACATCTGTGCGCGCGAAAGCACGGCCAGTTTTCCGCTCGTAATGAATGGATTCCTCCGTCGCAGCACACGAAGCACCGCTGATTCGCGAATTTGCCGTAGAAAATTTAGCAATTCTTTTTGCTTACCTCGACGCAACTTCCCCTTCCGACTCGCGGCAAACGAAATGTTTAAATTATTTTGAAATATCGACTTACATTTTGTCCTGAATGCACATTAAAATAAAATTCTATAGCTTTTTCTCCAAATTATCCAATTTTTTTTTATTACCTCGTGTATTATCTATGTAGAACCTGTTTCGTATATTTTATTCAAAGTGTATACGACACACAAGTGCGTAATTAAATATTACGTATGCTCTTACTAAATTATTTTTAGAATCATTATCGCACGTGGAATAATGACTAGAGATTACGTCAAATTTTACAACGAATAGATAAAAAAAAATACGTACATGGTAGTTTAAAAAAAACTTGGTTAATTAAATTCTTTTGAATATACAATTTCTTTTCTTTAAAATAGTTTTACGATTACGCAACATTAAAAAACGAAAGGTACATTAAAGTTTTTTTCGTATTACAATTGAATTCTCACGACGTTCATGCGAGTATGTATAATAAAATTTTATATTTTATTAAATTTTAATGCAATTTAATTAGTTTCCTCTCTCAAGCCTAAAGTTTTTGATAGATATTTTCTTCAATACTTTAAAATAGGAATTAAAAATTCATAAAAAAATCGCATTAATCATGATAAAAGTACATAATAAATTGTTCGTCCAATTTTTCAATTACTTATCTCTTATTTATAGAAATTAGCTAAAACCAGAAACGAAATAAAATTTTTGTAGGGAAACAGAAACCCAACTATTCGCAAACGTAAAGCTCATTTTGTCCAAAGATCCAATAGGATCTATTATTAAAGATCGCGTAGCTTCTGCTAGGATATCTTGTGTAGAACTGAACGTTAACAGGAAATGAACAGGAATAGCTGTTGCGTCTATATATTTAGATACTCTTCGTCGCAGATGTCTCATTATCGAGATACTGGTCAAGAGCGATGATCTCTCGAGCGCGGAATACAAAATGGAGACGAGAGACGACGGCGAAAAAGACGATAGGAGGCAATTATCGCGCTCGTCTCCGCAGGCTCGCGCAATCGCGACCGGTTTTCCATCTGGCGAGACTGCCGTTCGGCCGATTGTCGGCGCGATGATTTTCACTCGCGCGGTTTTCCATGTGTATCGCAAAACTGTCACGAAACGCACGATCCAATTAAGCGGGCGACACATTTTATCAGCGTTTTGCAGGCTCGCGCGGTAAGCAGCATTCGAACACGGTCGTCTCGCTCGCGGTTCCCTCGCGTCTCCCTTAACATCGTGATATATTTAAACGGTAATAATACGACGAACGAATCCTATCGATTCCCGCGAAACCGGTACTCTCGCGCTTCGCTCGTTCGTCTACTGTGTATCAGCTGCTAAAGATAGCACTCGTTTTAATACCGCCAAGGGATGCTCAACGTGCCCGATCGCTCGCAACGTTTCAGAAAAATCGGTTAAATTGGTCAACACGCACGTTACAGTATCGTCATACAGTTTTATCCGAACGCGTAAAGCCGAATGTGTATGGCAGAGGCGTGACACCTTAACCCACGAGGAAAGAAATTTCTGCGTCTTTTATTTCTGTCCCGGTCCTATACGGAACGGGTCAAGATACGGATAAATTTATCAAGTATTATATTAAGTATTAATAGAACGTTGAAAGATTTTATTAAACACAGAATTCTTTAACGATCACGTTATTTGTATGGACAACATCTTTGTATATGGAACAAAATTCAAATTATTATCAAAGATAAGTGAATTATACAACAGCCTCTTTGATTTTGCGTTTGAATAAAATTCATAGAAATTGGCGATGACTCGCAATATTGACACTTTTTATTTGAATCATAATTAATGACAAACTTTGATATCCACGTAACATGTTCACGATAAACTTGTTTTTGAAGAACAATTCTCTTCATTAAAATTGTTAAGCATATATTCGAGCGGTCTTTTTATAAAATTACAAACTCCGCTTGATTTTATAAAAAGACAGCTCGAGTACGTGCGTGCTTTTACAATTTTAACAAAGAGAATTGTCCTTCGAGAACAAGAAGCTGTGTATGGGTATAGATCAAGATTTGTCACTAATTGTGATTCAAATAAAAAGTTTCAATATCGCGAGTCATCGCCAATCTTGATCGCGGCGGAGCGTTTTAACATTTCAAGGTTGCACTCCGAACGTTTGCTGAAACGGAAATTATCTCTCGCCAAGAAAGATACGTGACATTGTGGAGGTGGCAAGGGGGAAAAAGATTTGAAGCCGTAAATGCGCAACGCTCACGGCGACGAAGTTTGTTTAACGATCGGACGCGGTTAGGGGTATATTCGCGATAAGTTACAAACGCCATCGTACCGCTAATCGATGGGCGAAGTTCGATTTAGCAGCCGAAGAGTAATAGAATGTCGCGGCAGCCCCGCGGGCTGCGAAAGCAAGAAGCTAATGAACCGGTGGCGAAGACCGACGAAGAATCGTCGCCGCGCCGGTCATCCGACGCTCGGAGGTTATTAAATGAAACGAGCGATTAAGAAGATTTAACGATCGCCGGAGTGCGATGCTGGAACAGATGTTATGTCGACGTCGGTTGATTTTAAGTGGCGCTTAGTTTCTCCACGCACATATATCACCGACGCTGATACAGTTTTGAATTGAAAAAGAAAAAAAAAAACGCAAGTGACGATCGTAGTTGAAGATTCACTTCCATGCGTGGTGGTATTTACATTTAAATCCCACGAGTCCCCTTTCTTATCTGTTTTGATTCTTCTTTCCTCTTATCTCGTTTTCTAGCACATCTCTTTATTCTATTTCTTGACCTTCTTTTCGATGGTTCGTTGCACTGAGAACAAAAATTTGTTGAAGAACTATGCCAAGGGAAAAAATTCCTAAATTTTAATACTCATTCGAATAAATATGAATAACTAATGAAACATTTACTCACGATATAGAAATATTTACTCTATGAAAAAAAATAAATTTAAGTAAATTAGTAATTCTCATGTTGTAACAAAAACAATATATACGAGTACGTTTACATTTAATAAATATTTTATTAGTACTATTCGAATAAATATTTATTAATATTTAGTAATTTTGTTCTCCAGTGTGAAATGTTTAGTCAGATACAAGAATAAATATTAAGTTGATTTAATTAATTCTTGATTAAAAAATTTAAATAGTCGACATGAATGAACTATACCTTTTTTGTGCAACTAGATAATTGCTGAATCAAACTAATATTTAATTGCTCGTATCGGACTATAAATATTTTATAATTAGTTTTTTAACAAATTTTTTCCTCAGCGTAGAATTCTTAGTATAGAATCTCCTAGAAAAGTCGGTTCTTCCTAATTCACTGAACGTCATGTTATAATTACATGTTATAATTACGTTATTTATATTCATCTTCGTAATTATTTGCGTCTTAATCATTTTACGAAATGCATATACTTTCATTCTCTATAATAAAACTTCTCTACATTGACAAGCGTTTTCTCAAACTTTTAATATCAAATCTATTTCATCGTACAATTTAACAATTATCTAAAATTAAATCTATCCGTATGTTAAAATTGTATAATTACAAATACTACCAAGTTACAAGAAACAAAATCGAAAGAGAAAAAAAAATAGAGAAAATAACGCGAACAAGTGACTTGCTGCCGGAAACCGATATGCAGATTTCGTGACTCTGAGAATCGTTTCCGACAGCGTCTAACACGACAGTCAAAACAGGTAAAAAGATCTAACGACCGCTTAACCGGAGAAACACGGTGCTACAGGCTCCTCGACAAAGGCGAAAAGGACCGGAGCCGCGCGTGTCAGATCGGGGCAATGCCGACGCGACGCGATGCAGCGCGAGCCCAGGTAAGCGTCCGCACGAGTGCATCACGCAGCAGACTACGGCTATAAATAGACCGCGAAGGTCAGGGGAATCAGCAGTTTTCATGCAAATGCGCTGTCGATACAATAATGCGGCCCCTTTCAAGCTGGAAACCTTCCGATGACAGACCGCTCGCCAGCAGGACCTACACGATTCGCAACGAACGCCCTCGAGCGATATAATTTCTCACGAGGCTCGCTAAGAGACTTCGCCGTTTGTGTCGTTACATCGAGATGTCACTCGTTTCCTTTTTTCTTGAGCGGAGGAAGCTGAACACTTGGGCGACAGAGCACGAGATACAACGGCGTTACCGTAATCGTGTGAATAAACCCGATTCGCAGATCGTAGTCGCCTCGCGCGCGAGACTGCAATCAACAGGTGGTTGCACCGACGTCGCACGTGTGTATAAGCGCGCGTAGTTGCAAGTGCACACACATACACACACACGCGCGCACACACACACACACTCACGCGTGCACACAATCGCGTTTACTTGTCGAAAGTTCCCACCGGTCCGCGCGGTATCCCATACGCCTTATTACGAGAGATATTTGCTGCCGCATAGGCGGCCACTCTGGCACGCTCTCTGTCTACTTATCAGGCACATACTTAAATGGCTCGATGCAAACGCGGGATGACCCACACGATTGGATCACGTACTCGAAAGCCTCGACGGGTCACGTTATACATTATGAATCCGTAGAGCGTATTCAAGTTTCGATTCTACAAACGCGATTTCAATGTCTTCGGGTCTTTATCTACGGTATGACTGTTCATTTTTGTGCCTCGTGCGCGGGATTAAAAAATGACTAATCCTTTTCAAAGTAGCGTTGCGTGGAAAAAAAAATCGATGAGAATGCAATATTCAGCTACCTCTGTCTCGCTTTTCTTTTCGACGTGTGATCACACAGAAGGAGAGTACAGCGCGCGCGCACACATTCCGCACTAATAGTAGACTAGCGAGTTATGCTATACGGCAAACAATATTAAATACTTTACTTTTTCGTTATTTCCTCCGACAAATGTTTAAAATGTAAAATCTCCTTTATTAAAGTTGTTCGTACTAGTTACGAACGCATTATTCAATATTTTGTACTAATTTGAAAATATAAATACTACAGATTGTTATGTATGTACACTGCAAGATTCGTTCCACGAACCAAAGGACAATTGCAAAGAAACTTGCGTGCATATACAGATTACTTTCATTTTTTTTTATTCAAAAATTTCAAGTTTTATGTTGATTATTTTATAATCAAACTCCTTTTTAAAATGTTTCTCATTTCTTGTTGTTCAAGTTCGAAGTAGCAGTTCCGAGTGTTCAGCAAGAATCAGGAAAACTAGATAAACCAGAAAGCATATCTTTTGGCATTCCTTCTTTAGAAGTGTGAAGGTAGAATATGGAAGTACAATTCCATCGTACATAAAACGCGTCGTAAACGCGTGCGGCCAAACAAAAATGGATATTCCTAACGCTTTTGATAGAGGTTGCCGCGTCCGTATTTTACGCGTCTACGTTCCGCATCTTATGTAGAATCAGGCCTTAAGAATCTGGACGATTGCGGCGGCAGAAGAGAGAGAAAACGATGTGCCGGAAGCGGAGACACGCGCGACAAACATTCGAACGGCGGAATGCGCCGCGGTAAAGAAAGAGCGAAAGAGCGAAAGAGCGAAAGAGCGCGTCGTCGCCCGGGCGATCTTATGCGTGCCACGAGGAGAAGGCCTCTCCGATTCGAAAGAATCCGTACAAATTTGCGGCGCGACGTTCTGCAGCAGGCGACGAGTGAAACTAGGTGAAAGTAAGCATAGTGGTAGCTCTATATGCTTATGTCCGCTCTCTTGTCCCTCACGTGCCAAGAGAAGGGCCACCTACATTCCCGTTCGATCGCCGCCGATCCTCTCTTTCTCCGCGTCGTCCTACCGAAAGAATCGGTGCTATCGAAACGTGAGACTCACACGCGTGTCCGTTCGTGATAAACTCAACATTTATATCCTACGCGAACTTTTGTAATGCTCTTGCTGCGTTAATATATCTGGAAAGTAGAACAGAAAATCAGACCACGACATACGCTCGATTTTTTGTTTTTTTTTACCCTGTTTTCCCGTCGCGATCGCTTACGTACTCGTTTCTTTCTCTCACTACTGCAAATTAACATAAATTAGTCTGGAGGTCTCTCGACGTTCAAGTACCACTTTCCCATGCGTTCGTCCGGAGTGTATCTGCAAGCGGAGCGGGCGTCCTTTAAGTCGCGATCGGGGTCCCTTCTCGCGTGTCGTAATCCGATCGACTCAGCCGGTGGCTTCGAATTAATCGCGGAAAGGATTTATATCGACGGGTCGTCCCATCGAAGACGGTGGCCGGAATCTCATGAAACTTTCCATAACGATATATAACCGCAAAGTGGACACGATAGTTTTCCGTCACGAAGCGACTCGCCGTTTCGTTTCACGGGGGACCTCTGGCATCGCGGTGACTTTCACGAAAACATAAAATGTCGCGGGAGATGTCGTTTGGCATGATACTCCGACTTCACGCCAATTACGAATAAATACCCAACGTGAATTAAAAGCTGCGCGCGACGATTCCGCGCTCTTTTCCGCATTTCGAATCGAGGGAGACGATATATCAGTTAAAGGATGTATCAGACAGTTCCTGCAAAGTAAATAAAATTTAAAAATGTGTTTAATATTAACACTTCAAATAAATTATATACATGTGAAAATTGTGTAAATAAGATTATATTTTTAATTAATAACAAATTTTTATAGTTTATATTCTATATGTTATTAAAAATTAAATTGTTTTTTACAACATTAAAAAAATCCAATTTTTTTTGTGTAAGTAGTTTAAGTATTCAAGATGATTTATACAAAGTTTGTGATTGTCTGTTTAGTTATTTTGTAAATAAATATATTTTGTTTCAAGTACTTAAAATTTTTCAGATTTTTTTCATTATAAAAAATTCAGATTTTTAAAATTATTTCTTATCTCATTATTTCATTATTAATTATATCTTCATTAAAGTACGTGTCTTATTAAAATAACTTTTCATTAAAAAAATCGCCGCTTTTTTCTACTACTTTCAAATGCAATATGAAACAATCTGTAACTTTTCCATAATTTTTTAAATGTTTTAAGAAATGTCCTATGTAACTTTAATGTATGCAAATGTTTATCAAACTGTCTACTGCTTCTTTTTAAGATATATAAATTGCAAGTTATTAATTGTTATTAATTATCATAAGAGAGAAATATATTAAGGATGTGTCATCAAAGTATTTCCAAATAAAGTCAAATTTAAATATAATTTTCTTAAAAATTCTTTTTATTTGCTCTTGACTTATATAAAATTGCGATTTATAGTGCTCATTTGCAAGTTGAATGAAGAAATAGCATTACAAATTAAATGAAATTTTTTATATATGCTAATAAAACGTTATGTCGGACTAATAAAATTAAAACACGAGACAAGAAAGCCTATGTCAATCATAGCGATTCTTGGTGCCGAATAATAATTTTGCGCGCAGTTCGAGTTGGAAATTGTAAAAATTAAAAATAAAAAAATTATTATTCGGCACCAAAAACCGTTATGATTAACGGTACACAGGTTTTTTAGTATATTAAATTATAATAAATTATATTAAATTATAATAAATTATATTAAATTATAATAAATTATAATAAAACTATAATTAAATTATAATAAAACTCAAATAAATTCGTGCGAAAGTTTATTTGGATCCACTGACTTGTTTAAACGTTAGTTGGCTAAAACTACCATACAAAATATAGGTTCGCTGCATTATAAACTATTTTTGTTTTTTTTTTTCTTTGCAATTGGTTTTAGGACCAAAATTTGGGTATCAAAATTTTTCAACTACGTGTTGATTAAAAAAAAAAAAAGGCCTTTAGGCCGGTATGCATAGTCGGTTCTTATATTGAAGACTGTCTCAAGTACCATCTTCAGATGTCATCAATTAGAGAGTCATAATACCATCTTAAGACATTACTTAAGACAGATTTGAAATAAGAATATAAACAGCGGCCAATTTTTTAAATTTCGATAACTTTTAGATGGCATTGTAGAATCTAAACATCCTGAAATACGCTCCTTCAATACGAACAGCGAAGACATCTGTGTCCAACATTGTAACGCGACATACGATATATTGTATTCAAATGTTACTTTGAACGATATTTCGTAATGCAAATTGCGTTGTCGAGGCAACAACGTGGCTCGAATGCAGTGCCAATCCGTCTCGCTCCGGGAGATTACTTTATATAGGTTTACGTTCGAGAACGCCAATAACTTTAATCGTCGCGCGACAAGAAAGGAAGGAGGAAACGCAAAGAAGCGGCGGCGTCAAAGCAAAATTCACGGGCACGCGTGTGTGCGTATACGAGCTGCAGGTGGTGCGACTATATGATCGGCATTACCGGAATGTTGTTAAGTAGCTGGATTCGTGACTTTGCGGCGAGCACGGTCGCGCATCGCTGAAGAGCCGAGGCTAATTTCCCGTGGCTCAACGTGCTTGGGTTTCTTGACTTTCCGGCTCCGCGCGCGAATCCTTTTTCTTTAGAATAAATCAGAGGCAGGCTGTCACTGCCGCAAATACGAATGCGCGAACAGATGAGGCTTATAATGTCATTTCGTCGGTGTAAATTTGTAAACGCGGTAGTTACATCGTGATAATTTCTATGTATTACAGTGCGTACATTTACGTAACGATATGTGGAAGTTAAAGGAAATTACGTTAATTGTAAAAAATATCCTGATTCTTTAAATACGCCTCGCTATTGAATCATGTATAATCATGTTCCCTAGAGCATAACACTCGCAAAACGCTCTCATCAGTTTCATAGACAGTATTAAATAAGTTGTTGCGGAAGATTATTAGAATGTGCTGTCGAAATCTCATTAAAAAATATCAATTTTATAAAAATAATTTAGCAAGCTTTGAGCTGTACAATCATATCAGTTGCGCGTCAATTCGTTTCTCAAAATTAAACTGTCATTCTGCGTAACTTGCATACAAGTTTCCGGCAGTCTATAGATTCAGCTTAGTCATATCAATTAAAGTTATATAAGTTTAATACGAAGAGCCAGTGGCGAAGAAATCTAATTTGTTATAAAATTTTCTTCTTTAGAATTGTGCCATTTTATCTCAACACTTAAAAGCTGTTTCTACATTTAATGTTACGTAACATATAAGAGAGTTGGTATATGTATACAAAGTAATTTTAATGTACATATATACGTATATTTTTATTGCCAAAAGAACATAATTTTGAACTTAAATAATTTACATAAAGGCGATTTAGATTACTTCACTTATCTCATTCACATGTGTGTGTGTTTGCGCGTCATTTTTTTTTTAAGATATACTCATATATGGTACTACATGCAATATAAAAAAATATAAAGAGCAAAAAAGAGCACAATCTTTATTCTAATAAGAGATTTAATTGATTTTAAAAAATCACATGTGTGTGTTAGTTTTTTTAGAAGAGATATACCTATATACTACATATAATATAAAACATGAGGAAGAGAACAACACGATCTTCATTCTAATTACAGCTTTAATTGATTTTGAAAAATATGATTAGCGCGATCGCACAAATTTGTATGACGCATATACCGACGATTGAATTAAATTAGTCAGATTGTTGCGCACTTAGTATATATAAAAAAAAAAATACATTTCAATTTTGCATTCTGATTGTGCAAACATTTTCTGTACTATACAAACCTGCAGATCTCACAGATTCCGGATACATAGATCCATTTCTCAGAAGAAAATTTATCAAGAAAATTATTTAAAAAATTACAGATTGTTTTATGTTGCACTTGAAAGTAGCAGAAAAAAAATTGGCGGCGACTTTTACCTAGATAAAAAATTATTTCAATGAGAATCAGACATGTGCTGAACTGAAGATATAATTAATAATGAAATAAGAAATAATGAAAAAAATCTGAATTGTTTTATTTAAGTACTTTAAATGTTCAAGATAATTTATGTAAAATTTCATTGCGAGGCCAAAATTAGTTCTGTAAAATAAAAAAATTATTTGTTTACAAAATACCTAAACAAACAATCACAATAAAGTTTTGTACAAATCATTTGGAATACTAAAAATACTTACACAAAAAAAATTGAGATTTTTTTCTTAATATTGTGAAGCATAATTTAATTTGTAATAATAAATAAAATAAACAAAAGCTATAAAAATATAATCTTATTCGCACAATTTTCATATGTGTATACTCGTATATATATAGTTAATTTGGAGTATTAATATTAAACGCGTTTCCAAATTTTATTTACTTTCATTTACTTCCCTGTACGTCCGATACATCCTTAAAGGCCATCGAAATTGGACTTAACGAACTAGTGGGCACCGCATCCTTTTCTCTTTCTCTTTTATTTACCGGCAATATCAAATCGCGCGCGGCGCGAATCGGGACCACATTGCGTGCACCGCCGTGACGTAGCACGCATATCGTACCAGCGCGCACGCACGCCCCAGAGCACACGGCCCGTAATTATATTGTCACGCCGCGGGTGTTCAATTTGTCGGGCGCACCTCCGCCGCCCTCAACCACCTTCGTTAGGCACCGCCGTTCTCTCCGGCGCGCCGCGCTGCGCCGGTCGTCTCGACTTCACCTTGTCAGTGCCCTACAACCCCGCCGTTCTCACGCTGGCGGAAACCGTTTTAAACCAGCCTCTTCTTCGTTCGAGCCCAGTTCGAGCCCGCACGAAACGGCCGCGATAACGATGCACCACGAAATTTCGACGGTCTGTTCACTCCGCTCCTCCCCCTACCTCTCGCGCCTTCTACTTCTTCGCGATAAATAATTGAAAATTCTTCCCCTCCCTCCCTCCCTCTCTCACACACACACACACACACACACACACACACACTCTCTCTCTCTCTTTCTCTCTCTTTTTCTCTGTTGAGTTTTAATTAATAATTATTATACTATTAACTTTTTCAGTATAATTGGTTTTAACTTGTATGAGTATAAAAAGAATTAGCAATTGACATTTTCAGTTTTATTCTAATTTTAATTAAAAAATTAGAAACTTTGAATAAAAAATAAATCTGTGAAAATATCAAATAAAAAGATATTAAAATTACATAAGCGACAAGCACGCGAATTATAATCGAAACACATTTATAATGGAAATATATAATGCACGCATGTGGCATAATCTAATTATGACGCAATTTACGATTAATTTACATATAATAAATTTCCATTATAAATAAATTATAATAGTTTGCCTTTCATACCTGTCGATCATGCAGTTCTACATATTTCATTTTTTGCAGCACGTGTCGCGAAATAAGAATAATTCATTATGCAAGGTCACTAATCACGTGTCCATGTCATACTATTAATAATTATGTCCATAATAGGATGCTCATTAACGAAGCAAATGATACGCGGCATATGCATGTACGCGGTAAATCGATTCACGAGGATCCGTTTAAAAAATTAAAATCGATAAAAACTTGCGATTCACACTTACGTAACTGAACATCGGTATATTGCGAGATTCAGAAACTATAGCCTCGACGTGGCAGGAACCTTCCGGTCCGAAGAAGGCCACGACCCCGTCGCAAATCATGTCGACCATTGCTCTGGTAGCTTCGGTGGTCTCTCCCCTCGTGTCGGTCCATCGCATCACCAGCTTCACATTCGGCAAAATGTTCGGGTTGTTGTTGACCTGAAATAATTTCATAACAGTCATTCCGTCGGCTCCGCGTAAGAAGAAACGCGCTATCAAAAGGAGGGGGGGGGGGGACAATTTTTCATCTCGATAAAAGATAGCCGATATTAATCCGGGAACGATCACTTGTCGCGCTTTTTCGTTGTTTTATTGATATCTCTCAATTTATCATGGTATTATCGTGTTCCTTCTTTCAAGTACATTTTCTTTAATATATGTATTTCTTCGTATACTACAACGGAGAAATAGACAGCACGATGAAATTTGATATAATTTACTTTGCAATTACGCGAGAAAAATTGACTGCAGCCGATTCTCCGCGAAGAAGTCAATCGGTCCGCGCTACAATAAACGCGCGTGAATCGGCCGCGATGCGTACACGGCGCCGACCGCGCTGTAACATATCGTATAACGGCCGAACATGTCGGCGCATCGCTAACGACATTCCCCGTCTTATTTCCCGATGCTCATTCGTACGGCTCACTCGGTATATCCGGCTCGCGTCCGCATCATGCGCTCGCGGTGTCGTTATGCAAATCTGAATTCCAGCGAACAATAGTTTTCCGAGTAGAGTCACTTCGCCGGCGTGCCAATTTACATGCCTGGCAATGCGAGCTAAAATTATAACCGTCGGCGGCGGTCGGCCGTTGAAAAGTTCGCACGTGCAATAAATCCTTTTGCGGGCCGCCGCGCGCCGCGGTTGCATTGTGGCACGATCGTTCGGGCGAGATCTGTGTGATCGGGCTGTTCTCGCGTAGTCGGCGGAATAAATATCGCGCTCGAATGTGTCTACGTCGCGGCGCACATGTGCGGACGTAGCCGACGTAGCCGACGTAGCCAGGTCGCGATACACATGACGGCGTATGAAAGTTACCGATTAATGTTAACGGAACTCAGCCGGCAGAGTTCGAGTTGCGCGGTTTCGCGAAGAAAGTATTCCGCTCATTCACGATGGAGACGCGGAGATATCTCCCCGGTTGCACGAACGGGCCCCTCTCGGACAGTTTTACGACACAATCTGAGCACGCTGTAAATATACAGCGCGAGAAAACGAGGTGTCGATTGTTACATAGTATTATCGTAAAACGATATTTATGCGGGTAATATTTTCGAAACGTGAAACGATCTTTAAGATTTTTTTTTTTTTTTTTGTAAAAACGCTTTTCAACTCGATGAAAATCTAAAAAATCTTTCAACGTATGAAAAACGACTTACTATTTCGCCGGAAAGCGACAAGTTTAATAATTGTATTACTTTTTCGCCGATTTGATGTATTATTTGCTTACTAGCCGAGTACGATGGCACGTGATAATTTACAAGATAGAATTCGTACCTAATAATTATATCAACGCCATGAATCGAGATTAGACATTCCGAAAGGCGCATTATAAAATTACATGCTATTATGTATTCATAGTTTTTCCTGTACAATTTATTACCGCTATATCCAAAGCGGGAAGATTGCCAGTAGGAAGGTTCGTGATATCTTGTAATTATCTTGTACGATAAACTTACACGTTCTAAAGCACACGCGTGCTTAGCAGAAATTTCTTAATAGAGAGAAAGGGGATGAATGATAGTATTAAACGCATGGGCGCGAAAGAATTTGACGGCTTCATCATAGTCATTCGCGTGAAAATTAAGTGTTTGCGGAAGGAATCGCCGATATGAAGCAATCAATTAGATCGCATCAGGTAAGGTGACGCAGAATAAGTAACCCGTAAAACGATTAACGGAATAGATTGTTAAGTACAATGTGTCTATGATAAAATGATAGTCGCTATGTCACTCGGTGCAATTTATCTCGGTGATCAAGACTTTTGCGATGTAACGCGACGAAAATTTCATTGACGACGAGAGGGCATTTAATATTTAGTTTTTACATTCATGATTAAACATCGACGCCGTTCATGGCGTACGATAGCGTCGCGTGAGCGCACGAATTTGTGCAACTTCAATTGTCAAAGCACCGTTAAAGCAATTTCAAAGAAGTGCCATAAAAATATCATGGCCCTTCCCGTTGAATGCTTCGCATTCTTGCTTTTTTTTCCGCAGCCGGCATCTGCATCCAATAATTAAATTTGCGCGCGATTTGCATGCCAACGTATTCGCGCGGTGTTATTCGCGGGTCGTTGTGTTATTTGACCGTCATTCTTCACATTTTTCAAGCTCGTAATGGTCGCGCCGTTTACATTTTTGCTGAGAATATTTGCGGTAAAAACGTTTGATGCGCGTAATCAAAACAAAACGCATGCGATCCCTCTAAAATAAATTCGTTCTAAAAGACGTAAAAAAGGAAGATTAATAGTGAGGCAGTCTCGTTGCTGCACGTAAGTCACTTCCCTCGTTTACACTGCGTTATATGAATTTTAGACCACAATCCGAACGAAATATGTTCAATAGAATTTTCGTCGCTAAAAATGAACCTGATAATAAAATTGCTCTGTCGCGTCGCATTTCAGAAATCGATACTTTTGAGCTAAAATAGCTCGAAAGTGTAAAGTGAGAGAACAATTTCACTTACGGATTCATTTTCAGTGATCTAAAAAAATCTCTAAAATTCACGCATATTTTACCCATTTTTTGCAACTTCAAGTCCAATTTTCTCAAATATTTATGTGATACAGTTTTAATGTTATCAGCCGATTAACCAATTCGTCCTGTTTTAACGCGATCTCGTTAAGAAATTCCGCAGCCGGGCGAAAAGGTCTATTCTCCCGTATCCCGGTACAGTGAAAGTCCGACGTCCTTCCTTAATCCAGGGTAGGAGGGGGCTAGTTAAATCAACTTCCTTTATCAAGGAAGCCGGGTCAACAGTAGCGACATTGCACGCCGGTGCGCTTTATTAATAGAAAAGGCGCGCAGAATTAACATGCCATACGCGAACATGCATTGGCCGTACACGAGTGAATAATTATGAATGCGATTTGCGCGCTTAAAGAGTCGAGCGCGCCGCGCCCATTATAACGCGGTTCAGGCTCCCTCGCGTCGATTATGCGAGATCGCCTATTAACGCTATTTACTAATATACCAAACCGAGAGTGGAGCTAATTTACATCGTGGGAGTGCGTACGGCGAGCGCGAATTCCACGATTTTTATTTATCCTTTTTTTTTTACTACGCGTACCTGCGGGCGAAACTTGGGCGCAAGGTGGTGCTGTTGCACCTGCATCAGCATTGCACTTGCGATCACGGTGAGCGAACCGGACATTAAGCAAGGCTCACACACGCTTGATCTGCGTCGCGCATTTTGTTCGGATTGAAATGAAGAAAGTAACTGGACGGTGCATGCTATAACGGTACAAGAAATTTTAATTTCTTTAAAGGACGACGTTTGCGGATCCTTGGCGCTCCGATAAAGAACGCGGATGCATCACATGTACGTTGAATTTTATTTAATAAAAAAAAAAAAAAAAAGTCCCGTTTAAAACCGATTTTACTTCTAAATGCGTAACATTTTGAAATTGTTGCAATCGTAAAGAAATATCTCGAAAATGTCTTCTGGTAACAGAATCAAATGTTCATTCACGCGAAATATTCGTATTCGCCGGCATACAGTCAACTTGTCATAATAACGTTCGGAGCAAGTTGACCAGGTTTTAAATATCATCAGTTTCGTGGAGCAATAATTTGCATCATTAACCGCTGATAAGCGATAATACGGTATGGCTAAAATAAGCTCTATGACGCGTGGTAACGTGCGACGCGGTTACTTGTTAAACGAGACGTCGTGCCGCGCCGCGCCGGAGGATGTATCGTCCCGCTGTGTAATGCACATAGACACACCGTGTGACCGCGAACGCTTGTGAATCAAGCTTTATTCTAGCTGCGAACAGAGACCGACATTGCGCGATCACGATGCTTACTCTTGCGTGGCATATCGGAGGATATAAATAAACGGCCGCAAAGCTCGGCTCGTTTCCTGCACCTTTCGACTCGCTGAATGCGCGGGCATACTTCGTCGCGTAGAGAGCGTCATTATGCGTTGCAACTGCGCACGGTGCGTCGAACCGCCGAAAGAGAAATTTTGTCGCAGCAACGAATATTGCTCGAATTAATCCATCGTTTTTGTCTTATCTTTTTCTTCGGGAAACGAAAAATTAAGTGTTTTAAACGTGTGCGTGTTCCACGTGCGATTGTCAAAATTGTGAAATCACAGTTATAAGGCTCTGTAAACACTGTTAGAAATGCCATGACGTTCAATATATTTTTAAGTTTGCACCTTGAATTTAATGTATTTACAACTAAAAAGCATGCGCATGAAATTTAGTTCACTTTTGACAACATTAAATTCACATTAAATGTTTTTAATATACCTGCTTGAAATTTGCTTCCGTTACATTACATCAATTTCCGATTTTCATTACATTCAAGATATTGTGATCTATTGACACTTAAAGATTAATACAATACTTATATTAAATACATTTGTACATATTGCGGAAGTTGTCAGTAATTTTCTCTACAGAGTTCTTTAACTTTACCTTTTATGAAAGATTACATTTACAAACAATAGGCGAGTAACTGCCTCTCGAAAAACTTTAAAAACTTCAATTATACTCAATGGCAAATGAGAGTTATAAACGCAGATATTTTTTGCGTAAATTCTTTAACAATTTAATTTAATGAAAATACATTCGTACGTTTCAGCCTCCGTCAAGCCATCTTCAGCGAATTCAATCAAGATACATAGTTATTTTCTCCGTTTTAATTTAGTTTCTTGTTCCGCATTCTATGACCACTTCTAATTGTCCAATTACAAGGAATCCACAAGTTTCGGATGCGAAACACAAGTCCGCACATGTTCGTAGTTTGATACAACAATCACAAAGTTACGACTATCCACAATTAAATATAATCAATGAACTAATAATTCTATCAACGTCAACTTTACTCTTCGAGTGCCAAATTTAAACCGTTAAAGAAGCAGTTTAAATTTGACAGCTGAAGAGTAAAGTTGACGTTGATAGAATTATAGTTCGTTGATTACATTAAATTATGGATAGTCGTACCTTTCTGATTAGGAGCGGTCTCACCGAATGCGGAACAAGGAACTAAGTAAGCGGAGGAAATAATTATATGTTGATTAAATTTCACTGAAGATGGCCTGAAGGAGGCTCAAATGTACGAATGTATGTTTATTAAATCAATGCAGTAATTCAAGAATGCAAAATTGTCAGAGAATTTATGCAAAAAAAATGTCTACATTTATGACTCTCATTTTCCACTGACAAAGAGCATAATTAATGTTATTAGGTTTATAGAAAAATATTTTATAATTTTTTTAATAAGCTCTCGAAATGGAGAAGGCAGCAAGCAAATAAACGCTCGTTTTTCCCTCGATGCGATGAAGGATCGAAACGCGAGGAGTCCAACGGGAAAATGGATTCGCTCGATTCTTTCCGCACCCGGAGGCCCGATCAATATTACTCGCCGCTTTCGATCTTACACTCCTCCGGTGCTATCGACGCGGCAATTAATCTCCAAACGTAACACCGCGCAGCCTTATTTTCATACCCGGATATCGCGCATCGTGATAAGATCGACGATAGACTCATTTCGACGATTCGCACGGGTTCTCCATCTCTCCCTTCCTCTCTTCTCGTACTCCCTTTTCTCACTCCCGAAACCTCTCGATCCTTCACATGTGGTCGCAGGTTGCAGGAGTGCAGGCAGGTTTGAGAAAGAAAAAGAACGATGAGGACAAGGGAGGGATGCCGGGACGGGAGAGGAGAGGCTGGCCAGGGGAAAGAGGGAGGAGAACGGGATGAGGGAAGAGGCAGCGGCGGCGGCGGGTACGTGTTCCCGAACCCCGCGAGCGAATTCTTCTCACGGTTCGCGAGAGACCGCCGTTTCTGCCGGCACGCGTGGGCGGACCGGCGAATAACGCCGGTCTTGTATTTTTAAACCCTCGCGGAGGCATCGGCGCGTCTCTTCCCCGACCCTGACCGGTCCGTCCGGCGGCGCTCGTTCGGTCATCGAATCGCCAGATCAGTTCTGCTCTCGCGGCGACGACGACGACGACGACGACGACGACGACGACGACGAAGACGACGACGACGGCGGCGGCGGCGGCGGCGGCAGCAGCGAGCGGGAGCCACGTACCTTTCTCTTTTACTTCCTCTTTATCCGGCATGCAGCACGCCCGGGCGAAAACGGTCTCACGGTCCCCCGTGGATGCGCGGGGGGGGCAGGGGGCCGACGGAGGGGAGGGAGATCTGTCGAATGAATTATCGAGGCTTCTGAAGCGGGAAGGAGGGGGCAGCAAACGATCGAGCCTTACGGCAGGATCAAGGAAAAAGAAACGCAAGGTATTGTTGGTCGTTGTTGGGTAATCGAGGAAGCTTCCCGCAATGGCTCCCAAGAGGGTCGGGGAATCATCGACTGGACCGAAGCTCTCCGCCGCGGGAATCGGAAGATGCGGCCATGAAGTAAATACGCGCGGAGGCTTTTTAGCGCGGCGATTTACCTTTTTCTGACGCACTCCGACGATGAAAACAATCTACGTGCACTTTCTTATCACAAGATACCGATTTACCTGAGATTTCGTTATTGCGCGCTTATCAGGTCGCTGTGCAAACGATGTAAACATTCTAAAAAAAAAAAACATCAGTCTGTAAAAAGTTTCCTCGTGAAGATTCAAAGAGATCCAGAGTTTCAAGTACCAAGACGAACGAACTCTGAAAAACGTTTAATCGCGCGAAAAAAAAGAGAAATCGCGCGCATAAGTACACTTTAATTGTGCACATATTTAATTAAACACAAGTTAAGTCGATAAAGTACGATCGTTCCCACGATCCAATTTTCTTCCGGTTTCACGCTGTCAAGATGAGAGATCCCATCTAATTGTGAGTCTCGGCTCTCCTTAAAAAGACTCACCGGAATCTATAATTTGAAGCACGTCTTATCAACGTGTTTCCACGCGTCGAAACGCGTGGACGACCTTCTCCGATTAGAGCAGTCGATGGCAGATAGAGAGTGTTAGAGAGCGTGAGATGCTATTACCATTCGCGGCAACGTATGACGTTTCAATCCGCGCTTAATGGAAAGAGTTCAGCATCTCGACGAGATAACTAGTTTCCATCTTAACACACACGTTATAATTTCGCAGTAATTGTCCGCGTGTAACACGAGCAGGAAGTGGGATGTGTCTCGGAGGGGGGAAAAAAGGAACGAGGTTGCGGAATCCAGATTGCGTCAAACGAAAATGAAATTTTCGAGGGAGTGGCCGGTCGGTCTCCTCAGACTCGGCTTCGCCCGATTCTAACTGGATCCGGATCATCGGGTTACCAGCCAGCAATTGTCGATGTACCGTACAAGCTAATAGCATCAATGACCATTACCAGTCGCGCGCACAATAATAATACTGTAATCTTGCACGAAACTCGGCAATCGAGCGTCAAAGCTGCATCTTTAACATTTTTCTGAAATATCTTTCACAAAAGTGGGATGATCGGTTGTACATTCATGCAAACGCGCGTCACGTATATCACGATAAGCGAGTAGGATTCCGTGCAGCAAAGCAGATGGGTTTCTTTTATCCCGAGAGACGTCTTATTGATTACAATACGCGATAAATCGTCAGAAATCGTTTTAATGAAGAAGATAACGGATTTCGTTTCCTAGGTCAGCGTATACACGCTTGAAATCGGATTCGTTCCTCTAATCCGATCTATTTCGAGGTTTTTTTTTTGTCAAGGCAGCTGAAACTCGCACGACACTAAGAACACGGAAAGCTATAAATAAATCTCACCTCGTCGAGGGCTATGGTCATGGCGCCGGAAATGGCCAGGCCCTGACGGTCCTTGAGAGCACCCTTAACGGCCGTAAGATAGCCGATGGTCAAGTTCAATGGTTGGATAGCCGTGTCGTTGCTTCCCGACCACAAATTCCTGTGCGAGGTGGAGGCCTGCTGGCATTGGGTCGTCGGAGCCGCCAGAGCCGCCGGTGATTCCGGCGGCTCGGCCTGAGCCAGGACCAGAGGGTTGCTGGCCAGTAGCAGCAGCACCACCAGGAGGGCACGTGAACCGTGGCTATGTAACCACGGTAGCAAGCGCAATCGACGACGCTCCTGCTGCTGCTGCTGCTGTCGGTTGCGTTCCCGATGGAGCTGCTGCTGGTGCGTATGCTGGCGACGGGGAGGCCTGCGGCGGCTCGGCTGGATTGGCGGGCCGGAGCGCATGGCCGCCACCGCCACCGGTCAGCAGCGCCTCCCTCCCGCTCACCTGGAAAATCCAACGAATGTTTTCCCATTGAGAAAGTGCAAAGCGAAAGAAATGACGGTTGAATGTGATGAAAACGCAGTCGGAAAAATTAATCGCTAACAATTACGCATGATCAATCTCCGAATAAAAAAAATTCTATGAGAAAAATATTTAAATAAACTAACGATGGTTGTTTACTATTCGTCTAACTAGATTTTCAGTACAGTTCCAAGAAGCTATACTAGAAATGTAATTAGTAAAAATTTCACGAATCTATTAGGTAACAACTCAAAAGATTGGAATGGATGTTGTACACCAACATCTAGCGCTGATATTAAACCAAAATCTCGTTATTATTAGTCATATTTATTGATTGAAAAATTGATTTATTTGGAATTCCATTCCAAATAAATTTGTTTGGACATATACAATAAAATTTATCAAGTCCAAAGTAATCGTTTCCTCTGTGCGAATAAGGAAGTTAACATTCGAAAATACTATCTACATCTTTCGAAGAGCTGTTGAACGTAGCCCTGTCCGTCTAGGTACATGCGTACTGAACGCACGCATATAACAAATGTTACAATTTTCGCGTTACAATCGCAAGCTGGCAATCGAAACCGGCCGTGCTTGGTACTGCGGTTGTGACAATAAAACGCGTCTTCCTGCTTGACTGCATTTATCGCGAGGACGCATTTATTCGCGTGAATCATCGTAACGTGCCATCTGTGTGCTTAGCTAATAATAGCCCTTTATAATATATCGCGACGCGGCGCGCATACACCGAACTGATTTACGCGTATACATTTTTTTCTAAGACAAGTTTTATTTCGTTCTCGCTTACGCGTCGATAGAGGCAATCCTCCATAAAGGTGAGTTTATATCGCGTAAACCGGATGCCACGATCTTCAAAGGAACTTAACATCAGTGACAGCTATTGTTGCAGTAGGCAAATACGATGGTCGCGAATGTTGCGAATAAAACGTATTGCGATCACGCGCGTAAAACGACTGCAACTTCCCTTCGCCGTCCCGTAAATCAATCGAATTTATTTTCTCTCTCAGCGGAATCAGCGAACTTAACGACTCGCGCTCGCTGACGATGAGAATTTTTATGCTCCTGTAAGAGTTCCGGTCAATTCGCGTCACGTATCATCCACTATCTTCATCATATCGCGCGCGTTCCGTGTCTCGTCGATTTATTTTGAAAAACTTTACGATTCATGCGAAATAGTCTAAAAAGTTGTGTCGTTGTTACATGACAAACGTTTACACGAGCAATTCACATCGGAAAGAGATTTATGCAGCGTGACGCGACCCAATTTTCGGTGGGAACAATTCCGAGAGGAAAATTACGAAGAGTTATCTATAAATTCCAACATTTACCGTATACGATAACCGATAAGGAAACATCTGTACGAATGCGCGTCGGCTCACTTTAGCAATTCATCACCACGGAGACCGTCAGGAAACTCTCGACGCCATTGAGCACGGTCGCCCGTTAAATCGCCCCACGAATCGCATACGGTTGGAACACGTGGCCGCAAAAGGCGAGATGAAAGGAGAAAGAAAAAGAGAAAGAGAGAAAGAGACACCTGTTGCGATTACGTAATCCCTTAGGTGAGTCGGGCTAGCCCGTAACGGCTTCAGCGACAATAAAGACGTCCGCCTGTCGTGACGCATGGTGTCATTCACCAAGGGAGGAAGCGCGCCTTTCGACTCGCCCAGTCGCTGTCCGTGCCGACTTCCGACTCGCGGAGGCTTTAATTATCACGAAGAGAATCACGAAGCCCGGATTTATCTGACACCCGTCGCCCAGGTTGACAAAGGGGACGTTGAAGGGACGGTATCCCCTCTCTCGTCCCGCCCCGTCCCGTCGTGTCTTGTCGTCGCGCCATACCATATCGTGCCACTCCATACTTGACCCCTCAACGTAATCCACCGTTACGTCATCGGTCGTTCGTCATACCTGTGTATGGTGGGCCGTACATACGTCGCGCGGATGACGTACGAGTGGGCGCGCATCTCTCGCTCGACGACTGCATTTCTTATCTTTCGCGCTTTCGCCACCGCTAGCGTCATCGCTGTACCGTTGTCCCATAAAAAAAAAAAATTAAGCTACGAGAAGTAGCCTTTTTTAGTAAAATAGTCATCAAGTAACTAGTGCGAAACCAAAAATTACTTTTACTTCCTCCGATTCTTTGGATAGCAAATTCTTTTCATAACGTACTTTAAGAGTTTAAGAACAGAGGCTTGAGCAGTAAAATTACAAAAAGAAATTAGAAATAAAATGAATTTGAATAGAGAGAATAGCTTTATACCGATCGAAAGCAGATCTTAATGCCAAATAATAAATTTCCTAGGTGAATTTACAAACATTTACAAATTAAATAAAGTTAACTTAAAGTTCACTTAAAGATAAAATGAATGCAAGTAGCAAAAGTACCAATTAACATTTTAACGAGCAATTGAGGACCACGTCTTCGAGCTGGTTACAAAAGACCAAGTACAAATATTTCTTTGTATGTTTAATTAAATTGTTTTCATCTTTGCATTTTTTTTCTATGACAGCGAGATAGATTTTATATCAACCGCGTCACTTATCTGGCACTCGATTCGCAAAGTAATCAAACGCTGAGACACCGGACGAGTATCCAGCGAGCAAGTAGCAATTATTATAAGACCAGGCACAAAAATATAGATTTATAGATTTATATTTTACAAAATTTCGTCAGCTCAGGAAAAAAGTGACTATAGCGACTCATTTCGGACGATAGTGATTTTTTAATGTGACTTGTAAAAAAAAAGGGTGTCAAAAAGTAACTCAAGTGACTGGCAATGATATTATACAAAATTGGAATAATTTTCTTTTACGGAAGCTGCATTGTTTTACTGTCTTTGACTTGCTTTTTACTTTATTAAGCCTCGTTCTAAACGAATAACACGCGATTTAGCAAAGCAGATTTAATCGTGTAAAGTCAACATATCACTCGATACGTAATCGGAGCGAGTTTTTTTTTGTAAGAAACAATGTTCGTCGTAACTAACAAACAGAAATTCTCGATAGAGAAGCACGTCTTTGCGAAGACATTATGTTTTTGTTAATAAAAATAACACGCCAATGAATCTTAACGGTATAGCTTTCATTGAGCAACTTTGCGATTTTTATTGAGCAAATTGACAGATTGCTCGTTAAATATATTATATGACCTCTCTTTAATTTATAAACGACTAACTTGTATTTGCAACTGTAAATGAAATAGCATCATTTTAATCCTTTGTTGCACATTGTCCTTTGCAAAGAATACCTCTCGCCAAAGTTTTTGTACGTTTTTACATTGTATTTGGTAGGTATTAAATTATGTATTTGATATCCTAAGACTTGTATGTATACATGAATAACAAACATATGTAATTAACTATATATTAAAATCAGTCAAAATTAGCATTTTTTTACAAAAAAAAATTCATGTTGAAATGAAAAAGATAATAAGCATACTTTCAAAAGCTTTGCATTAATGTTTTTGAGTTCACTGATTTCAAATCTGCATACGTAATTGGCGAATTTTAAATAGCTGCCAAAATAAACTATTAAATGTTGAATTAATTAATTTTGATTTTCATTTTATAATCAGCGACCACAAAAATCCCTATCTATTAAATCTATCAAGCAAGAGAGAAAAATTTGCGCAACAAAAAGTTAATATGTAAAAAGTTGAATTAAAACTTTTTCTTTACTTTTAAAATGTCCATTAATAACGATTATAACCTACACACTGCCCGTTTATTATACATTTTTAATTAAGGTTGTCCAAGCAATTGTATCACAATGTAAACTAATGCGAGTATAAAAAGCAGAGAAATTTTTCTTCCGAGAAATTCGAGAGAACGATGTAAGAGAATATATCGTTGGAACGTTGGACAATCCGCGCGAATGAAACGTGTTAATATCCAGTTATTTGCATAATATATTGTTGGTTAATGTAATTAGGATGTTTAGCGGTAGATTTACTATGCGTAGAATGCCTCGTGACACATGTTCCCCGAAGGAAATCACTCGTCGAGCATGTCACACGCGTTTATAAAAAGTATTCTGCCATACTCCTAGAAAAATTCGAATCTTATCTTAATCTTATCAATCGTGGCAGTCCTTGTGCAAAATTCGTGCGCAATGAGGAACAACAATTACAACAAATATCGCAATGAACGGGATATTTGCCGAGTTAATAAGCCGTAAAAATCCCTATTGGCTTTGAAACTTGCGCGAAGAGGAGATACTATCTCGATCCGAGATCTACGAATGAGCGAATTAAAGCCTGTGATTAATGTGCCCCGTGATCGAGAGGACACCGCACGTAAACGGTGTCACGCCTATGTTTGCGAGTGGGGAGAGAGAGATCGTATATCTCAAAACGATCGCATCGACGAACCACGTAGGCGGGCTCGCGCATATACTCATTTTATCACGATAATGCCGGCAACTAATGCGGGGCACGCATATTACGTTCTAAAAATAGCCGCGGAATATTATGCGGTCTTCGGACGTACGAGGAGTAAAGCAAACGCGTTGGTTGGACGAAGGTCGCGCCTGCCCGTTTCTTCCCGTTTGTCGCCATTATAATTCGTAAGATTGATATATTTCCCTATTTACTTGCGCGACTCGAACAATCCTTATCGCGCCGCTTATTATTAAGATAAACGAATATTTTTAGATATTTTTATCATCAGTCACCTTTCTCATTGCCCGCACGTGCCAGCCGCGTCGTAAAAGCAATTTATGCCGTTGCAAGAATCCTGCGGTGTGAGATTTTTTTTTAACATCGATTCATCGATACATCGTAGCGGTGAAGGCTTCATGACGAACAAACGCATAACATAAAAAATAAAAAAATAAAAAAGAAAAAAGAAACTTTTCTATTAATAACGACGCAAGTTAAACAAGTTTTTCGCAAAAGACGTAACTGATATGTAAAGCAAATATAAGCCGATAAAAGGCTAAGAATAGCGTTGTTTGTTGAGGCATACACGCACTATTTGTCCGTTACATTCGCCTGGCAGTTTAGGCTAAATTATTTCTGAATGATGAGGTAAGACCGTTTAGATTGTGCGGTAAAGTTAAACAAGCCACAAAGTTGCGTTTGTACGCCGAAATCATTTGCTAGCGAATATTATTCGTCGTACAGAAAATTATTACTTACAAGCCAGCAACACAAACGCAAATCGAACACACCGCAATGTGATAACAGGTAGAACAAAATTGAATAAATATTAAAAAGGACATTTACGTAATACATCTGCATTGTTTGGAGCTAACGTGTGTAACGTGAATATTTTTGAATAAATGTCGCTCGTACAAACAGTTCGCGTCATAAATTGCGTTTCTATGCAACATTTTTTTACATTTACGTCACTTAAACAGGTTTGTTTGTCTAAAAAAAAAAAAAAAAAGACAGGATTTTCTAATAATATATTTTGTTCCTGTTAATACCATTAATTTTACCGTTGCTTTAAAATTCTTTCGCATATTAAACGTCGGACGTTGAAAATTTTGTTAAAAATAAATTTCTCTGACATAGAACGAATTTTTCTGCCAGTTAATCCCGCTTCTTTGCATCGCGAATGTCCCGTTTTATTCCATTGTAAACACGAATGTGTTTTCGTCCTCTGACACTATATTCACTTTCGCTGGAAAAGAATCAACATAGAAAATTGAATTACGGAGAGGCTGTGGCACGCGCCTGGCACGCCTTTACGCAATCCAGGGTCAATACTCGGAGTGCGTATCGTTTAGATAAATAATGATAAATCTCCTATTCCGCCTCTCTCATTCTCTTTAAAATTCTCTTTTACTGGACCACCAAACTCGATCGGAAATGCAAATTTTAAATCAACTGAATAAAAAAAGCGACGCAAAAAAAACATTTTATGCCACGCTAATTTGCGTTTAATAATAACGATAAAAGAAAAATTTCCTCTGCTATTCGGGTTTTGAAATGTACGATTAAGTTTGTTTTCTATTCTCGCACGAAACCTCTTCTCTTTTCGCTCTTTCGCTTAATTTCAAAAATATAACTATTCCACTTTAAGTACAAAGTGTATGTTAATTTAATTATAAAATGCAGACCTTTTAATTTGTTTCGCGCAGATTTAACGAAGTGCGCGATCTCAAGATACACTCGGATCTCTAACGGCGTGTTTTGTACACGTGATATGTATAAACATCACATACTCAAGCGGCGGTATGGATTACGTTACAAGGAAATAATTACAGAACGATGGGTATGTAGTACAAGATGCGCGCACGTGTATCTCGTCATTATCTCGACTGCTCCTTTGTCGGTGTGTTTTGTGGCCAATACAATATCTCGCGTTACTACGAATCCGGGTGTGGTTACAATTGGTCACTGTGTGACATCTAAATGCCATTCCACTTTGTCTACATCCGCCAATTACGACGACTCGTGCACGTTTGAATTCGACATCGACGATTTGAAATGCATTACAAATCGTAAAACAGATTTATCATTTATACGTTCGTGAATCAATTTATTCATTTCGATTTGAATTCGTTTGTTATCGAATCGCGCGCGTGAAGATTGCTGAATAAATTTTCATAAAATTTTGTAAATCTCGACGTTTTTCGACGGAATATTTTCGCTATCTGCATGAAAAGATAGTTCAACAGAGACTGATGTATATTGCATACAAAGTTTATTTACGTCATATATAATTTTTTTTTCTTTTATAAAACTGCCTACTCTTTAATATTTTATTATATAAGAAATAAAAAAAATTATACTTAATATTTTTTGATCGACACGTATCATTTTAATATTTTTAGATTAAAATAATTAAAAATATTTATAATAGCATGCCGATAATTTACACAAAAAAGCAAAAAGGTATTGAAAATGAATGCATCCTTTATTAAATTTATTTATTGCTATTATAACTATTTCCCGGTCGTTTACGATTAGTATTTTACTCGCTTCACGAGAAAAGCTAACGCCATTAGCTATTTCAGATGCGGGTATATCAGTAATTTATATTTTGTAAAAGTGGGAACTCTGAAAAATTTCTACGTAATTCAAAGATTGTTGTATAATAATTAACCTACGATCTGAGAGGTGCGACGTGCGTATGCGTGTGCGTTCGCGCGCGCGTGTAATCATAACTTCGTTCCGTTATCGCTTTACGCAGTCAATCTCTCTCCTTTCTTTTATCACACATATCAATAAAATTTACATTTAATATCTACGCCGGCCTGTCGTCGCAACGCGCGTTTTGGTTCCTTTTCAGTTAACCCGACGATAATTTCTACCGTCAGCGTAGCGATAATTTTACAATCACTTTTCTGCATATCCCGAGAGTTGGAATCCAATAATCATAAAATTATATGTGTGCGCGCGTATTAGCGGCATACGCGATGAAAATTACGCTTAGCCTACAGGCATACGTATCCAGAATAAAAGCGACACCGCGTGCAAATTACAGGAGACACTCGCAACTTCGCGCCTCAATAGTCGTTCATAGGTCGATTTAATTAAAGCTTTGGAGCAATATTGATATTGATATCCCGCGTCTTGGCGTACCTACGGCGCTAATTAATGACTTTAGATGTCGTATTAATTTGTCTCACCGCATAATAACACGTGTTCTACGTTGTGTATATAATCGATTTTTTGACGTATCTTTATCTAAATAGTAATTCTATCATTAATTTTCATGGCGAACAAGTAAGTAGTGAGCGATGCATCCCATAACATTGGTTTAACCTTACAATTAGTATTCAAACACGAGTCGTTCTTTCATCATTTCTCTATAAGTTAATGAAACAAGGTATATCTAATTTTGCAAAAAAAACCTTTATAATTAAATATACACTAAAGAAAATATTTTCAAGGTAACTTTAAATTTATAATAAAGTCAAGTAGATGCGTCTCAGATCGAATCAAATTACTGCACATAGAAAAATATCATTTTGCTGCTGAGAAAAGCGATTATTCAATTTTTAATTTTCTCCCTTTAAACAACGGTCGTCTTCGCAAAGAATATTTTCTTAACAATAATCTTAAAATACATTTACTTAAAATAAATTTCTGTGTATACGTACCAAAAAATTATATATATTTGAATTTATAGAGTAAATATTACTTATTTTTAATATTTTGTAACTTTATACATACATCCGCAAACCTATCCACAAGTTCATCGTAAGCGCTAAATTTATTAAAAATATATTCTAGATCTTAGTTTAATCAAGAATATTAAGTAAACGCAAAAATTTAATTTGTTTATTACTTGAAATTTTTTTTTTATAATATTCTTCCAAAAAATATAAATTCTTTTATTCAATGGATGACGAGAAATTTTTTTAAAACTTGTGGTAAGTATTTTGAAACAATTATCAATAAAATATTCTTTATTAAAGATAATCGTTACTTATACGAGAAAAAAAGTAACTTGAGTAAACTCTCATCTTAAAAATAGAATTGAGATTTTTCTGTATGGGTATGGATTACTATTCGTTACATTAAATTACTATTCGAAATAATTTCGAAAAATTTTTATCACTCATTTAAACCCAAAAAGAGTTTCGGCTATTCGAAATGCTGAAGTCAAATATATATTTCACGTTCAATGTCACTAGTGCGCGCTCCGAGAGACAAAATTATTCCCATTCATTTATATTTTTCCCCCCTCACGCTTTTACGTTCTTGTCGACTTCTTAACGAGTTTCTAGTGATAGAAACGGCGTGTCAACGTACTTGACACTCGTTGAGAGAAGCGATCAACGGAGAAAGATGGGGTGTCATAAAGGACTCAGTCAGTAAACGAACGCCGTGTGCAAGTACAATGTAGAATTAATCAATTATCGTACGGACGTGCGTTAAGCTCCCTTTCACGTAAAATGCCGAGACACTGCGGATACATTCTCATTGTCTCGTCTCCATCCTAACGTCACGTTACTACAACGTATTGCCAGTCGCTGAACACACATTACGTTTGAATGGCAATTGTATTTCGTGTGAAAGAAATTTTATATGCCTGTGTTCAATTATTGTACAGGCGCACAGGCACGCGTATTACAAGCGTCGAAAGGTTGAGTGTGAAAAAATGGCGTTGTAAGAAGATGAAATTATAAGTTTAATAACATTGAAACGTTATACACATTTCAACAATTAATTTGACCAGCGACAAATTCGTATGCCCTCGTGCCTGTTTCAAGGTATACGACTTGGCAAATGCGAAAGACCTTAGAGTTTGTGTTTTCAGAAAACGGTTGGCGGCTCGCCAGTGGAAGCAACAGCCTCGATCGCTGTGTTTTCTTAATTTCACTTATAATTGAGCGTGTACGTACGATTCACTTACAAATTTCGGGATGCTCACACGAATCAACATTCCTATCACGCCTATCCGAACGTACAGTTTCCTTTGAACATCTGGCAGAAATCCAAGGTTTACGCACGGGTGCAACAATCATAAACTTTCTTAGATTCAATAATCGAAAATTATATATATATATATACTCATTGCGACATAATACCAATGTTTATTCGGCTATATATTCCGGTCATCCATTACTAGCAATAGCCAATAAACGAGGAAAAATAAAGCTTTGAGAAATATTAGGTGCCATAAAGTTATAATGCCTCTCCCATTAAAATTCGAAAAAAAAATCTAATAAACGGTGCAACCGCGACGAAGTTGATTTGTGACAATAAAAAAAAGAATGCACCACCATTATGCGTAAAAAAAACTACATCTCATGCATGAACAAGAGAAAACCGCGAAATAAATTTAGTTATTTTATCAACTGTTTTTAGCGCGACAACTTTTCTCCATGTTGATTTATATCGTCAAATTAATCGCTCGTCTCTCGAGAAGTTTGACACGAAAGTGCGCATTGTTCCCAATTATCCAAAAGGATACATTGAACATTTGATACTAAATAATATATGTATAAATAAGTGTTTTCGATAATCTTTCACTCGATAGATATTCCAATAAATCGGACGACCTTTCATAATCGCTGTCGATGCTTTTGCAATCGCGTACACACGAATGCGCGAACGGAAGACACGCGCGAACAGATATCGTGTGTTTTCGTTGCGTTACAATCTCCGCAATTTGTCTTATCGCCCTGAGGCCCTTTCGGCACAGCCACGCAGAGCAACGAGTATGTTGGGCGCAATTATCACGAGCGAGAGTGCATGTACGCAGTTGCAGCGAAAACTGCATGTATATCTGAATATTACGTACGCCTCCCTCTCTTGCTCTTTAATGCGTGTTTCAAGCGCCTTTTGTTACGCGCGGCAAAAGCAGCGATACTCTTTCCTCGCTATATGACGCTTTAGTTTACTGCGCCACGGGCAGTTCGTAAATAGCGGCACGAAAGCACATATATTATCGCGCCGAGCGTGAGAAAACATTTTTATATGCAGTCCAACAAAAACGCTCGAAGTTTAAAAGTAGAATTGATGCGCCCCCGCTAAAAATAGCGTATGCCATTTGCATTTATACGCACAAAATAATATTAACCATTTTAGTAGAGAGACACCAACAAAACGGTTTCTATTTTCAATAGAAAACAAAAGAGATTCTCTCATAAGATAAGAATTAAATTAGAATTATTTAAAGAACAGAAAACTTTTTATGCGACTTATTCGCGAATATCTTTTTTTATAACACTCATAAATTTTCAAGAAGATCTCACAATTAGAAATGTAGAAATCGTCATTACACCTTTAGCCAAAAACTTAATATAATTCGAGAATCCTTTATACGCGTGCAGAAACATCAACGCTCGATTTTATTGTTATGTAACATTATATATTTATCACGTAAAATATTTATTAATAATGGTACGTGATTTCTCGTAATGCGGAACGTGGATCACAACGCAACAGGTGTGCACCTACATCCCGCAATTCTTCCCGCGAAATACGTACGTATTTTTGTACGTTTGAAATAGGAAATGCATCTCTGCCCCGATGCATCTGCAGTTCGCTGAACAGACGCGCAGAAATCGTGCGCGGGAGCCGGAGCAAACGGGCGTGTTTGCGGTTCCGTGGCGGACGTGGACGGAGATAACGCATTAAAATAGTACGCCGGCGTACGCGATAACACATACTTATAATATCTGCTGCGAGACGTCGTTCTCCTCTCGACGATATTAAATCGCATTAAATGCAGCAGTGCTGAGCAGTGGCGCCCTTCGTCGACACCTCCCAGAGATGCCCGCGATCGGAATTTAACCAACGAGATTTGTCTCCTCGCTTTGCGATCAAATAAATCGATGAATCATATATAACGTATTCCTCCGCGTTAATTTATGAATAAAAATAATTTATCAATAAAAAATTTTATGCATGTGCCCATATGGCACAGAACATTTTAAAAATGTTACGCGGCAAACTTTGCAATGTTTCTGCAATGTCGTTGAAATGTTACAATGTTGCTGCAATATTGCTGAAATGTATAGTCTGTGCTGTGCGAGTATAATATATACACTTTTACGCTTTTGCGTTTCTCGTGATTCGTTAAGCGTGATGTTATATCAATTTTATTTAAAATTAGATATAAATGGTTTATATCAATTTGAAAATCGACTAAGCTCCGATTCAAGTTTTAACGCGACACAAGTGCGCACGATTGTCTACTTTTGTTTCAATGATAGCGACTATTAAGAGGCACAATTTGCATAAACCTCGCAAGAAAGACCAAAATATGAGTTTCTACTCGCTGATGCAAAGAAGTATTGTGACATTCATAGAGAAATGAATATTGCGAAAATAATATTTTGTTTCGTTTGTTTACTTCTTATCACACTTCACTTTTGATTGCACACAATAAATAACTAATAAAATAATTTAAAGTTCTTAATATGATAGAGTAAAAAATTATCGCGCAATGTTATGTTCATAAAAAATGAAATTATTGCTATCGTTAAAATAAAATTAAAAAAATTATTTACTCAGTAGGTAAATAACAGCTTATTTATTTGCAGTCAAGTTAAAAAATTTTAATTAAAATATTTTTGTAAATAAAATAAAATAATTTTTAATCAAGTAATTTTTTCTTGCAATTTAGAAAATATGTACTGTTAGACTGTTTTTATATTCAAAATAATAAACTTTTTTTTAATCAAAGAAGACGATTTAAGTAGGTAAGCTTAATAATATTATTAGCTCATTTGTAAAATTGTTTAAATGTAAAAAAATGTTAAAATAGAAAGTTATATACTCAAGGTAATATGTCTATTTACTTAAAAGTAAACACTTTTACTTAAACTGAACAAACAAATGTTTGCATCAAAATAGGTTTACGGTTTTCAGAAAATTAATTTTTTTCTCATTAAAATAAACTGAGAAAAAAATTTGTCTAAATCAATGCACAGAAAGCGCGATAATAGCAGCTAATAAATTATAAACTTACCTAAACAACATTGCAAAGCGACTCAGGAAAAAGATGATCGAAGTTTTAATGCTACGTTGTAAGCATACTGCTGCAAATCTATTCCCTTCGCGGTTTCAGCCTGGACGTCGAGCCACCTGTAAGATATAATAATATATCAGCGCAATCGGATAATAATCGCACGAACGTCACATGATAACGAAACACACATTACAAGAGCGATTAAAGATGCAAATAAAAACGCGCGAGCAAAAAATGATGATATGAGAGATATTTGCATCTTTTACTACGTCACCGGTCGCAAAGTGTGTTAACAAGAGGACAAACTTTGGCTCGCATTTATTCTTTATCTTCGAATCTATATTTATGGACTACATTGTTTCATTTATTATAAAGCTACACAAAAAAGTATACATGTATATAACGTACACAGTTATCGCTTGCTTATACATATTTAAAAACATGCTAAAAATATAGCTTGTTTTTTAACTATTTCGTTAGAGATAGATTTTTATTATTTTAAAACAAAGGACAATATAAAATAAATGTTTTTGAAGCTTGATATTATTAAAAAATTAACCGCATTGCAAATAATAAATAACATTTGCCATGACTTCTCGCTTAGTTCAACTGAGCAATTTAAACTATCCATGTCACAAAAGCGGAATGAAGCCGCGCCCAATAAGAGATTCGTCCACAAGATGCGCATGATGCCGCAGGAAAAAACAAATCGATTGCAGGCACAGCTCGATCCGCGTTGCCGGGAGAATCGTTCGATCCTAAGAAAAAACATACCGCAGAAGATCGTCGCGTCCGCGACACGGCAATCCGTTACGATCGATAATCGGCCAACAGGCTTGCTCGAGATGCCGCGCCCGAGATGTTGTGTAGAAATAACGGATGCGTAATCTCCGTACGCTTCATTTAAACGCTCGGATTAAATACACCTGTTTGGCGCGTGTTGCGTCAATCAACACGTTACACCTAGTCCCAGACTCGTAAACATAGGCGACACTCGTGGATTCCTAATCATGCTAATCATGAGAACCGAACTTGCAATTTTTCAGATTGAAATGCGTAAAACTTCAAACATTCATGTTATGTACACTCAAGGACTTTGATTCTGTCCATGGGGAAATTTTCCAAACTGAGAAGTCGCTATCTTTCTACATACTTACAGTTCGTGATTAACGTAACAACCAATAAGCTGTAGTCGTTTCATTAATCATGAATTGCGAGTATGTAGAAAGTGATGACTTCTCAGTTTGGAAAATTTCCCCATGGACAGAATCAAAGTCCTTGGGTGTACATACATACAATAACAGCCTCATTGTGCACTGAAAGAGTTCGGTAATAATAATTAAACCTAGACGATAAGTATCAAGCTTTGGTGAAACGATTTCAAATTTTCAGTTAATATGATCAAATATTTAGTAATATTTAGTGATCATAACCGATTAGTTTATGTTTTACTATTATTATATTTGTTTAATATTAATATAATTAATAAATATTAATGAATATTTGGTCATATTGATCGAATATTTAATTAAAATTATTTTACCACAGTTTATTATTACCAAAATCTTTTTTTCAGCGTCTGCATGTGATAATGTTCTTTTTCTCGCACTTTTTTTTAAGTTAATCATGTTTTGGTTTAATAGAAAAAAAAATTTCTTTGAATTGTAATCTATTTTATAACAACAAATATTTTGGTAAATGCTCGAGGATGCAGATGGACAAATGGAAGATTATTCTTCGATGGGATGTGTCTCGTATCTCAAAATAGTATCAAAAATATAAAAATTTCAGAATCTCGTATTCTGGTATTACATTTGAATATGTGTAAAATTTGAGCGCAATTTACTCTTATTGGTTTAAAAGTTCATTTAATTTTTTGTTTACTATAATAAATTATTATGTACAATTGCGTTTTGCAGTACTTATTTGTAAATTTGATGGAGAAAAAGTAGCATTACCAAATAAATAAAAAATTTTATATATAAAACTCTAATAAATATTCTTGCCAAAATTCATTTAGATCCACTTATTTATTTAAAAGTTACGTATTTAAACTGTTGCAAAATTTAGTAATTTTTGCTGCAAAATCCATTATAAATCAAATTTATTTGTTTCTTCGCAACTAATTCAGGATCGAAATTCGGGCAATCGCGATTAAAATTTTTTGTTGATTAGAAAAGAAAGAATAAACTTAGAGAAGTCTCCAGTTTTTAAATTTCGATAACTTTTAGCTCGTATTGTATAGCCAAAACATCCTTAAACTTAGATTTTATTTAACGAAAAATCTTAAAATAAAGCGCAGTTACCAAGATATTTAACTCTTCGAAATACGCAAAGTAACGTGGCACCTTAATTAAATTGTATTGAGAAAAATCATTCCAGTTTTCAACGAGAAATATCGTCACCACACGCGCCTATTACCGCACACTCCATGTAATGTAATTTAAATGATTGCATTCACGTTAGCGAGTAATGTCACGGGCTGTTGCCGTCACGGCATTCATTCTTGAAAAAACATTCGACGTGACCGTACCTGCTCAGGTCGGTTTACGATATGCAGACATATTTATTTTGTCCCGCGATAAATGATCCATAGAGATTATATAAGATAACGTAATATATAACTCGAAACGATTGTGCACATAAATATTTACAGTAGCAGCTAAATATATAATAATGCACAGCGTGCAATGTTCAGTTTGACTTTGAGTTCAACCACATCCTTACTTTTCCCTTAAAAACTCTTTTTTAAAAAATAAAAAAAAACTGCAAAAAGATAGCGCGAAATAAAAAAAATGTTTCAAAAAATTCTTATCGATAGAAAAATATTTAAAAAAATATCTCAATATTTAATTTTCAATACTTTTGCAGATATAATTATCAATTATGATAAATTATAGTTACTGTAAATATAATTAATTATGATAAATTGGAATTATAACGGATAGAAGAAATAAAATATTCTATGATTAAATCTGATCCTTATTATCTATGTATAAGGCAAAAAAATACAAGTTTAACAAAAACATTGCGGAAAAAACAAACTTGATATCTTAGCATTATACATATTTGTTGCATCATGTAACTTGAGACGTTGACTAAAACTGTAAAAACTCTTCTACGATTTTCATCCGCCGTATATTTCCTGACACTGCTCACTGTGCATTTGCAATGTTAGACGACACTCTTAGATCATTTGATAATTCGAGTTTATATAATTTTCGAATCAGAGCAATGATTCAGTGAAAACTTTAACAACGGAGAAATGGAAAAGTGGGAAACAGTTACTTCACGCTACTATACGTATACTTCGTCAATAGGAAAAATTTACTTAAACGGAACGAAGCATTTTTCAAAACAAAATGCATCTTAAACATTGGTAACACCTAAGGGATCAACACGGGACCTTCGCGAAGAGAATCGCCTTTTTAGCCGCGTGGGAGACGTCAGTCGAAGATGCAAAAAAGACGCAGGGGATTCCATTATTCTGGTGCACACGGTGCATCAGATAAAAGAGTTAGAAAGAAAGAAAGGGGGGGAAAAAAGAGAAAGACGAGGCTGGAGTTCAGATATAGACTGGTTACAGGTAATAGTTTGGTAGGTAGTAGTGGTAGCGAGCGGTAGGACCGGTAGGTTTGGTTTACTTCAGGTTCGTTGCGGCCAGCCGGTTAGCCACTCTTCTTCTTCGTCTTCTTCTTCTCCTCCTCCTCCTCTATCTTCTTCCTCTATCTTTTTTTCTTCCGCCGCCACCGCGTCGTCGCTGCCACCACCGCCTCCGCCACCATCGTGTCCTCCTCGTTCATAATTTTCTCCCCTCTATACTTTTTTGCGACGCTTCTTACCCCGGTGCTTATTTTAACGCCGAAGGGGAGATGTAACAAAGTGCATTCACGAAAGTGACCGCATCGGCGCGTTCGCCGAATGTGTTTGCGGCTGACGCAAAATATAGCGTGCCTTTATCTCTTCTTCCTTTTTCCTTATCTGGTTATATTCAGGTGATAACGTCCGCAATGTCGTATCAATGGTCGCTTTCCAAATTTATTGGCTCTTTCCTGTTCGCGACTTCGTTTTACATCGTTTTTTAAGTCGTCGGGAACGGTGGGATTAGACGACGACGCGCCGACGACTTTTCTCGAAAGTCTCTTTGTACGCCGACGGAGACGTCTGTGTCGACAGACTGCCATTAGGACCAGTAAGTATATCTTTCTGCAATTCAGATGCAACGTAATCCCCGCGAATCGAGTTGACTTTTTAACGTTTTACCGTGCGGTTTGACCAACTTCAGCGAATTTCGGTAACACGTTCACAAAGTTCGCCCAACGTTATACCTAATCCCCAGACTCGACGGCTCCGCAAACATTAACTCTGCATTAATGTAATGTAATTATGGCTCGTTAATGTAATTATGACTTAGCAGTAACACAAAATTACATGTACGACTGACCATGCTCGTATTAAAAATATGAGATATATACTATAGTATTTTATAATTTATATATTTGTCTCTGATTTTTTGGATAATGCATCACTAAATGTCTGCAGCAACTTTAAATATTTGTCTGCTTCTTTTTTTTGCATTTCACCTTAAAAAGATAATTATTTAGACTTTTATTCAGACTTTTTGTACCGAATCAAATATTTTATGCCAAATTTCCGCTCTTGTATCTACGTTCACAACTATATTATTTTATTTAAGTTACACATTCGGCAGTTTATAGAACTAAACAAATATATTCGATACAAAAAGAACGGTTTTGCTAAAGAATTTAAAATTTACTTGTATACAGATCTAAAAATAATTTTATTAGGCTAAAAAAATAATTGTGTACACAGAGAAAAAGTTGCGCGGAAAGGGAAATTTTTGTTAAAATACAAATCTAAAAATAATTATGTTAAATCATTGAAAAAAAGTAGCATTAGTCGTTAAAGCTAGTTACTAGAAAGTCAAAATTTTTTGGAACAGTATCATCATGCTGGAACAACGTGTTAATTTAATAGTCCAACATAAAATTATTTTCTGATCTAGCTAAATTTTCAGATACCACAATAAATTGTTCTTTCCGTGTTAACTAAATTTTTAAATAAAAATTTAAATTAAAGAATAAACTTCAGTTTAAACATTTATATATCTAACTTGAACACACCAATATTTGAACTGAAAAATTTAATCAAGTTAACAACTTTTTTCTCTAGTGCAAAATATTCAAGCTGGTTGCTAGAATGTCGAATTTTTTTGTAGCATTGCTCATCTCGAACCTCTTTCATAATTATTTTGACGGTTTAACAAAATTTTTATTTAGCTAAATTTTTACAAAATCCTTTTTTACATGTGCAAATTTTCTCTGATTATGCACCTCGTAGAAAATTGTACCACCTGTTGAATTAAAAGTGAAGGCAAACATAAGAAATATGTTTGCTATCACTTTTAATTCAACAGGTGGTACATGATGTCCAGCGATATCTGGCTGGCCATTTCAAGGATATTTCCAAGAAATTCCAGGATAAAAATCCTTGTTTTTCCAAGTCGATTAATTTTCATTATGTCTTTTTTCTTATTTTTTAAATCTTTCACAAGTTTATCGCGTTTTTTTTTTAGTCTTCAGTAACACGTAATTCTTTCGCTTTGTTCTTTTTCTTTTGCCATCGCTTCTTATACCAGGTATATGCATTGCGAACAAAATGGATGATAGATTGGATTTCTTTTAGAATGAAAAAAAAAAAAAAATAACAAAAATTCTAGATTAGTCCTAAAATTTCAGGATTTTTTCCAGTTTTCCGGAATACATTTAAATTTCAGGATAATTCCAGAGTCCAAGAAAATCCAAGGATCGCTAAATACCATGTATATAGCACGAATAAAATACGAACAATATTAAATACTTAAACAATAAATTGGATTATATAAAACGCGACTAATAACACATAGTGAACTGTGAACTGCGTCTCAAGTAAGCGAATATAGCTCGTCATTCATACTTCTAGGAATGATCAATCGCTCGCGAATCGAGAGTAAAGGCGCTGCCGCATTACTCGCGGAGTTTGTCATCGCTCATTGAGGCGAACAAACTGGGAGACGACGGATCGCCGCGCCGGCAACAATCCCCGCGCGAACGTTCAATTACGTACAGCCGTTTCGCCGATGTAGCAAGAAATTCTATATCCGTCGGAATCTCCATCGTCAAGGCGCACGTTATCCATTATTATATTACGCCATTGCGTAATCAGCGTTTAAACGCTTTTTATAAGGCTCGCCTCATATTCGCGAGAAGTCAACCCGCGCGCACGTTGCGATCTCGAGAGCTGAGTCTCTCTCTCTCTCTCTCTCTTTCTCTCTGTCTCTCTCTTGGTCAGGTCTCGATCTCGGAGTGGCTCGGCCGATTTCGCAAGTGCTCGGATTCCGCTCGTTGCACTGGCAGACATGCTGGCAGCGGCGGGCCTTCACCGTAGTGGTGCAAATCGGATCGCGTGCGTGAAAGGCAAACCGCATGCGAGCGTGTGCGTGGAGAGCGCGCGAGCGCACGCGCGTACCGGTCGCACAGCGGAATTGTATCGGTGCCAGATGTCGGCTGTGACAGCACCAAACTATGTGCCAAAACGCTCGCGATAGCGCTCCGATTTCGCAATTTCAGTGACCCTCGCGCACCGTATTTTCCCATCCTTACGCAAGTTCGCGCGAAACATCGAGATACATCGCAAATAACTTTGTACTTTGCTTGAATCGCAATGCACAGATTTTTTTTTTTTTATCAGCGGAATTCGATCAAACTTTATTTTCGCGTGGTCTCGCAACGGGGACCAGGTCCCGTTGCGTCGAACAAAGATGCGACACGAGGCAGCCGCATTTTTGGCACTTAATACGGCTAAATATAGAAGCGACGTTCGTTGACATCTTATTAAATCATCGAAAAATGCTTGGGATAAATGCAGATCAACGTTTGTTAATGTAATACAGAATATCGCTAATGAAAGTACCGTGATAAGTTGACTCGATATCTCCTGCAAACTCAAAAAAATATTTTACCGATGTAGATAGATTTGTGGGTGTCACAAGGATTTATCGCTATTTTCTTTTGCACCTGCTAAAATATTGTTCGTCGCATATAGAATTTATAGCGGCAACATTTAGCAACGCCTTCTAGAAAATTCAGACCTCATTGCCAATTATACAGTTAAATATAACAAGTACACGGAAAGAACGATTTTATTACAGCACCCAATTTAGCTGCAAGCAGATCAGAAAATAATTTTATGTTGGGCCATCAAAATAATTATGTAGAATACTCAAGCATATGATAATTGCTTCAAACGTTCTAGCAATCCAGTTAAACATTTGATGTAATTTTTTAAATGGTCCAACATAATCATTTTCAGATCTATATCGCAGCAAAATTCTTCTTTCCATGTACGATTGACCTCAATATGAATAGTGCGGACAAATTTTCTTTCCAAATTTCACGAACAGTTCAGATATAAATTCTGTTTCTTTTTAGATCGATCAAGTACCAAACATACGACATTTGCAAATCATTTATCCACCTTAATTCTTTTGCGGCCGAAAAATCGTAGCTTGCAAGACCATTTTTCTGAGCGCACTAAGTATTTAAATCGTTCTCACGAGTACCGTTTAATTACATTCTTCCTTTCTGAATTTCGTTAAAACAAGCAAGACCGTCGAGAGAGCTCTTATTTCCCGTATACGGTATCTAGACGTGGCATTCATTCGTCAGCGTGCACTCGCATGGTCGAAGGAGCGCCTCGTGACGTTTCATCTCCGCGCGTTTCCCGGCGAGAAAAATCCACACGCCGCGCCGCCGCGCCGCCGCGCCGGTGCGATCCGCGGCGAAGAGCCCGGGCCTCGGGAGAGTGAGGACGACGGGCTCGTCCGCTGCCCGGAAAACTGGTTCTAACGGAGTTTTATACCGAACGAACGTACGGTGGACCAGTTCTGCCACCGTCAATGAAGCGCACTGTACGTGTCGCGCAAATGCACCGCGTTTGAGAAGGGGTCTCGGGGCACGCACCAGTCGAGAGCGAAGAGCCAGTCATTGGCCGGATGGCCAATCGCGTCACGAACCGAGAGGAGACGATCGCTGATCACGGTTTGCCGTATAGTCGGTCGGAATATATGATTGTATCGCTCTCTCTCTCTCTCTCTCTCCTTCCGTTTCCGTTACTATATGACTAGTTGGTATCCCCCCTCCCTTTTTCTGTTTTTCTCTGCGGCCACTTAGTGTTGTTAAACATTACTGGAGAGATAAGGGATTCGTTGAATATTCAAGTATGTCAGAACAAAAAGTAATAAAAATAAAACTCAAAATAATAAAAATAAAGTAATGAGAATGAAACAAAAAATAATTTGTGTGTAAAATTTTATAAATTTAATGTTATATATTTTGTAATAATGTATATAAATAATATATGTGTGTATAAATATACATATATGCAGGGTTGGGTGATAATTAGTTAAAAAATCAAATAATAAAGTTAAAAAACTAACAGCTTTTTACTTATCTTAGTTAATTTTTAATGATTTAACTTTTAACTTCAACTAATTATTTTTGAAACGCATAAACTTTAATTTATTAATTCTTTCTCTAAATTAAAAATTTAACAAGTAATTAAAGTGCAGAAATAGGCTCTATAGAATTCAATTAAAATGTACAGTGATCATGTCACGTTTCGGTCTACGTTTATTTCTGAATAATTACATGTTTTTATACACAAGAACAACTAGTGCCGGCTGTACATTTTAATTAAAAATTTATTTATACAAAAGAAATTATAAAAGAAAAAAACCATGTCGACATAAAAAACAATATTTCTTTATTATTTTATATAAATTTAATTTACAATTAACATATTAAATTTAATGATCTATAATTATTTTGAGTAATCTAGCTTTAAAAAAGATTACAAATTTCTAATTTAATATAAATAACATTTTTCCAAATTAACTTGTAATTTAACTTAATTTAATCTTAATATAACTTTTAGTTGAGTTGATTTTTTTGTTTACCTAATCTTTAATATAACTGAATAATTTCAAAGTCCCTCATTAACTTTAATTTAATTTCAGAAAAAAAAATATTAACTCAACCTTGCATATCTAATATCACACTTCCTACTTTCCCTTTGTATTTTTACTTTTTGTTACTTAAAAGTATACGTTTATTTCGATTTTATTTCTCATGCATATCCAATCATTTATAATTACAGGTAATAATAAAACAATAGAGATTCTTCATTCTACCGTGCTCTTCGACACGTCATGTCAAAGAGCAAGATACATTTTCAAATAATAATTTCTAGACTTACACATGCGTACGTACACGTGTTTTCGCAATTATCTCCGTGTTTCCTCAACTACATATTCCAAACAGGTCACGCGGTACATTCCGAAATATAAACAAACCGCTTACACGTACGTACATACACACGCCTAATGTAAGAGATCTCACATCGCTCTCCTCTCCGCGAGTCTCTTCGCGCGTATTTCCCTTCCACTCGCATCGGTCCCTCCCCCTTCTTCTATTTCTCTCTCACTCTTTCTTTCCATTGGTCTCTCTTCATCGCAAAGTGCCGTAATATTCTCCTGTCGGAGTTATTTTCGTCGCGCTCACCCGACCAGCTCTCCCGAGGCGGCATTGCACGGGTTGTTCTCTGCGCATTGTCTAAAAGCCCCCTCTTGCTCGCTTGCCGGATCGAGTAACTGGATTTCCAGGCTAGCAAGGCGATCGCGGGACGATCCCTCACGCTTTCCCCAATTCTCGCTTCCGTCGCCAATCTCGCGTCACGTAGTGGGTGATATTGAACAAAAACCCGAAAAGAGACTCTTTACTTAATTATAAGTGAACGATTACTACTTGTCGTTACTAAATCGTGTACTTTAGTAAATTTACCTAAGGATTTAGTCATAAAGAACTACCACTAGTCGATCTACTACTAGTAGATTTATTAAATCGTGTAATGCCCATTTTCACCAATGTAGATTAACTTTGATCTCAGTTTAACTTACTCCTTATCTTTTTCCAATTCTTAGAACTAAAGAAAGATAAAGAGTAAGTTAAACTGAGATCAAAGTTAATCTGCGTTGGTGGAAATAGGCATAAATCGTTCAGATCTGATAGTCTCTTCTAGGATTTAATTTTATAATTTTATTAAAATTATTCGGGATGGGAAGATCTCATAAATGCTTATTAGCATAAATATCATTAAATTATCAATTTAATATTGTGATGTCTGTGATTCAATTTAATTAAGAACTGCGGCCAAAAGTAACGGCGTGCAATTCGAAGAACTAAAAAAAGTAGATATAGAAAATTACATACGCTGAGAGAAAAAAAATGACAAAAAAAATTTTAATATTTATTTGAATACTTACAATGAAATATTTGCCGAATGTAAATAAATATTCATTTAGTATAAGAATCACTAATTTAACAATCAATTTTTTTATTGAGTGAATATATTTGCAAATATTTATTAAAATTTCTTTTTAGTAATTTTTTTCTCAGTGTACGAAATATTATTGAGCATTAAAATCCCTTTTTAATTGTGTTATACACCTTACGGTTTTAAATATATATATTAATTATTGTTTAACAAAAATACTTGTGCAACGCACAAGAATATACGATTATATTATTGATATTATAAATAATATGATTTAAGCAATTTGTGTAGTTTTTGTAATATAGAATAGAAATTTAGCGGATAAATTTTAAATTCGAGAAAATCATGTTTATGCACTTTTACCCACTGACATCTTGCGAAACATATGCGTCTGTCTCTTCGATGTCTCTTTTCGTTTTTCACGTATGTATTTTTGACTGTCTTGTTGTCTCGATTAACATCCAAGGCTACTCCTTTTTATTCAAACAAGCGAGACACCGTCAGGTTCATCTTCACGCGGCTAGAAACGTGATGTATTATGAGAAGAACGAATCGTATAACGCGATTTCAAAACATAATTTTGAAATCTGAATTATGTATTAAAAGAAATGCAACATCTTAATTCAAATTTGAATAATGAATTCGAATATACATGTTGGTGATTATTTAAATTCTTTAGTCTTGTGTCTTTAGCATTACAATTTGTGATTGTAAACTTCTATTATCACCAATTGTTTCCATTTTACAGTGCTGTAAAAGGAAGATGTAACCGTTGCGACGGAGATCAGATCGAGTTACATCATTTTTATGACTAAAAAAAATGGGGTTTACTTTGGGGTAGAATTGGGAAAGTGTCGGCAGGAAAATTCCAAGTTTAATGGCGAGAACTTAAAAGTCCGTACGCGCGAAAATACCTTTCACATCCGTAAAGTGTAACTGCTCGTGACCTACGTCTCATATGCAACATCGATTGCAGCGACCATAAACGATCAGTGAAAATGCGCAACACTCACGATGGAAAAACCTGCCATGAAAAAAATAAAAATAAATAAAAAACGGCGATATCTCACGGCGTTTTATATTCTCTCGTATCTCATCGATCCCACGGACGGACAGTGGGTAATTATGTAATTATAACGTAAATCAGAAAAGAGAAAGAATATTTATTACCGATAAAGCATATATTCATTCGATACTCCTGATCACACGGAGGGTGGATCATACGAAAAGCGTAGAAAATACTAAAAAATAAAAAAAAGGAATAAAAAGAATTCGTTTAAAACTCGTTAACATCTATATTACAAAATTTTATATCGATATTAAATCCAATTATGTATATATAACATTCTTGACAAAGTAAAAATAAAGTATGAATATACACTGAGAAAAGAATTTTCTTAAAACAAGTAAATGCATTTTTCTTTTTTACAAGAATAATCGAGAAATCGCTGAAGCTAAATAATTATTACTTTAATGATGATTAAATAGAATAAAATGAATAAAGTACTAAAGTAGTAGAAAATCCATCATTTTTATTAGCACATACATAATACATAAGAATATAAACTACAGTTTTAAATTATAAACCTAAAGAGAACGAAAATTTCTTAGACAGCATTAGAAAATATATATTTCATAATTTTCAAAAGCGCGCTTCGATTATGCGAATTAAAACATTTATTAATTTGAAAATATATCACTGAGCCACACAAAACCAAATTGTCATTTCTTTTTTATAACATTTATTTTATCACTGTTTTAGTATGTATATTCTTTTCAGACCATATGCTAATAAAAACGATGAATGTCCTTCTACTTCTCTGTATGTGTATTACATCTGGTATATCCAGAAGTCACTCCGGTTTGTAAAGAAACGGAGAGAGTTAAATCTGCAGCTCTTTAATCGGTGACCTGAATGAAAGGAACATCATGATCAGCCGAGACACCCGTATTCGTAATCACGCTCACGGTAAGTACATCGTCAAGTGCGCATGAGTGGCACTCGTTACTTAATGCTTGCTTATATGGCATTATTCACTCGTCAGTCATTATTCAACCGCCCTTACGATTATTACGTAGGGCGGCAGCTTTGAGCCTACGAAGCATCGGGCAAGGTTCAATACGTTATTATATTTTTTTTTGCTCACAAAATGTGGCGAGTAATTCGTTTGAATATTTACTTGGATTTATTTCTGATATCACTTATTCATTTATTCGCGGCACAGAAAGATTATGCAAATGTAAATCTCATCAATCTAATTGTTTATTAATCATTTCTGCGAAAATATTTATGCACGAGCAAACATTTTTAATAACCGATTGAGATGTTATTTTTCGCAATAAATTATCACAATTTTTTAAGAAAGAAAGACTTTTTATTGGCATCATTGTCACCACATTAGATGTTTAATAGCATCATTTATTACTAAATTGTTTATTACTCTAATAACGCGATTGAATTACTATTTCTTGTTCAACTCATAACTACGTTTCAAAATCAAAAATTTATTCGCGCAGTTTGGTAAACTCAAAAAAATATATATAAAATTACACAAGAAATATCAGCACTCAAATCTGACTATGACTGGCTATTAGGATTCCCCCCGATTGTTTCACAAATTTTTTGTGTCCGTGCGATTTTATCGTTCCGGCGCGGCACACTCGCAACGGATGTAAATGCCAGAAAAGTTAGATGCAAATAAGCTCTGACGTAGAAAAAAAAAACCTGTTGTTTCGGCACGCGTTCACGTGACACAAACGCGTCGTTATGACGTTGGATATACATATCGTAGAAATGTCGACTACGAACGCTAAACGTCGATAATTTTGCGTAACGCGTAACGATAAAGAAGGAGGTGTTATGAATAACGTGAATAATGCGGCTACCCTTATTATCTTCGTTATTAGAAGACGAATTCTAACAGTTGCTTATGGAATTATTCGTTTAGTAGCCCGCCGTTTTTAGTGGCGCTAATGTACCAATAGCTGACAATTGTCATATTTTTACTTTTAATTCTACTTCAAAACTTTGTCAAGGTGCATTTTAGCACTTAATTACACATATTTTCTCATTAGTTTTAAAGTGAAGCGTATCACGCGAATGTATGTATACTCGAGTGTTTCTCTGCTATTTAACTTTTTATTCGGCTGTACACACTTCGAGTCATGCAGAATTAAACAATAACATGGGATTTTGTTAATATGGCTTTTTAAGCAAAATTTTCATATCGAAATATTTCTTCGATAATCATCAATCGTCACACTCTATAGGGCTGTGTTCAAAGACATTAGATACTTTATGCTTGTTAAACAAAAATAAAATATCTCTAATATCTATGAACGCTAGAACATTTAAAATGAGGAAAATTCTAAATCACAATTAAAAATATATAAATTTTGTAACAAAATATTGTGTTCTTTTAAGTTACACTAAATCTTTAAATTTATTTTTAGGCTAACCATATTATTATCATCACTTTTCTTTCTGCATCGACTATGCAGCAGTGCGTCACATTTTCATAAATCCTAAATGATAAATATTTCATCGTTTTAAGTCTGGAATCTATTAAACTTTGACGAATATAATCGGTCAAGTTTCAATATAAAATATTAATTACTAATAAAAGTATTTAATAAAATGGAAATAGATGCCATATTATCCCCCCTCTTCTTTACTATTGTATTTTAAAAATGCTATCAAAATCCTATTTTTTTATTTCTTTCTTTCATAGCACATTTTTAAAATAACTCACTACTGATATACTTTAACGCTGCACGCGTAAGGGAATAAAGATATATTTGTCCATTCCACATACGTGCGCTACGTTCGGTGAATAAATTTCGTCTTCAAAGCTGGCGCCCGACTCACCAATGCACAGTCCAAACATTCCGACATGCGCGCTGTACATAATACTAAAAAAAAAAGAAAAGAAAAAGATACGACTTCTACGAATTCTTTCGGTTGTCCACGCAAATCTGTGAATCCGAATTTTCGTGCGTGTCACGCACGTAATTCAAAAGTCGATAAGTGTTATTATAGCGCTATTAGCAGGTTTAAAATTTTGCTATTATACTGCTTACAAAAATACTACAATCATGCATGACTTATTCGAGTTGAAATTTCGATTTGACAGGCGAACACTTTTGCACTAAAAGAAAAATCATTTTTAAATTGATGAAATTGTTTCTTTAACCTGCTTCTTTTTTAGGTTGAAATAAAAATAATACCTTTAAAAAAAAATAAAAATTTATTTAATTTCAAGAAATGTCATTATTAGCTTTTTAAAATAAATAGTTTGTTCAAATTATTTGTTTAATTTAAATAAATGATTTTTTAATTCAGTGAAAACACTGACAGAAGTGTAAGAAATAATTTAGTTGTTCTGGTTTTAAATATATATTTCTTTCATTTTTAAGAAAATATTTGCGTTGCACAATCTATTTGTTTAATTTCAATAAGAGAAACAAGCAAAAAATTTCTTCAAACGAAAGAAACTTGTGTTTAACCGTATAGCAGTGCAAAAATTTTTTCATTCAAATATTTTTGGATTCGAAGAAAATTTTCTCTGAATGTGTTTACATCGCTTTATTGTTCACACGTTGAGGTTGAGAAGCACTGTTTGTGGTCATGCGATATGCGCATGATTTATCCCGCTCGACACAGATATTTGTAATAATTGAGGACTGGAATATATTCGCTAAATTTCTCTGATACCGGTGAATAACGTTATTAGTAGTCCGTTCGGAGTTATACTCGCAACATTTACCATGAGTAAAATTTAATTCTTTTAAAATAGAATTTCTTGAAGAGAGCGAGTGAACGAGCGAAAGAAACTGTAGAATTGTAGAAAGAATCTTTATATCTTTTTTCTTCCTGCGAAATTTCTTTTGTTCGTCAGAAGTCTGAAAAATGCATAAAATACCGCAATTTCGCAACGCGTACGTAATCTAAATCTTTTAAAAAGAAATTTAGAAAGTGAGCTGACGAAAAGTTATACAATGAATCTCTGCATACTTTGGTTGTAAAAAAGATCGACGCGAGATTTCTTAAAGATTCGACTCCTGTGATCAGCTCGAATTAATTCGAAGGTATAAAACTTATCATATTTTCACTTAGAGAAATATCAATCAAACGTTTAGTTGAATAGTAACCAAATGAATTTCGTACTTACTGGTGCCACAAACTTAATCACATTTAACAAACCGTTTGGTTATGGTTAAAACAAGCACACATTTAATAATTATAATTATAAAATTCAGTTGATCACTGTTCAATTAAACGTTCGATCTACTTCACCGAATATTTCTCTCAGTGATGTTTACATAATATTAGCGGATAGTAGGATCAGTAGAGCGAGAGGCGCTGTTTTGCCGATTACGGGATCACGCGATCAAGATAATACGGGAGAGGCGCGTGATTTTATTCCAGTTGAATATTAAACCATCGAGAATCGTATCTGAAGAATTTAATTTGCACAGACTAGCGTAATTCGACTCTGAATGAGCACACCAGCGGATTCCGTACTTCGTTGGTGGCTGCATGGGAATAACACAGGTTAATCGGATAATTTCAACGTTCGGGCTACGCATGCGGCTAATTATGGCCGTTAACCATTTAACTTGATTGATTAATTAGAAAGCACGTTTTTTTTCTCGGTCATGCGTCATGCTCGGTGAGATTGATCGCCGCTTGCGCGTTTTCAACTCCGCACAACTGATTACATTGTTACGTATAGATCTTATTTATAACAAAGTCCTGTAGGTTTGTGTACATACAATTTCTGCGCGACTAAAAAATCGCCTAGTGACCTAACATCGCTAATATTCAATAAAATTGATAAAATAACTTGTCACACGCTTACACCGTGTACATTCGTATTTAAATTGATTTATCGAGATGAGGGAAGGACAGAGATGCTTGTAAGCATCAAAAGTTATTAAATTGATTCCTAGCAAATTAAATTTTCGTGACATTACATTTCTGGATTCTTCTTAAAAAAAAAAAAGTTGTGTTTTAAGTTCGGCAAGTACGCGGCGCGCAGTTTGAGGAATTTTGTAAATGTTTGTAAATTCGCAGAAAATTATTGATCAATAAGATCGAGCTTTCGACCAGAGTGGGCGGTCTCATTATTCAAATGTGTTAAATTGAAATGAAAATTTTCCGTGCCTTCATTTAAGAGTAATAAAAAAGAAATCTATATATAAGAAATGTACGCCTTGACTGGAATGCCCGAAGAGAACGCTATTGTCGCGAGGTATACGTTACGAAAATTCCGGAATACTTGTCGTGACTGAATTTCACACCTTCCTGAAATACGTGCCCTCCTCTCGTTGATGTTTTCATCGCTGTCACATTTCGTATCACGCCGAAATCGCTGACGAAAGAGGAAAGAGTCGCCGCACGGCGCGCGCGCAAATAAAGCATGCGCGAACACGAGACGTGTGTTTACCGCAATAAAAATCGACGATATAATCGCCGCGATCGAGGCAATCGGTCTGGTTAAACAACCTTCCGCCATTCTCGCATATTCGCCATTCCCCTCTGCCGAGGACGGTTTTTTAAAAATAGTACACAACAGAAAACTATTGTCTGACCGACGCCACGACCGGCGGAGAATATTTATCGTAGCAACCTTTGATCCGCGTCGCGAGAGCAAAATTGATTTCCTCGACTCGCGCTCGTTTTCTCGGTAAACCAGAATTTTCATCTCGCTCAGGAGCTACGAGCAGGATCGTTCTAAGAGGAAAAAAAAATTCGCGAACTCGCGGGTAAACTCACTGACGGTGTACCTTGCGTCGGCCAGATGACTCGAATTAAGAGTATATGGATTGTGTGTCGAAATATTACAAAGAATATAAAAATTTCATAAAATTTTCTAGTATTACGTTTGAGTATCCATGTGAAACTTGAACACAATTCGCTTATTGGTTTAAGAGAGTTATTTAAGTTATTGCTTACTCTGGATTCTTATATAAAGTTGCATTTTGTAGTACTTATACTTATTTGCAAATTTGATGGGAAAGTTGACATTGCCAATTAATTAAAACTTTTACATATATGTACCAATAAAACTCTAATAAACATTCGCGCAAAAATTCATTTAGATCCATTTAATCGGTTAAAAATTATTGATTTGAAACTGCAGCGGAATATAGTAATTTCGCAGCAAACACCATTATAAATCAAAGTTTTCATTGTTTTCTTCTTTGCAGCTAGTTTCAGGACCAAAATTCGGGCATTCACAACCGAAACTTTGTGTTGTTGATTAGGAAAAAAAAAAATGAATAAATCTAGAGAAGCCTTCAGTTTTCGAACGATAACTTTCGTTCGTATTGCGTAACAGTAACCAAAACATCTTTAACACGCGAAAGATTGAAACAATCTAGGAATTGATTAGCCGGACGTGGAGGTAATAGCAGTCACGACGGTATATATTTGTCGTAATCCTAGGGTACGTAGCGCGCGACTAAATGAAGCGGCTAAAGCCTCAACGTATCCCACGCGAATAGCGAAGACGGTGACTGAAAACGGGGAATAAACAGACGCGCGTTTATAATCGCAGTCGGGTGTAAATAACAGGCGGCGGGGACACAATACGCGAGGTTTATCGCACGGCGCGTATTAATGAGTTTGTTTTCAAGCGCGACACTAGCCGGGCATCGCCGGGCATCGCCGGGCCCGCCGATTCGACCCTTTCTTTTTATTCATTTATTTCTTTTTTTCTTCTTGCGACGTCCGTTACGCGCGCAGGAATTTATTAACGTACACGGAAGAATTTATGCGCGGTCGTTTCGCTGGCGAGTGGCGATGCGACGGACGCGGTGCGCAGCGCGCTGTCGCCCGTTGCCGCCGTTTGCGAGAAGCGTACGGACGTTAATGAAGTTCCGCGGTGTTTCCTTCAATGCGCGTCCCTCTTCCTTGCTCCCTCCTTTTTGCGAAAAATAAGGCTGTGACTCACACGGAGATCAGCATAACCGACTGCGTATGCGTGTCGCGACCACGTGTATATGGTTCCGAGAAAAGTCGATCCTTCGCAAGTCCGTCCGTGGCCGCGGCGGAAAACAAAGAGCGTGGCGGTATCTGTACCTCGAAGCGCATGTGAAGGAGGCAATTCGCGCTTCTATATGTACATCGCTCATTTACTATAGAATTGACACTTTTAAATTACTTGGAAAAAAAAAAAGAAATTGATGAGAATTCAATACGCTGAATAAAGAATTACTTGCGAATGATATATTTATCTCTTTACAATCAGCTAATTAGCTAATACATCAAAAACTCGAAGTAAAAACATCACAAAATTTGAATAATTCAAAACTGAAAAGTTTTGATTTTTTTTTAGTCCGGCATTTTAATGTCCTATTTCCACCAAGATTAACTTGGATCACGGTTTAATTTACTCTAAATCCTTTTCTAGTTTTGAAAATTAGAAAAAGATGAAAAGTAAATTAAAGTGACGTGAAGTTAATCCGCATTGGTTGTTGGAAATGAACGTAAGTCCGGCAAATATGCGGAACTTGTAAATATGTACATATAAACTCATTTATTATTTAAAATTATTATTGAGCACTGAGATCCGCTTTCGACCATCATGGCCAATTTCTTAATTTAAATGTGTTGATACACTTTGCGGTCGTAGTAGGATAACGATTATTTCGTTTTTACATTTTTTTCGTTGCAGCAAATGAGCAATACATAATCAATACATTCGGATATTTTTTACACGATTCGCAGTTACGATTTTTTTTTAACATGTTTTATTCACAGTTATACGATTTTTTTAACACGTTTTATTCGCAGTTACACGATTTTTTTAACATGTTTTATTCACATTTTTTTGCACGTTTTTTTTCATACGATAAATAAAAAAATCAATATTTTTAAATATTTGGTTTACTCTCCTCAACACATTAACTTTTATTTAATAATTGTTTTCAGTGAATGCATTTCTATATTTTAAATTGCTTTTTATATAGTTTACTTTAACACGAGTTTTATACTTTCCTGCAAATCAATTTTTAAACAACTTTTTTTGTACTATTTTTTGCACAGTTACACATTTATCGTGTAAAGAAAAGAGACCCAAGTGTATACAAAGACTCTGGACACTTTGCAAGAAGCGAGATACTTTGTGCAGAAAGTCAACGTACAAAGGTTCGCGCAAACGGTATGTCGAGGGTGTCTCGAAAAGCCCGCACATTCCTCATTATCCTTATTCGGATACTTCGATCGTGTTAAGTTACAGATTCGTCAGCCCGTTTTTATATCATTCTTGCGCACAGTTCGGCCTGCTGTTCTACGCTACGCGAGGAAATCCCGTTACGATTTGAAGATTAAAAAAAAAAAGCTATCGAAGCTCTGCGACAAGAAACGTTGATAAATAAAATTTATAAAGAGCCGCGCAAAACTGAAAGAACGAAAAATATATGTACGAAATGTGCAGGCATTAAAATAAAGTTCAAGTGCAATCTAATTTTTTGCCCGATCATCATCGCAATCTTAATCAAGAGCGATTAGTTCGATTGAGCAACAAAGTGTCATTTAATCGGAGACGGAACGTTGACCGTGTTCTCAATACCTAATTGTTGCAACTAAACAGACGGCTCGGATTGTTTCTCATAAGCTTCAACATCGCGCATGAATCACGTGATTAGACAACTCTCATCCTGCTCCCTACCTCTTCTGCCCCGCTGTCCCGCGGACGCGGATGTTATACGTGGTAATATCTCTCTCTCCCATACAACAAACTTTGAATTGAGCTTATTGTACTGGAAGGTCATTATACTACGACATCTAGCTGTTTGAATGCTGGCGAACAATACTATATAGGGTGTTAAAGAAAGAGCGCTCGATATGCGGACAAGTGTTCATTGAATTGAAGAACAAAAAGGTGCTTAATTAATTGTTAAACTTAAGATTTAAAAATTAATCTTACTAGAGTTAGATACTTACTGGAGTACTTGTGACTTATAGGAAAAATTTACGAATTTTTTCTCAACGTATAAGTATCTTGCTAGTTTTTATTCAGCACATGCCGTGCGTAAACAAATGATTATCTTATCATCGTGCTTCGGTATGTAAATATCGTGTATTATTAAGCAGTATTTAAAACAGGCTCTTAATGAAAAATGAATAGGATGTCTGGTGAATCGTCTGGTCGCCCCTGTTCCCTTTCCCCCTTCACATCTACCATCTTTAATTCATTGTAAACTCTAATTGTCATAAAAAATGATGTATAAGAGGTATAACGAGTAGCGAATGTCTACAGAGTAGCACAGATAAAGTCAAAAATTTCCGACAGAGTTATGCGACAAAAATAATGAAATGTGAGAATGGAAGGCACTTGGAATATCTTTTAAACGTCAAAGTCAAAAATTTGATAAGATAACTTATTGTTTATACACCTTTGTTTATGTGTGTAATAAATAGAAATGAGTCATCTACATTTTATGTATACAGGGTGTCTGATAATTATTAACAATACTCCTGCCCGTCGCAAAACGATGTTTGATAATTATTAAGAACTCGTAGCTAGAGAGAGGTGCATAATCCTAACATTTCGATTACTTCTTTCTTATACTTATGGAGCGTTGTATTAACAATTATCATTTTACGATTTTCACTATCTCTTTCTCTCTCTAATAGGTCCTTCATACATATTAAAAATGTTATGAAATTCAATATGTGTTTTTAAGTTAAACATTATACGTGTATGTAAATTTAAAATACATTAAATTTAACGTATTTGTAACTAAAATCTATCAAAGCATGTGCATAAAATTTAGTGCATTTTTTTACAACATTAATGCCTATTTCCACCAACGCAGATTAACTTTCATCTCAGTTCAACTTACTCTTTATCTTTCTTTAGTTCTAATAATTGGAAAAAGATAAGAAGTAAGTTAAACTGAGATCAAAGTTAATCTACATTGGTAGAAATGGGCATAAATGTTTTTAATGTACCTGCTTGAAGGTTACTTCCGTTACGTTACATGAAATTCTGCTGCCCATTTTTATCAGTGCACGACTGAAGAGCGAGACCTCAAGTTGTGATCTTACGATTACTTATTGATAATTTGATTGTAGTGTCGTCACCACCCTCCATTTGATGCATGCTCATGAATGCTCCATCGTGACTGTCTTGGCAATGGTACTCTCGGTGGTTTACTACTACCTCCCTTACTACTACCTCCCGAGAGGTGATGATAAATTAAAAATCTAAAGCCGGGTACACATCTACGAAGGAACATTCGAGTTCGCGGTCAGATTCGGTGGTCACTGTATGTAGTAATTCCCGATTTTTACCGCTTGTACCATACTCGTACATAAAAAGAAAGAGAAATTTTTTGGCTAATATTCAGATAGGCAACAATTAGAATTGTGCGTTTGGAGATAAATTGTTACACAATAATTCGTAACCTTTATAACTTATTATTAATTTTCAAGTTCTCTCCTCAGTTCACTCCATTGTACTATGCAATTGTTAAAAAGTCAACGAAATCGGCATAATGCTCTTATGAATATGATTACGATGCGATTACGGTAGAAAATCCAGTGAGCGGAATATCTAAAATCGACAATTTTAAGATATTTTGCAGAACCCTTAAAGATTGCTTAAAGTTGTCTTGTGAGTCGATCTTGGACAATATTGCTGTCTTGGAAGGCTATGATGGAAAGCTAACAATAGCGAATACATCGCGCACGAACTATTTTTGATGTAGCGCCTCACGAGGGAATTGACCGAACGGGAATTGACCGAACGACGCGAATCGAATGTTCTATTCGTATTCGCTTCGGCGTACATACACATCCACCAAATGATAACAATGAACGCTTGTGTTTGCTGTTCGTTCGTTAAGTGTGTATACTCAGCTTAATGTTCTGGATGGATTTGAACCCGGATCTTTGGCACAGAGTACAGACGCGCGACTCTTATGCCACGATCATCACACCGAAGTTTCATTTTCACAATAGGTGGCAAGAAATTAATTGATAAAGATCTGCGGACAAGCGTGTGTTCGCGACAAGAGACAGTCCAGCTGTACAGTTTTTGTTATATAGATGAGCGAGTGGAAGAAACGCTCTGTAAACAACAATATTCAATTCGCGCGTAGCTATGTTATTTATAAAGCGTTCTTCTCATTGTCTCGCAATCGCGCGCTATAAAACCGCGCTAAAAAAAATGGTCTCCTGACGTCAATTCACGTGGACGCACGGTCGTGGGATTTTTTTTTGTGATCGCTCGGTATTTACAAATGACTTTAAACAAAGATCAAAAAAGATCAAAGACAAAATTAAATTTTTGTACAGTTAAAGAAGTAATGGATGCATATATTTGAAACACCAAAGTGCCTAAATGTTTTCAGTTCAAAGCAAAAAATTCGTAAAAGTGCATTTAAAATGATCCTCCGAACCGAAATACCTTATCAAAGAAAATTATTTGCAATTATAAACTTATCTAAATAGCTGGTAATTTATACCGAAGAAGCACTTTTGCTTTTTCTAATATTATAAATAACGTGTATGCGAGAGTTACTGTATGTAAATTGAAATATACATATGTATTACGGCGATTGAAAAAAGAAGCAATGTCGTTTCCCAGTTTTTCCTTAATATTTAAATAGCGCTATATTTATTCTCTGAACCAAGACGAGTTTTTATCAGACACGTTTTTGCCAACATCAATGTCACGCGGCAGCCTGCATGTTGACACGTGCGATTCTACCCGCGTCCTTTTCGCGAGCTTAGAAAAATACGACGTTATTCGGTATTCCGTGCACAAACCAAAGGAAATATTTAAAATAGAAAAAAAAAAAAATGCAAGACACTCCAACAACCCGTTCCCGAATGTTTACATAAGTACCTCGCCGAGTTCTCGCGTAGATCTCCGCAATATTATCGTAGCGTTACGGAAGCACGTGCAAACGTTAAAATAAACAAATGTAAGCCCAGCACGCGTACAACACGCTTCCTCGCGTGTTCGCGGCATACATATGAATAATATAGGTCGCCCACGCGATTACGTCGCGATATTTGTGTCTTGACTCTAGGCGCGATATTGCGCCCGAAACCGCGATATCGCGTTCTCCGTTACAGTGCCTTACACGATCAACAATTCCGTCAATATCAACAAATGCTGACAACACTATTGATCGTGTACGATTAATACTGACGGACTGATGTAGAATATTGACAGTGATCCAAACTCGATTCTCGAGCGTCGGTATCGTCGCAGTGGTAGGGATGATATTGATACTCTTTAAATCTCGTAGAGCGAAAAATTGCACAGGCTCAATTTTCATTCTACGCGAGTGAACTTTTACTCTTGTTACAATGACAAATCAGCCGAAAAATTAACAGGCTCAATTTTCATCGCACGGGAATTAGGTTTTTACTCTTGTTACAGCGACAAGTCACTCGAGAAATTGCACAGGCTCAATTTTCACTCTACAGAAGCGAATTTTTTATTCTTCTTAGAGTGACAAGTCGCTCGAAAAATTAACAAGCTCAATTTTCACTCTACGGGAGCGAGTTTTTACTTTTTATTAAAGTGACAAATCACTCGAAAAATTGCAAACTCAAATTTCACTCTTTCAGAGTAACGTTTCACTCTACGAGACTTTGGAGAGCGGTAATACTGGCCGTGAGAAGAGGACGTGTCAGTATTTTCATCAGCACAGTTCCACATCTTTACGTAATCGCAGAAGTGATCTTGGGTTGTAAAATATTGTCGCGCACCATCGATACTATCGATTCAATTATTACTGATCGTGTATTAAGGTTCCCGTTAGCCACTGCTAAATAGCGCCAAGCAACCGACCGGGGCCCCGCGAAACGCTCTCGCGGAAGATTTCGGTGTTTATTTCCCGTTTCTTCCCCCCCGATGGCTCCAATTAAAAGAATCTCACGCGATAAGATAAGTCGAGTACGCGTTTCCGATATTGAAATAGGAACGGTCCGCGCGCTTATCGTTCCGTCCGAGTCGTCGTGTGAAGGGGGTCGAAAAAGCGCCTATCGCGAGAGAATTTTAGCGGCTTGCGCCCCGATCGCGGACCGAGCGAGCGCCTCGCACGCTCGCCGTCGGGATTCGATTCGATTCGATTCGCGTTTCCGTCGCGGGACGGTCGGATCGTAAAGCGTTGTCTACAATGCAGTTGTTACGACGTTACGCCTCTGCGACGGACCAATCAAAGAAGAAAAAAATCATATATTAACATCGTAACGACTGTTTGTAGACGACGCTTAAAAGGGGGCCGAAATATATCGACAGGACGAGGAGGGCATCGCGATCCCGCAGCGCGCGGCGGCAGCAGCGCGATGCACCGACGAACGGCGAGACGCGCTACACGCCGCAGTGACACGCGCGCGAGGGAATATTCCTCTCGAGAATTTCCGCATATCTGCGGCTGGCGTTCGTCCAATCGGCGACGGTCTTTCGCGCTCGCGTCCGAGAACGCGAACTTCCCTCGCGTTTGTACAACACGCAGCGAGCGTTCCTGCGCGCGTCGCTTTGGACTCGCGCGATTCGGCGAGAAAGAGACGGCGTAGTATGACAAGCGAGAGCGACAGAGAAAGAGAGAAAGAGAGAAAGAGAGAGAGAGAACAAGGTGGCGACGAAAATCGTGGCGAGGAAAGGTTTTTGCGTGGTATATGTCTTTACCTGCGACTCGTGGCCGTGTCCAGCATGGTAATCCAATCCCGCGTGGTTGAACGGGGCGGGCTGGCGGGCAGCGGGGGTGGGGGGAGGGGAAGAGAGAGAAGACTATCTCAACATCCCCGATTCTCAGGTGATTCTCGATGTTGTTGGATTCCCGGTGAAAAAGTCGAACAACTTCCGGACTTTTCCGACACTGTCCCTCTCCCCTTTCGCCGAGCGGGGTCTCGCGAAACCGCGGCGGGACCGATCGAGGGACGAAAATTAAATTCACACCACTGCTACGGTAATCGCCGGCCACAATCCGAGGGGCGCGCGCGTGCGCGCGCGCGCGCAAAGTGGACAACGCGGAAGACGCTCGGAGCTGGCGCGAAAGGCCGACGGGAGAGCAAACAACGGCAGCCAGCGGCGTCGGGAGGAGAGGGAGCGCGAGAGTGCGTCTCTCGCGCCTTTTCCGTTTTCCAGATCCGCGGAACTCGCTCGCGAGACGCGCGCCTGCGATCGCGTGTCGCTCCGCGACGCTCCGGTGGCCTCGGGAATACGCGAGGGCCGATAAACCGATCGCGATCGACTGATCGACGATGACAACGTGCAGCGAGCGATCGGCTGCCACAGTTTTCCTCCTGTCGTTATTAGTTTAACTCGAATTCTCTATGCTGACGCGCGCGCGCGCGCGTGCTCTCTCCTTCTCTCTCTCTCTCTCTCTCTCTCGCCACGGTTCTCGATTCGACTCGATCGCTCGGCACTCGAATCACTCCCGCGCGACACAACCGCACGTAAGCAAGGGCCGCAACATACTGAGCAAACACATGATTCCGGCGAGGCCTAGTGTTGATATTCGCTGCGCAGAGGGCGCCACCGCGACGGTGCCGCGGATCGGTGTCGCGATTCGCGATCGCCGAGCCGTTCGCCGTTCGTAACGAAGCCACACTCTGGGGGGAGACACTTGGGGATCAAAAACGATAATTAAAAATAAAGAAACGATCGTCTGCAGGCGCGCGACGCGCTTCGAAAAGTGATCTGTTGCGATCGCGACCGATCGCGAGCTTCGCTTTCTCGAACGCGCGTTAATTAATTAATTGCCCAGCAAACGAATTGAAATGAATAGAAATAAATTCATTTCGGCATTTTCGAATTCGCGCTTCAGATTTTTCGAACCCACTTGTATTAAAAAATAATATAATGGCTGAAGTTCCGTAAGCGCATGATGCGTATAATGTATCCCTATAAGCATACAATATTCCTAGAATATAATAAGAATATTATTAAAAATTAAAATAATATTACTATCAATATTCCAAAAGAAATTATTCAATATTTTTAAATATTTTTTAATATTGAAAATGTTGTGGTTATATGTTTTTATATAATATTCGTAGTATATTACTTCAATATCCAGTGATGTTTTACGAATATTATTGCGGTCAGAAATTAATATAAATTATTATGCATGAAGCTATTTTATTCATAAACTTTATAATTATTATTATTACATTAAAAAATTATGATTTCTCGGTAATCTATAATATTGAAATAAATAATTATTTACTTTTTTGTAATAATATTATCAAGAGTGGATATATAATTTTTATTAATATTTTTATTAATATTTCAGGAATATTATTTAATATTAAATAATATTACGCACTTAGGGATCATTTTACCTTTGTGTACCGTTAGTAATTAACAGGGATGAAATGATACATCATTACAATCGGAACTCGACTAATATGGATAAGATTATATCAAGATTCAAGGTGATAAATATTTAGCTCATTTCGCATTTCAATTCATTTAAATACAGAAGTAATGGGAACATGAATTCATCCGAATTCAAAATTAATAGTTTATTTTGTATTTTATCTGAATCCAAAAATAATATAACGGGAACATGAAACTATCTAAGTTCCATATGTAATTTATATGAATTGCAAATTTTAATTGATTTAAATTTATTTTCGTTTGCTGAACAATCACATTCTTGAGCTTAACAAAAATAAAATTCAAACTGTGTTGATATGTAATCACGTGCTGCAAAAACTCGATCTACGATAAACTATTTCGAACGGGCGCATGAGAAGCAAGAAAAATTGATTGCTTATTTATTAATCAGCCGAGACTGCTGAAATACTTTTAGTATTTCGTAATCGCAGATATCGACGTAATCGCAGATGTCGGCGCGGCATCAGAATAATTTTTTTTAATCTCGCAACATTTTTATGCAAATACAAAATGCGTGAACAGGTCCGAGAATAGCTTGGTCCGATTTATTATCTGTAATTGTTATTAATTAATAGAATTTGAAGATTAATAAAAATTTATGTTTCGTATTGATTAATAGAATGTTAGTTGTTATAAAAAAATACTATTAAAAAAAGGACTCTTGAAAAAATTATTGGAAACTCAATAAATTTTTAATAATAGAAATTATTGGATGCGAATAGTTCCCAATAATATTTTTTTTTAAATAAGGAGAACCATGTGCACAATCGAGGAATATCAGATATTAAGAACTAGAATTTTAGAATCAGATTTCTCAATTAACTGTATAGATGGATAATAAATTACGTTATGTCTTGCACGATACATTTATGTCTCAAATTTTATTCATATTTCCTGTGCATTACGTTTAACATTAATTAAGGAAACTGATTCTGAAATTTTAATTCTTATTCCTAATATATAATGTTCCTCTATTGTGCGCAGGACCTGACAATAGAACGCGAGATAAGTGGAATTCTATTAGGTTGGCAGAAAGGTCATGTCGTTTTATTTTCTATGGAAATGAAAGGTTTTCCTTTGTATGTAAAAAAAATGCCTTTCATTTACATAGAGGAAGAACGACATGGCTTTTTTGCCAACTTACTAGATTAGTCAAAGATCTAGCCCTGCAACGACACGAGATAATCACTAATTAACCTTAATGTGATTTTACGCGTAATTCCGAAAAATTTCACAGTCGGTACGAAGAGGAAATTAACTGCGGAGCGACCATTAATCATTATTCCAGGGAATACATTCATCCTTGTGCATCACGCTCAAAATGCACCGAGTGCAGTTAGAATTGACCCACAGAGCCTTGTTTAGCAATTTCCTGTAACATTTATCGCTAGCATGTTTTCGTACCTTGAACAGCCTGAGATACACTTTTCATTGCGTCGCCGGCAACGATTCTTGTCTCAGTCTCACTCTAATTAGATTTACCTTCGTAAAGTAGATGTAGAGATTAACTTTGTGTGCGCGGGTCAATCAAGTTTGCACGATAAATCTCGCTCGCGTTCACGAGAAGTGAATTCGATCACGTAAGCAGAGGGATCGTTTGACGGGCATCGTTTCAAAAGATTCGATAAGAATATTTCAGGCGCGATATTAAATGTAAATAACGTTCGAAGCCTCCGTTTTTATTTTTCTTTTTTTTCTTTAACATGAATTAATGCGCCCGATTATTTGCCGTGAGTGTCGCAATTCAGACAAATTCAATGATTAACTTGACCGATTTATATTTATCAGCGTTACAGTCGCGAATTTACATATACAAATTAAACAGGCTCTCTGTAACTTAGACCCTTCATATTAAGAGTCCTCTTATCTAATAATGTATATAAATAATGTGTTTTTAAATTAAATATTCTAAGTTTGCTATCACTTAATGCGAACGAAGATCTCCGTTCATGTTATAATTTAACAATGTTGCCGTTATCTATAGTGACATGAGTTTATTTCAGTTGCAAACGCATTAAACTCTTTTTAATTTACGCGCAGTCATTTAACACATTTCACATCAACCATCAATTTCCTTATCACTTTCCGTCGTATCGTTAAGATAATTATTTGACGCAACTCGCAAAATTAAAATATTGTACCGGATCGGACATACACGTTCTGGTTCATTAATCACGCTTATAAAAATCAAAATATAATATATAATATTATATTACATAAATACTAGATTGCAAGCTTTCCCTAGAAACGACAGAGATATGCCTCAACGTAAGAAAAACTTTCACGAGCAGCGTAATAAAAATTCAAAGACGCTCAATTTTGCAATTATAATAAAATTTTATTACACTTTCCCTTGAAAAAAGTAGGTTGACTAAAAATCTACACAAAAAAGAAGAACATTCTTGTTTTGAGAATATTATCGATATGTTAAAGATTGGAAAGGGCTTATATAGAGACATCATTTACATACATGAACAAATTTTGTATAGTTTCGTAAAAAAATGTATTTTTATTATTTGATAATAATTTTCATTTGATAATAATTTTCACAAATTGAGAGGAAAAAGTATCGGATAGAAAATAATATCTTCAAACCAAGAAAAAGACTTTTTTTCATATATTATATATTATTATCATATTATGCTCTTTAGAACTATTATAATATTAAAATAAAAACATTTTACTTAAAACAAATTTAAGGTTAATTTGAATTTTAATTTAAAATAAAATTTATTTTTTTTTTAGCAAATTAAATAATATATAATATAAGCAGGAATATCATTATTTCATATAGAAGCAAAAATAGAATATCTTGTTTATATATAATACAATGATTGTTTGAGAGAATATATATATTATTTGAAACTGATTTTTTTGTGCACATATGCGAAGAAACTTATTGTCAGACAGAAATATATCGAAGATATTTCGAGAAAAAGAAATTTCTCATAAAGCAGCGTGAGCACAAATTGTAAAAATTAGGGAGTTTATATATCGGAATATTGTATTAGGCATTGTTTATTAAAATCAAATTAATTGTTTACGAAGGGGACTTTTAGAAAGTTTGTAAACGCGGAGTAAAAGTTTTCAAACCTTGCGATAAAAGTTAACAATGCTCGCGGAAGAAGAATTCATCTTTCGTACATCCACGAATGGAGAAATGTCTTTCGGTAACGAAACAAATTTATATCACAGATGCGGCCTCTTATGACGACACGCGCAACATACGAAACATTTCATAACACGGTCTTGCCTGCTGCCACGCGGTCATATCGCGATATTTTTAGAGAGCCAAAACCACACGCTTATCTCTCCTCGCGGTGGTATTTATCATCGTTCCTGCGCTTTTCGGTATTTCTTTTTTCATCGCGATTCAGAAATTTTCTTGACATTCTGGCCTCTGTTCGTTCACACGTATCAAAATTATGTGCGTAAACAGTGCGTGTCCAAAAAATTATCTTTGCTGCTCGCAACACGCATGCTCTTCTGGTACCGATTGAATCAATAAATAAAAGTCGACTGTGACCGTCGGCACTTCTTTTATCTTGCGATTAGCAGAAAGAAGCATGACCTTCGCGGTTTCAAACTTTAATGATTTTTGGCTTTTTTCCTATTAATCTTTTGCAAGTCACATGGAGTTTGCCAGGTCACAGATGTAATTTCAAACGCAAAATCTTTTCAAGAAAAAAGCAGCGATAAATAATAAAAGATTGTGAATAATAAAAAAAGAAGAAATAGTATTGCACTTATACTGAATTTGAAGAATTTTTATTTCAGAATCTACGTGGACTCTCAACATTGAGAGAAAAAATTACTAAATTTTAATAAATATTTGTTTAAACACTTGCAATGAAATATTTACTTAACGTCAATAATTATAACTTAATCGTCATTTAATTTAATTATCATTTTTCTATTCAATAAATATTTTCGTACCGTAAGTAAATATTTTATTGCAACTACTCAAACATATATTTATTAAAATTTAATAATTCTTTGTCTCTCAGTGCACGTGGTTGAACTTGTGACTTTTATTCACGTGTCTTGCGAAATCTTAAAAAAATCTTAAAAAAGGTTTTCTATATATCATTTATGATTGCTGAAAGAACTTTTTCATTTAATGAATCAATCAATCAATTTCTTTGACAAAAGGCAGAAAGGAGAGACAATACGTGAAAGACGTTCGGTAATAACGATATCTTCAACCGGTTGTTGATCCGCCATATTTCTGCGCGAGCGAGAATAATCTGCGAATATCGCGCGACATATTCGACACGTACGCCGTCGAGAGGCGCGCGCTCGTTTACACCATAATTGTTTGCAAATTCGTACTCTTCTGAATATAATCTTATTTACGAGTAGAAGTTAAGCAGCCTAGCGCTATTTGCTCAGTTCCGCCGCGAGCACGAGACATTACTTCGCTTCCCGGGCACGTATGCGTTAAGAACGATTGCCGGTCGTGAGCACGGCCTTTGATGACACGACGTCGTTATATATGTAGAAAAAGATTGTTGATGTTTCACGTGTCACGTGATCGTTCGCCGAAATTAGAAGCGATTAGAAGATGGAGTTATTTGCAATTAGAAAAAATCCAAAGTCACTTTTACGAGGAAACGTTTAAACATTTAGACTTTACATTTCGTTTCGCATGTCTTTTCAATTTCGCATGCTCGCACATTTGTCGCGAGCGTGTAATGTGGCGTTAAACACAGAGTCGGAACCGGCTAAATAAAGTATATGTAAATTATCGCAAATTTGGCTGCAGCCCGGCTACGAGACGCATAACATCGCGATTGCACGTGTTCGTGAAACAGCGCTGGTAAATAATGAGATGCGATAATACGAAGCGTCACGTTTCGAAGAAAGTAATCTCGGCGCGGCAGCTTCGCGTAGTCGCAGCATCATCGCAATTAAATTTGTCTTCGCGATTAAAGGGAACGGAGATCGATTTCATCTTTCTCCTCGCGATTATCGACGACTTGAGAAATCTCGGAGTACATGAGGAAAGAAATGACCAAAGTGGCGGAAATATCGGTCGGTTATATCGGGACTGCTGAACGTCTGTGCGGCATTAACGCGAAAATCAATCTTCTGGAAACCTGTTGACTTCCACGCGGCCAGGAAACGGGATCCCCGTGTTCTTCCACGTTGCGTGACGCGTACTCGGAAAAAAAGGCGGCTCTGCTGTCTTCGCCGATTAATTTCGCTCGCGCCCTCATTTGTACCTCTCCGCGATTCATTATCTCCGTATAAATTTTCCGACGTTCGTGCATCCTCTCCTATCTCTCGCGCTGAGTATTTCGAGGAAATACTTGGCTTTGCAGTCGCGGCGATGGATTCCGAGCTGAGTGACGTTCACGATTTGTCGATGGTACGCGACAATGATTTTCGAAAGGAAGATTTTACAACTATTGAGAAGAAATAATAAAATATTAATAATATAGATTTGCTGTCACGTATACACACACACACACACACACACACACACACACACACACACACACACACACACACACACACACACACACACACACAACACACACACACACACACACACACACACACAACACACACACACACGAACACACACGCGCGCACACGCACACGCACACACACGTGTCACAGTTAGCAACAGTGACGTATAGTATATGGCAACGCGCAGAAACGCCGATCGGGTGCTAACAGCTGTTATCTTATCTTTTTTTTCTGTGAATGTCAACATTCGGCGTTTGTCATGTATGGTATACAATAGTACTCGCATCGGATATTATTGCGTTACGATCTTTCCCGCGTTTTTTTTCTTTTCTTTTTTTGCGAGCGACGCTCTATTAAAAGTTTTAATCACACACACAAATTTCGTCATACACAAAAATTGAGTCAGTGTGATAAAGAAAAGAGACTTTAACTATTACAAATACATATTAAGAATTTATGGATCATATCTCAACACGTCAAAAGAATAAAATATTTCATGGAATATTCTAGGATTACGTTTTGCATTTGTGAAAAAAAGCATTCCTCATTGATTAAAACCGGTATTTATAGTCGCAAAAAATTTTCAATCTTTGATCGAAAGCATAATTAATTACAGATTCATTCATAAATTCATTCATTTTTTTTTCAATCAAAGATTGAAAATTATTTATGACTATAAATAACCGGCCTAAAAGTTATTTAATTTTCTCTCTGCTCTTGATTCTTGATGTAAAATCACGTTTTGCTGTACTTATTTGCAAATGTAATAAGCAAGTACCAATTAAATCAAATTTTTTACACATACTAATAAAACTCTAATAAATATTCGTGCAGTTTATTTGGATCCACTTACTCGCTTAAAAGTTATTTATTTAAAACTACAGCAAAATATAGTAATTTATTTTAATCGCCACAAAAACAATTATAAATTAAATTTTTTATTGTTTCAATTTTTCATTGTGGAGGAAAAAAAAAGAATAAACCTATAGAAGCCTTCAGTTTTTAAATTTTGATAACTTTTAACCCGTATTGTATAGTCAAAACATCTTTAAACAATACGAAAATTATATATACGTATGCTACACCTTCGATAATTTGTACTTAAATTTTTAACGGGGTAGCGAATCTGACTCGGTTAACTGGAATAATTTATCGTAACGACCGTTTCAAAGGGATAATCGAATCACGATACGCAATCCTCGAAGCAATTTTGCGAGTCTGATTGGAGTCGTCACGTTCACTAAGGCGAGCAGATCCGAACGTGGAACGTGACTTGCTCGAAGCAGCCGAGTTCGCTCACCGGCCAAGCAAACCGTGCCGATGGAAATCAGGCTAAATGACAACGATGTCGGTCGTCGCGATCGAACGTGTCGAATCGCAGCGACGAGTTTATTTTGAGCTCCCGGCCTAAGCGCGCATATCGTATGTAAAGTAACCACATGTGTGCGGACAACAACTCGTTTTTGCCGCAGGTGTTAGCGAGCAGCGGGCATCACGGGGCGATAGAAATCGCGTCTCGTTAAGCTGTCGTCTCGGCATCCTAGCGGAAGAAATTTCCGAGGAAATTTCCAAACTGCATAGCGGACACAATGCAATTTTACGAACGAAGACTTCCTCGTGGAGTTTTCCACTCCTAGAACTCCCGTAAGTGTGGAATTCCACCCGGGAATTCAAAGTATTTGAAGACAATATTTTATTTCTTATTAAAAGTATTTCAATTAAAATTATTTTTGATTAAAAATACTTAAATTTTTCGCAAATTTTAAGAAATTTTAAGTGATGATGTTGACAACAAATAAATATTTACTAGAGTGCACGTTGCACTCTACGACACGTACAATAAAAGAGATAAAATATTTGTGTTGTGTCGCCCGAATGAGACATTTCAAATTCAGAAAAGATGAAGTCTCCGTTCGTTTATGCAGTTCGCTTCTTTTCTCAGACTTCGCTCTAATCATCTGTGCAAACCGCGAAAAATCATCAATCGCTATGCTCGTTAACGAGCGAATCCCGTTCTCCACGAGCGCGCGACGCATCGCGTGTTACATCGCGTCAATCGTGGCGAAACATTGTCATTTGTCCCGCATAACATTTTCTCTGATTTTTTTTTCACCGTCATATTGTTTCCACAACGGATGAAGATAATTCCGTGTTTATAAATAGACACGGTTGGCCGAAGGAGAGCCTAATAAAAGCATCACTCTAAAGGCCGTACGCGCTCAAGCGTGAAGTCGAACTAGCGTTCAGCCGGCGACGATTAATATTAATACATTGAGACTTGGTCTATTAGTCATCTTGTTCTAAAAATATAAATTTTAAACGGTTATAGAAATAATTTCTTTCTCGCAATACACACGCATAGTATAGCGCTTAGTAAAAACGAATCTTTATTTGCGTAATATTATATAAAATTTAATATTTGTAAATTTTCAAGACTACCAAACTTAAATATATAATGCCAAAATATATTAATATCTAGAACAACGGATAAAATCGGCGAAATTAAAAATAAAACAATTTTATATAACAATTTTAATTGTAATGTGTCTTTCAAACATTTATGTTTAATAATAAAAAAAATTAATATAAATTGTTAAGGGCTAATTAACAATTACACATTGTTAATGAAAGCTAGGTTACAGTGCTATTATAAACAAATAGTATTTTATACGTTTTGCCTCTAAATATAATATATGATCATCCTCAATGAAAAAAGGTAGTGTTATATATATAACAGAAACGTATATAAAATTATATAAGAGTTCTCTTGCAATTTGTTCGTATATTATCGCGGTCACAGATTAAAACGCTGTGGTTGTACATCTTTAAAATGAATAGATTTTAGGAACTTTTTTGATCTCCAAAATACAGAAGATTAACGCTATAATTTTATGTATATTTTTGGATCAAGCTGTGTCTTAAATGTGACATCTTTTTTTTCTGTTTAATCAATATTTCAAGTCGTGCTCTTATTTCGACATAAATTCTAACCTTTTGTCTGATATTGGGAAGCAGATCAAGAAGTAGTGAGTATACTTTGTGTAAACAAATATTTTAATTTAAAAAAACGTTAAAAATAATTTTTTTGATACAGTGCAAATATAAAATATACACACTAGCCAGTCAGAAATGGTAATGAACATTGTTGAATAGACATCGATTCAACAATGATATCATTAAACATCGAATCGACGTTAATTTCATTATCATTTTTGGACTAGGTATTTCTCGATCTGCTTTTGCTCAATATCAGTCAAAAGGTCAGTCAAAAGTCAGAATTTTACGTCAAGATAAACGTACGAAATGAAATAGCATTGATTAAACAAAAAAAAGATCTCATATCCTAAAGCATAGTTTGATCTAAAAATATATCTAGTTTATTAATTAATTTGTATTCTGCTGAGAATCCTAAGATTCATTCATTTTAAAGAAATACCACAGCGTTTTAATCACTAATCGTCGTAATATACAAACTATTATATATACGTTTCGATTACTTATAAATAGTACCATAAGGATATCCGAATTTAGGATTAAAACATTTGAAACACTATTTGTTTATTAAAATTTGTTTGTAATAGCACTATGACCTAGTTTGCTCATTAGCTCTTGATAGATTATATCCATTTTAAATCCTCAGATCATGTACATGAGTATTTCTTAAATTTATTTTTAAAAAGTTAATTTTAAGATTTGAATTGCAAGATTCGTTCCAAGTTTTGCTGAACAACTTGATTGATAATCTATATAATCTTACTCCAAGAGTATCGTACTCTGCTGTGCCAAAAAATTATTCAAAGACATTTCCATTTTTCTTCCGATTAAAATTCATTACGGCAAATTATGTCGCGCGGATGCTTCTTCTTTTTCTTTTTCTTTTTTTTTTTTTAATGTAAACATGTCAAACTTTCGTTCATGAACGCGTGCAAAGAGTTTTGCAACAATGAAACGACGTTTTAGCAGTATCGTTCTCAGAGAGACAAATATACCATTTGAAAATTACGGCGCCGCTTGCAACCTGTACAAACAAACGGCCATTACGTACCGTTATACGATAATCGTGCTTGACGTCAAATATTAAATGATTTCGCTGCGTGAATCCGGGCTGTTTAAATTGTTCGGCTTGATTGAATGATGGCCACCGCTCTAAGTTGGCCGACAACCACTTCAACGTAAATAAGATGGTACCCTATTCTGTACATAAGAGTCGCCTCGTTATACAGGGTGTCCGCTTGCTCGTGGCGAAGTCTTGTGTTTTTGTTGTCCGTTTGTATACGTGTACGCTTGTGTATGTGTACGTGAGTGTGTTTTGCGCTGGATTTCATAACGCTGCGCGACCAAAACGGTCAAATATTGACATTTTAGACAAACTGTCCGGTTGTTATTATCGTCTACATTCTATTCAGTTTTCTCCTTGAATCGGGGCCATTCAGGCTTATCGACTCATTCTATTATTTTCCAGTCAAATTATTTGTTAGATGGATATGTTCAAATTCCCGCTCGCTGAAAACGCGCGTTCCGCGTGCCTTTATCGTGGCACCGTCCTAAGTATCGATCTCGATCGTTTCGATCAAATTCGAGCTTGTCGCGACCGTCTGTAAACGCGCTCGCGGTAATTCATGTAATAAATTTCGGAGTCAGTTTTGTATTTGCGTGGCTCGTTTGCGAGTAGGCAAAGCAAAGGCGGGACATAGCGTCGCCGGTTTTGTCGTCACGCGGCGTTCCCGCGACGTAACGAACCATGTAAACTGAAGTCAATATTTTCGGTTCGGCATTCCGTGATTGAATTCTCAAATTTATACAACGTGTTACCATGAACAACGTGTTACCATGAAGCGGGTCAGTACCATCGAGGCGTAGAAAGACATTTATCCACCCGCGACTTGCTTAATAGATTAATCGATGAAAATACGATTTTATTCATGCTGTATTTGCGATGTGTACACTGAAAAAAAAATTGCTCAAGTAAATTTCTGTTATTTCTGTTAACATTATTTTCTTGATTAAAAAAAGAAATATTTCCAAAGTTTAAAAATTATTTTATACTAGCTAATGTTTACTTAAATCATGGAAATAATGTTAAAATAAATATATTTATTTAAAAGTAAAATCTTTTTTTTAGTGTAAGCAAACGTTATATTTCTTCCATGAATTTAAAGGAATTTTAATAAAATGCAATTTTTTTGTGGATTACAAAAAGAAACTTCAAAATTATTGTTTTACATAATTTTCTTATTAAGATTTTTTTATAGAAATCATCGAGGGCTATTCAAAACTTTCAACAAAACTTCCAGATTTGTTAAAAATGTTTCACGATGTCGACCTTGTAGTTTTGCAGAGGTGCAAAATAATTTGTTCAGAGTTCTGTTTGAAAGTTTTGAATAGTCTCTGATGAATTCTATCAAAACTCATAATGACAAAAACCTATAGGATCGAATAATACAGAACTACGATTTTGTGCTATAGGTGTGCCAACTTCACGTACCTAAAAGATAGACATCATGACATTGAGTGTATTATTATCTGTTTGATCTATCGTTACATCCATTTTCTTTTATAAAATTTTAATAGAAATGGCCTTTAAAATGTTTAGACATCAATGTATAAAAAAGTAGATATAAATGTGCAGTGTGAAAGAAAAGTATATATGACCCCTGAAAAACGACATCTCGACGTACGTTCCTGTAAATGACACAGCATTTCAAGTACATTCCATACGTAACACTTTTATAAATATCCATCAATTTACAAGTAAAAATTAATTCAATGGAAATCTTAGGAAATAATTCAGAAAGTTCGTGAGTAACGAAGTAAAGCGGATGAGATATAGATCCACTAATAAAAAATATAATAATCTTGTATTCATATAGAAGATGTCTTGTCTATTGTATACATACTTAATGCTAAAAAATTGACTATTGGAGACAGAAATTCTCTTCTTAACACTCTAATTGCATCTATTCGCTTCTATCACATTTAATTTTTTAAAAGAAAGTATTGTATAATATATTAGAAAGATTACAGAAGATTTACAAAAACCGTGCAACAAAACTTGGAATCATTGATTTAATCGAATAGTTGTTTATTTTCTGATATTATTGAAATCTTTTAATATGTACAGAGCTACGTCGAGTACCAGGAATAAAAATGAAAATTTGTCCTTTCTAAAAATATTTTTTAAAATTATATAAAAGATGTTTAATTTATAAAAAAGGTTGATGAACAAAAATATTAACAGGGACAATAAAATTCCTTTTGCATAAAGGTGCCTTATATGTAAGCAATGGCCCTGAATATAATGATAGATTGTCCCTGAATATAATGACAGAAATAACGAGAGAATGGATTTGAATATGTTCCACATAGCTCCCACATTTATCCTTTCAACATCGAGCAAATGTTTACTTGAATGATCTCATACTAGAAAGCTTGAAATGATCAAAGATTCATGGGGATAGCGCATTACACTGCGTGAAAGTAACATCATTGCTTTACGTTATCGCTTTTCGCGTTGATATTTGCTTTAAAAAAGTAGCGCAATAAAAACATAAACGCTTTTACTCTCGGACTGACGTTGGAACTTTCCAAATTCTCAATGATTTCAAGAATTATCTTTCATTTATTTTTGAATTTGTGTTGAGACTAGTCATATTCTCAATTTAGTAAAGAGGATTTCTTTTGCTTCAATTATACTTAAGAATGTGCCACAAAATTTATTCCTCTTTTCAACCGGTTTCGAGAATGACTTCGGTAAATAAACTCGAACCACGATTACTACGTTTCAAATGGCATTAGTCAGTAGATTTTCGTTTACTCATTCTCAAATAGATCGATTTTGCGCACTTTTAGTTAAAAAGCTTATTGTTAAAATCTTTTTAATTCAAATGTGCAAACGAAAAATCAATATATTCGGAGACGTACAAATGAAAATCTATCGATTAATACAATTTTAAATACAGTATCTATGTTTTAAGCTTATCGAAGTCGACTGTTCTCGAAACTTTAATTGTTAATATTGAATTTTTATTCAAATTCTTGCGCAAATTTTATATAGACATTTAATCATGCTAAAAAAATTAAAATTCAGAAAAAATTGAATAATTTTAAAAATTTATAAGAGGACACATTACTAATCAACAATTTTATCGTTGCACGTGGTGCAAACATATTTTAAAAATAAGCTAATTCGAACGTTATATCTTATACTTATATTCTATCTAATTCTTGTTAATATTGTTATTTTTATTTTTATTTTTTTTAATTATTTAATGTGTAAATATTTATTATCTAATCAAAAAGTATTTGAGGGATATATTTATGTACGTACGTATTTATTAATACATTTATCTGTATAAAATACTAATAAAATATTTCTACTGAAAAATATGTTTTTTTTTTACTTCTAAAACTTGACGTACATCCTATCGATAATATTTTCTAATGTTTCAACGCAAACAGATTTCGTAAGAATGATTATTCTAATACAGGTAGAAATATTCGAGGAAGTTAAAATATTTTTGCTTTGAAATTATTGGAAAATGACAAACAATTTGGAGTCATACCAACGATTTTATCTTTTTTTTTCTTTTTTTTCTTAGCGCGACTGCTGTCGTCCTTCACACAACTGTTTTTTTATTTGACTCGTTCGTTGCAACTTTTGTTTGCTTTTTAAAATCGTCGACTAACTAACAGCCAGTTGGTGCGTATGGACGATAAAAAAAAAATAGAAATATAGAAATGTGTATTACATATGCATAATATCACGCCGACTCGCGTCGATCAGATTTAATTAATTTCCTCAATAATAATAACGTAATGGATCTCTCTGCGTTATCGCCACCACTCTATCACGCATCGTTCGCGTGTGCCGGATTACGTTTGAAGCCAATGCACTTACGTATGACGTCTGTACAAACTAACAATAAGAGTCGGGTATTGTTAATATGTACACAGTGACGGCTGAATTCAAAGATGGATGAGGTACATTAGAAGGTATTTTTTTCTATTTTCTGTATATTTATCACACAAAACTTATAAAAATAATTATTTAAAAATGAAAAAAGAAAAAGAGACCGGAATAAAAAAATAAAATATAAAAATAAAGTATTATTTTGTATCATGTCTTAATATGTGAGTAGGTAATACGGAAATTAAAGATATATGTATGTTAATGGATTTTGCTAAAATAAAATATAGTAATACTTTCTATCACTTGTATTTTTTACAAATATGCACTTTTAATATTCTTGACATCCTTATTTATTACACGTCCTAAAGAGAAGTATACAGAAATGTAAATTGTGTGTATGTAATGTATGTATATATATATATATATATATATATATATATATATATATATATATAGATATAAATATATTTATAACAAAAAAACAAATTTCTCCCTGAAAATAAATGTAGCATTTATTAAACAATATCGAATCTATATTCTATATAATATAAATTATAACTCTGTCATATCTAAAGAACATTTAGAAATAATGATAATATTTTTGACTTCTTAGTCTTAACAATTGGCTGGATTTTTTTATATAATATTAGGAGAATTAATCTTCTTTTCTAATGTTTGGCAGTTATATGAAAGTATTAAGAGACAAATATGATATCTAAAGTAGCATTGACTAGACATTTATTTAAGAAGCACGAGCCTTTTACGATTGTCTGTATTAAAGTAAGAAATATATTGTCGTTTTGCGTTAAAAGAGAAGGAATAGATATATCATTGTCTCTGTTTTAGCTATAAATAATACGCTGATATCTGTATATGTAAAGTTTGTACGTACAATACGCTTTGGTACATCGTGTACTGTAAGCGAGAAATCTCGTTAAAAAATATACTGACACAAAGTTACGATTGGCAGCTTATGGATTAAAATACGATATATATCGTTTGCAGGATTCTTGATTGTTAGCTCTACAGATATATATGTGTAATATGAATTAATCTTTATAAATTTTGCTGCCACGCTTGATGTTGTTAGCCGCGATCTTAAGATTAAATCTTTGAATTCAAGCGACCATCCGTATAAGAGATCAGTGGCGTCATCGCGTCCCACCCATCAATTTCTTCGTTGGATTGTGCCGCTCTCTTTTGAGCGTTCAGCATCACTGTGCTGTGCTTGGGGCTGCTAGGTGCCGATTTGCATGTAATCTGGAGTATCCCAGGTGTGCCGAAACAAAAACTTTTGGTTCCAGGTCGCAGAATACACGACTCGTTGCCAAAAATTAGATTAGTTTGAAGCAACGGCACGTTCTTGATGTCCAACGGCAATTCGTGCTCTATCAATTGCGGTTGAATCTCCTGATCGCAGAGCTGTTCGACACAGGGACACGAGTTGCTGGAAGATCTCCAGCTCTCCATGCAGGACGATCTTAACAGGCATGAAACCTTTGTTTTGCATGGGCTATTGTCGACTATCGATTCCAGTTGGCTCATCCTGGAGCCCTTTTGATCAAGCTGATCTGAGCTAGCAAATCGTAAACGCTTCGGGGATTCACTAGAACACCTCGTGAAAGTTGATCTCACAAGGGGCTTGTTCTTCAAAGAACTTCGAGGAACTAAAGAATCTGTTACGCTGGTCCTCTTGCTATCGTCGCTTCGTTTACTCGCTCTTTCCTTGTTACGCTTGCTACGTAATATCGGATCTTCTCCGATAAGCCAATACGTCAGACGCTCACCTTTACCTTTCATAGAAACCACTCCGCGTTCGACGAGGCTGAATCCTTTTAGCTGGTCCAGCAGTTGTTTCGTCTCACTGCTGCAGTGAATTTTCAGTGCTGCAAAGATGTAAGATCAGATTTATGACACAACGTGTTTTAATTAATTATCCCTATACCATTTAGAATATATAAAAATTGAAGTTGGAGTTTTATAGTTATTCGTGACCACTCGTACATTTACATTCACTCAATGTTTTATTTAATACTTACGATTATACACACTAAGAAATAATTTTCAATAATACTAACGTAATCCAGTGGACTCCATTCGACTGGCAGTGTTTACTGTATCTCCGAACAGGCAATATCGTGGCATTTTCAGTCCAACGACTCCAGCGCATACTGGACCTATTAAAACATTATTATTATTTATCACCTCTTATTAAAATTGTTTTCTGTTTTAAAATGTACCGGAATGTATTCCTATACGAAGTTGAAGTTTATCATGCGGCCTGTGACGAATAGTAAACTGTTTAATAGCGTCTAGAAGACACAGTGACATGCTTGCTATTTCACCAGCATGTTGAATACCGTTCCTTATTGGTAGACCGCTCACCTAGGAAATAAAATTTGATTAGATAAGGTAAAATGACAGAATTATTCTTTTATTACTGTCTTTTTATAACAATTTTGTAATTTATTTGTTCACTATAAAGTAACATTTCAAATTGTTGATTTTATGATGAACAGTTTCGTAATACTTACCACCATATAAGCATCTCCTATTGTCTCGACTTTGTAAACGTCATAGTTTTCAATTGTCGAATCAAAACATGTGTAGAGATCATTTAGAAAATCAACCACCTGGGACGAAGCAGTAGCTATATTATGCGGGATGTCTATAAAGTCTATTCGCGAAATATGTATTCAATCATTTCGAGGAGTTCTTGTAAGAGAATTAAAAAGATAGAGTAGCCTCTCGAAATGATCAAACACGTATTTTACAGTTTTTTATTATTTTGAACTGTTTTTGAAATATAAGAGGTGAGAACAAACTTTATAGACACTTTGTCTATGCTAATATATAGTTATTCTTAGTGAGAAAAACAAATATAATTTATAGCAGCAATTAATAATAAATTAATCTTATTATATAAGAATGCAACTTCTCACTTGCAACGGCGTACTTTCCGCAGACATGGACGTGAAACCAACTATGTCGCTAAAATAAATGGTAACACAATCGAAGCTTTCAGCCTCCACTTTGCCTCTTTGACCTTTTTTCAGTTGTTCAGCCACGTAACGCGGTAACATTTCGTGTAATAGTGCGTCTGAAAGAAAATACAGTCATCATGATTATGCTTGTAAGTCGTTCTTTCCTTGGGCAACAATGATACAGTAGAATGGTAGTTTAACTTTTTCTTAATTAACTGACCTGTTTTCTTTTTTTCTTCAGTTAATTGATCCGTCCGTTCGTCAACAAGTGCTTCGAGATTATTTGCATACTTTTCCATCATCGCCATCATGTTGTCGAAGATATTTGCTTTCCTGTAATATAAAAATCATGTGTTTATTATTATGCAAAAAATTAGGATTTAAAATTTTTGATAACATTGCATTCGCTTTCGATGAAGATTAATTACATATGTTTAACAAATAAAATATTATTTTGTATATAATATTACGGAAAAAACTCACATGCCCTTTCGCAAAAATCTTAGTTTATTTCTTATCATTTTGAAATCTGGACGTAACTCTGGACTTTCAGCCCAGCATTCCAGTAAACAATCACGAACAAAATCAAATTTATTCTCTAGTTGATCCAACGGTGGTCTGTCATTATTTCGTAAAAAAATTTTTAAATACTTTTTTAAAATTATATTCTCTTCTAATTAAATTACTTACCTAAACGGTGCTATTCCAGATTCTCTTACAATTATTTTCTTCAGTATTTCCGCTGCTGATAATTCTGTAATACCGAATGGTCCGTGTCGTCCTTGAAGTTCATACAATACTATGGCAAACGAATACACGTCCCCTCTTTGAAAATCACGAGCAGTTGGCTCTCCGAAACGAGTAGAGCGTAATAATTCAGGCGCTTTATATAATAATGCTATGAAAATTTATTATATTTATGTAGACTTATATCTCCGTGATTATTACAGCGAACATTGATAAATTTACCGAGAAAAAATAGATTTGCTAAAGTATCTAAAAATTTAACTATGTACAGATCTGAAAATAATTTTAATAAATCATTAAAATAGTTTGTGAGACGCTCAAAAATAGGTTGCTAGAAAATAGGTTGCTAGAATGCTAAAATTGTTTGCAGTATTGCTTATTATATTTGAGTATTTTGCATATTTATAATGCAATAAAATTATTTTCAAATTTATATTTAGCTAACTGTATCAATACTTTAGTATAATTGTGTGTGTGTGTGTGTGTGTGTATATATAATATTTTGCAATTCAAACCAAAAGATTATGAGACGAAAGATTTAGCACTATTAAAGTTATGAAGATACGAAAATATGATATAGAGTCAGCTAAAAAAAGATCACTATTTCTTCGAGCTTACCGTGGTATTTTTTTATGACTTCGGAAGGATCACATTCAGCATCTCGCTTGAATTCGTGAAGACCGAAATCTGCCAATTTTACGACCCATCGTGAATCAACGAGGCAATTTGATGTGCTGAGCGATCCGTGGTATTTTATGACTGATTCGTGGAGATAAATCATCCCCTAAAAAGACAGCGCAAAATTTAATAAATTTCTTGGAGACGCATCAATAAAGTAGAGTCTGCACTCGACAAATATCGTTATCCCGTTTGCACTACCTCGGCAGTTTGCAGATATATCGAAAAATTCGCTCATCGAGAATCGCGCACATTTGTCATTATTATCGAGTCGATTCAGAATTTCTCACTTTTTTTCATTTTCACAGCCTATTTTTCTTCGTAAATCGTAAGTTAGAGTATTTACAGTCTTTTCTCAAAACAATTTCTCTCACGAAAATTTGCTCAAAACCTTCTTAAAAACGATGAAAAAAAAATATAGGTTTTATCTCGCATTTTATAACAAATATATAGGACCACTACTTTGGAAAATATTAAACCGCAACTCATCAAATGAGATCGTAAAGTTTCCATTTTATGAAAGCCGATGCATTTCCCTACCCGCAATTTTGATGTCACCGGATGCGATCGTCTTAAATAACATCACTTGCAACTAGATACGCTCAATATAAATGTACAGAATTGGATAACATGAGAAAAAAGTTTAATAAGTTAAGATTCATGTATTATAAAAATAAATTCATGTATTAAATTTAAAAATTAACTTATTTAAAATTAATCAAGTTAAATTAAAACTTATTATTAATGTTTTAACTTCATTATTTAAATTTCAACTTTTCAACTATTTACTGTCCCTGTAAATGTAATATCGCAATACTTGAAACAGATTTATATCCTAATAACGACTCTGAACTTGTTCGCGTAAATTTCATATCATTAGGCGGTGTAATTTGATGATGTAATGTGATACAACTATTCGCTTCCTACTTCGCAATTCTGAAGCCTTCAACAATGGTATATCCCGGATGTCATCTAATGATAATCTTGAATAGAAAGATTCCTATCATCGGATGTCGTTATCGTATGTACCTTCACCGTGTATGGTACAACCCTTCGTTCCTTTTTCCGCATTATTGAATCTCTCAGCAACATGTTCCGATATCAAACTACCTTGAAGATTCTTATCCAAATTTACTGTCATTGAAAGTATCTTCACCGGATATAGTACACACTCTTCCGCCTCTTCCCCGCGCCATTGAACCCCTCAGTAATATAAAGTGACCAGGATATTCCCTTCTCCCTCAATTTCCGCGCTCATCACTTATCGAGTACTCTCTCCCCCGCTTCTCCTTTCTTTGTTGTCCCACGAATTAAATACGATTATTATATTAACTACTTATATTTTATACCTGTGTAAGATTTTTTTTTTTTAATCAAAGATAGAAAATTAAAGAAAGTTAAGTGAAAAGTGATGATCTCGTAAAGATGTTGGCCATTATTACAGAACTATGAAAGTTTCAAACAACATGATCTTATTCGGAGTTTAGAAGTGAAACGGACTTCGGAGTTTTACGAACGGGAAAAAAGTGGACAAGTTTCAAAATTGCTTTTCTTATGTTACGGATATTTCATCTAGCAATCTGATGTTGCACAAAAGTCCAATACTATTTTTTTTTAATGAAAGCAGTATTTTTTATAGAACGAACTTTGAGAGTAAAATAATGTAAATTTAATATGTAAAACAAAATTTAGCGAAACTTACTCTAATGATGTCGCCGACGAGAGATGCCATGAACATATTATCGAGTTTAATATCTTCATTCTCCAATATATCCTGAAAGAAACCATATAACATTCGTATATAAAATATTAATTATGTAAATCTTAAAAATTACCAACCTTGAGACTACCACGTGCACAATATTCGACGATGACACATATATTTGGCGGATCGGTGCATGCACCGATAAACGAATTCAAATTATCGTGTCGTAAATCACGCATCATTTTTAGTTCTTTCTTCATTTTTCTCGTAATCTCAATTGATTTCTTCCTGACTTTCTTCACGGCAAAAATTCGTCCTTTATATACTCCGATTTGCGTGTAAATCGTGGAATATCGGAAGTCTGCGTCTGGATTAGAACTGAGCGACACTTGACTAGTTCGCACTATTGGTTGCGTTGTTGAAGACTTTATGAGAAAAAAAATACATACATGTTACGTTCGCGTTTTATGTAGTTGTGATTAAAAATATTGTTCGTAAAATAAAAGATTTATTCCAATATGACTTTGTATAATAAAAAACTTATATTTGAAAACTCATGATGGGTTCGTATTTAAAAATTTGATAAAATTTGCAAATAAAATAGATTTATTATTTTAAAAGATTTATACAATATTAGGCGATTAAATCTTGTAGATTTATCTCGCGCAAATGCAAGCGATTTTGATTACGCATCAAATCCAATCAAAGAAAATAATGCAAGTAAGTATATAAAAAAAAGTAAAATAACAAATATGAAAGAAACGAAGATTCCTTCGAAAATAGCGATAGTGATTACCTTAACAATAATTACCTTAGAATTGCATTTAGCAGTTTCATCGGTTCCCATCGTTTCTTTCTGCTCTTTAATCTGAATATCCTTGTAATTAACTTTCCATAATAAACTGTCTAGCTCTTGCTCATACTTCCAATTTCTGTAAAGAATCAGAACAACCGCTGCAATAATGAACAGCAATGCGCCGGCGATGCCTCCAATAATTTCGCCAGTATGAGCTGCAAATATAGATACCAACTCGTATTATTAAGAAAAATATCTACATAGTCTGCGCTAATTCAATGTTGCATTAAATTGTTTTTTAAAATTATTATGTAAACATTATTAATATTACTTCAAAAATATAAATATAATATATTTAATAATATTTTTATATAAAAAGATAAAATGTAGATATTAATAGAAAATAATTATGCTTGTTAATTTTTTTATAAATGTACAAATGCGTCAGTTTTATAATGATAATACTTTTCAGGATATCATTATGCAATCGTATATTTATAAAAGAATTAATAAGTCAATAATTAAGTAGACATTTGCATGTAACGATAGCTAAATAAATTTATACATAGCTTACTCACAATTACATTTTTCACCGTGATATCCACAATAAGGTTCTGCAACAGGTGGTCCGTTCCCAATCCATGATATTTCTTTAGTTAATCGAAGTTTCTAAACATTATTATTGAAAAAGAAATTAATTATATGTAATTCAAATTGGTGTTATTAATACTGGACAATACAAAAAATGAAATTTTTAGAAAAAAAAAATGATAGTACATATACATTTTTTTTTGTTTTCAAGTTATAAATTGAAAATTGTACAACACATTTATCATTTAATTACGAAGAGAAATATATCTTAAAATGTAATGGATACCCAGATAGTCAAATGCAGTGAACTGGCTACTGTTATGTTGCCAACAATCGTGAAGTAACTAATTTCGATAAACTCTGGCCAACGTGAGACAGCATTATGCCTGTCGAGTTGCAGGTAAATTTCAATTCTAACAACGCCAAATAAATGGCAACGTGTTAGCATCAATTTGTTACTCGCAAAGAGCCTGTCATATTGCTGTCATGTTGCTAACAACATAACATATCAGTATTGTTTGCCTTTGAAATTTCATCAACTAATTGTATGTATAAGCAATCACGTTGTTGCATTTGTAATATCTCTATGTCGATATCAGCAAATGTATAACAACATTGCAATGCATTAATAATGCAAATTACTTGTTGTAATATGCTATGTCATACTTGATTATATAGGATACTTCATATATTTAATAATGCTTGTAGCAGCATAATTAGTTGATATAATATCAACATAATAAACATTTCTCTGTTTTAAACACAAGATAATATGGCAGGTTGTTACGGCAAGAATGATAATCTACTGACTGGTAAATTTGTTTTTTGTTCTTTTCCAACGAAGTAACCAATCGGATAGAGTCCATAGCCTCTCGTAGGTCGATGGTCCAATGCAATCAACGTGTAATTGCCCTCGGCATCCCCATTCTCATCCATGTATACCATGTATCTATAGAAGTAATTGCGCACGTAATATACAAATTCCGTTATGCTCATTTATGCGTGATTCAGTTGATTAGATAGAATAGCTATGAATTACAAGAGAATTGTGATATTTATTTGCTATGTGTACCATTAAGGAAATTAATGACAGGTTAACGACTTGATTTTATTTTATTATGAAATATGCGAAAATATTATTGATAATACTAACTTGTTTAATATTTATTTTAAACACTTTTTGTAAATAACTTTTGTTTATAATAAAAGAAATAAGTAACTTCTTTATGCTGCTTTGATATTGATTTATGTACATACACAAAGAATCTGGGATACGCAACAGTTTTATTCAAATGCCTATAACAAAGAGCCCGATGCAAATGAGGTCCGTTGAGAATGCGATTGAAACGTCTCTCGGAACGATTTTATCTCGTCTTCATAAAGAGCGGAACATTCGTTTTTAATCGTTGGACGAATCTTTTTCTGGCCACGCGGTCCGTCTGTTAAGCCAGACGCATAATAATTCCGCCTTAATCACCGAACCACAAATCTTAGCGCAGCGATCGCGGGTGATAAATCGCTTAGGTTCTGACTTCGATGACCTCGTTACGGTATGCAAACGGTAATTACTTCGCCGAAAATACACCGCGGGAGCACGCGTACGCATGTAAGATCTCTCTCTCTCTCTCTATCTATCTATCTCTCTATCTATCTATCTCTCTATCTATCTATCTATCTATCTATCTATCTATCTTTTGGTCGGTTCTTTAGTGAGAAATTACTTAGTGAGAAATTACTGGGTGACGTTCTCCTCGCGAGTTATCCGATTTGCATGTCGTAAAATGTTACGATGTACAACAAACGATCGCGCTCACGCCTTTGTTTTATATTTCCTCACGTACGTACCCCATAGCACTTTGATAATGAACACCGTGTAACGCCGACACCATCTCTCGACCATTTCGGGGGTCTCGGTTCTCGTCGAGAGCACGCAGCAACAATCTTTCGTAAAGGTGCACCGCGTCGTACAGGTACGCTGTCTCCGGCACGATCTGCCTTATAACATGAAGTAACAATTATGCTTCGGAATTGGGGATGATTGCGGCGGAAAAGTAGCCTGTACGATTCGTACAAAAGATATTCGCGGTCCAGATTATATGAATTGACGAGCTATCACAAAGAAAGGATAAATAATAATTTTGAAGAAGTTTGCGGCCGATTCATGTACATAGAACAGCTGTTATTTATAATTCTGTTCTAAAACACAAATTGATGGTATGAACTATTCTGCATAATTGATTACACTATGCGATTTAATTTCATCACGACGTTTATGATGGTATAAAATGTTTTGATATCAATGAAATTTTTATGTTTAAAAAATTCAAAAAAAATTTTTTTTTAATAATAAAAAGTATTGACATACAATATTCTGCTAAGAAGGAAAAACTTGAAAACAGGATAAATGATTCCAAATAGCTTCTCGAGATATTACGATAAGAGAAGTCTCTAAGTTAAAATGCAAGTTTTATATTGCGGTATCTTCAAAGTAAAAAAAAAAACACAATATGTTCCTGAAATTTTCATCATCTCTAGTAGTCACCTGAACTATTCCTCCGACGTTTGCCAACGGATTCGGAAAATTGAACGGCGGTTTCTGTCTGTACTCGTTAACGAGTCGGGTGAAATTTATGAGATTGGTCGGGGCGGACGCAACGATACTGAAGTAACTGCGGTACACGTCAATTGACAGATCCGTCTCCTTTTGCCACAACCCGCGGAGATACTTGTTTGGATGTTTCTCATCGTATTGCTCGATGTCAACACCGATAACCCAATATTCGCCTGCGACGTAAAAACAGCTGGATTAGCTCATTTAAGGAAAATTAATGATACGCATAGGTTTAAAAAACAGAAACGGTTGTAAAGTTGTAAAATATATTATATAAAATTATATAAAATTAATATAATTATATAAAAAATTATACATACACCTATGCAATATATATGTAAAAATATAAGATACATTTCGTGTCATTTAAATATATCCATTTAAAAGCTCATAATGTGTTAGTAATTAAAAGCAATAAAAATAAATTAAAAGAAAATACAACACATTTCTGGGTTATTTTCTTTTCATTTAACTGGATTAATTTAATGAAAGGCTTAAATACAAGAAAAGTAAATTAGATTTTCGTATTGGGATATTATCGTGCATTATGTCTTTAAAGTTAAAGCTGTAGCTAATGACAGTCACTCTTCAATATATGTACCTGATTATTCTACAGCAAATTTATACCTTTTTCTAAGAGGTTCATTTCATCCAGAGCCATCAAGAGACCCATGTGTTCGTCATATTGACCCAGTACAACGTAAACTGAAAAATATGTGCATTATTTACGTTATAAAAATCGCATTACGTAGTCAAAACTCCTTTATCCGGTTTTTAGCCTATCTCACTCCCGTATCAGCTTTATCGAATCGTGATTGCTAAACCGGTCACGTTTAGACATTTATTTTTAGAACTCTAATCTAAATAGATGCGTGACTAATGAGACGAGTAGTGTACAGTATAATCTATTCACATGTCCGGGACACTTGTTCCTGTAGTATGCGGGTTGTTTCTTATGCAGGTTTCATTCCATCGTACCGCGACATAAATCAAGGTACTGAAATGCGGGTAGTCTATTTTGGATCGCATGCAAGCAAGTTGATTGGGAAAACACACATTGCCGATAGAACTGAACTTTCGAATTAGAAACGAAGATCTGCGAAAGGGGATTAATGTTAGAAGCCGCCCTAAATACTTCAAAATAAATTGTTGGCGATAGAAGATGCGTTGCACGAGTTGAAGTTACAATTTGTTTTCGATAAATATAATAATAATGTATAAGAAATTATTGTTTGGAAATAAATATGCTCATTACTCACTTCGCGTGTCTCGATACGTGTCCCGCACATGTTTGTGAAAAGGATTTTTCATGTGCGTCGCATGAAAATAAGGTTCGCTCCACATACAACGATGATTTACAGTAATTCCAGCCGCTTCGAAAGACGCTAGAATCGTTGTCGCAATCGTGGACATTTTGTTGAACTGGAACGTTGTTGCGTTCATATGCATAAAAGTTACCTAAACAAAGATATATATCAAATAGATTTTCTTTATATAATGTCTAATTTTACATTAATATCTCGTTGGTATTAAACATATCGGAGTGAATTACAAAATACTTACTTTGGTCCAGTTGAATGCCAAAAGCACTGAAACAACGGATTTTGAGATCTGCGTGTCGGGTGGTCGCGTTCTCGCAAATGTCGGAAATTCCTTCTTATTCGATGTTTCATTATGTGTGCAAAACTAGAAAATACAATAAAAATATAATTAAAAAGTAAAAAAGTACGACATTCAGCGAAAACTTGTTATCTCAACTTTATTCAATTATACGTGCTGTCGATGCAAGCGCAGTACCGCATGTTCTTATTGTGAGTATATGTAGAATTTATTTTGTCGTATTGGTTGGTCTGTTCCAAATGTGTGCGATACACAGTAGCAAATCACTTCGAAGCAAATGAGAAACGATCGCGAAGAATATTAGAGACTATTTGCGTCGTGATACGTGCGGTGCCACTTTTCAATTTAAGTAGAACACCGCTGCAATAATTCGACAAATATATCTTACAGCTTCCCCTAAAGATTTTATCATGTCGAGACATGGTAGCACGGATCACGATATATACATATATATAGAACACTTTATACTTATTTATGTTCATGAAGATATTTTATATATTTGGCAATTATTTATAAAATAATTCTTGTATAATAAAAATGCTGAAATATTTAGCTTTATAGAGCGTATCAGATCATCCACTAGTATAAGGACGTTTGATGACGCACCCTAATCAACAAAAGCATGTTAAAGAAAAATGCAATTTTATGTTTAAAATAAATTTCAGCAACATTTTTGCCACGTTTTTTTTCGATGCTTTAATTATAATCTGACATTTTCTTATTTTTCTCGAAAATCGTAAGTGATATACTTATGTATACATAAAGCTTAAGCAAAAGTTTGTTTTTAAAGACCTATCCAATGATGTCTTACTCGATCTATTTATTCTCATTTAAAACTTAAAATTTGGCTCAGGTTTTGAAATTTTGACTCTCCTCCCAGTAGTGTCTGAAAAACCGAAACGCAATCATTAGATAGAAATTGAGATAGACTTTAGTAATGAAAATTATTTTTCCAACTTTCGATGACCATTTGTTGATGAGAACAAGATATATGGTCTGATACAACTTGTACGTTATCATTTATTTACTCTGCGCGAAATGTTTTCCGCGAAATAAGACTTTTATTTTAATTTAGACAAATAATTAATTAATATGATAAATTTATTAAATAGAGCTGTTAGATTTTAATATTAGTTATTAAAATTTAAATGTTTAGGAAAAATAATGAGATTTCTCAAAAACATTTATAAGACAGTTAATTAACTAATAAACCGAATTAATATATTTCTTATTTTTTCAATGTTTATTTAAATTGGCTAATAAATAAAAAAATTGCTTTTTTATTCTTGTTTCGTTAAGTTTCTTATTTCATGAAAATTCATCTACAATACAAAGACAAATTGCATAATAACAAGAGCTTGAAATGAGAACAGTGCTCTGTTTATAAATACTTCTTTAGAATTTCTGTAATCGGATTACAGTATTACGTTATGTGAAACGCAAGAAGAAAGAAATGGAAGAAATTTTATTATAAGAAAAGAAATCAAAATCTCCTCTCAATTTCAAATCCTGCATGTCAATCCACGTAACGTTGATTAATTTCACAACAAACGTTAAAATTTGCGAGTAAAAATTATTTACATATGATATCATAGGAATGTTAAATGCAGCCGCCATTCTGCCTTCATGAATGCATGTCTCCTGAGGTCCAACGTACGCGCTAATGTTTTTTCTCCACAAATCCGCTGTCATCAGGATGCTGGTTTCCTCCTCGCCATAAGTCTCGGCAATGAGAAAGTCCAAATTGTGCCCTCGTCTACCAAGCTCGCCGGCATTCACCTGCGTTTCAAGCAAATTATTTTCAAAGACAATATTTTGGAGAGAGAGAGATTGAGAATATTAGAAAATAATAAATTTTATTTACTAATATTTTATAAAAATATAATCTACGTGACTCATTTCTCAAAATTGTCTTTCTTAAGTCTCAAAAGTCTTTTTTCATGTCTAACATGTTTTAATTGTGCAAAGGTATCGATATAGTTTACAAAAACAATGAATTAGAAACGTTATTTCGCAACGATCGCAACTCGTCCAGTTTTGCGTAATGGGACATTTAATCGGATAATCATGTTTGCACGATTGAAATTGAATAAATTTAATTATCTGTTTCTGCAACACTAATCGTGGTTGCTGTTAATGCATTACAGCGAGGAGAGATAAGTGGGGAAGATTATACTCGCCTCTTCCACGGCCAGAGTGATAGCGCCAGAAATCCGAAAACCGGGACGCTGATAATCGTAATCGTTATAACGTCGTTTCGAGCCGGTGATGTACCCCAAAGTGAAAGTCTCGGCATCGACACCCTTATCATCGAGCAAAACGTGGATCACCGTCAGAAGCAGACACGTCCTTTCCACATTTGCCAGTAGCATGCCCAGCTATGCACAGCTTTGACGTAGAAAATATGACAGCATTATCACCATACAACTCAAATTCAAACTTACAGTCTATTTGATCTATTTTAATTTTAATACTGTTATTATAATATTGAATATAAAAACGTTCTTGTCATAAAATGTTTATTTGAGATCTCTATGCAAGTATATACCATATCAAAGGGTATACATATATCGAGATGGTTACTCAAGATTCCTGTAAGCGGATTAAGAGATGACGAGAGACCAGATTTCAATCAAATGTATCTTTACGTTTACTCAATATGACGCCATGCTGCATTTATAAGTAATCTTGAACATATAATATTTTTAAACAAATCATCAGCAAAATATTGATACTGTATTAATTTTTATTTTATTTTAAAAGAACAACATTGTTTTTATTTCAATACATTAATCATGATATGTTACTATTTGCATAATATTCTATATAATATATAAATAACATTGCAATCTATATATATTGCAATATTATTGCAAGAAATATTTGTTACATATAGGTATATTTTTTGTATTATAAAATGCAAAAAATATACATGTAACAATTTCCCGTGATAACAATATGTATATGTAAGATTAGTGTACTATCAAATCTGTGTTAAGGTATCATAATTTTAAGATTAAGTTTTCTCATCTTTGAGCCGATAATTAATTTGTGAAACATTAAAGTGCTTGCAGTATTATATGCAGAATAAACTATATAGAGATGACTGTTTTTCATCGTCTAGATTTATCGGTAAGAGCATGAGTTTGCAGATGGATGCCTGTAATGTGCGTAATGGAGGAAACTAGTAAGCTCCGCGGGATCACAATAAACTCCATCAATCTCCCATGGTGTACCTAACTTCCTCTTCGTCGATATTTTCCCTGCACTTTTATCCAAGAATACGAACCTTTCTCCTTGGTGATGCCATTCGTGTATATGACAGATCAATTTTGTAAAAACCAAGTCGTTCGCTCTTACAAACGTAATTATGTTTTTCATTCACATTTCACAATATTTTAAATTATAATAAATTGAACTGTTAAAACCTTTCGTTTTATTCCGGAGAAAAAATATTACGGACGATAACTTTTATAAATTTGACGTGTATTTCTTAGCAGTAATAAATACGGCCATTCCCTAATTCCCGACACGTAATCGCTTTCTTTAAAACGGCGAGGAAAAACCGTAACGAACGAAGTACTCCAAAGTTTATTGCCGGTCACGGAGGCTCATAAACGTCCCTGAAAAAATTATGTCCCGTACTCAGCGGCAAGACACGTGACGATATATCACGGTACGTGCGAGCACGGGGATCCAGCTTCAGACGGACCGTCGACATTGGCGCGGCGCGGCGGCGCTACGATATCCACCACAAGAAAGATCGACTTTCGCCAGCTCACGGAAGTCCGTACACAACGACTACACGCTCTCCGGCTCATCATATTAATAGCGATCTATTTTAATAATACACCAAAACCGCAGGGTCGTTAGACAAAGCGCTCTAGGTGGTCCACGCGAAGTGTTGCGTAACGGCGTCAAAGCCGTCGCACAAAAAAAAAGTCAAAGGATTCACAAGGTCCGTGTTAATTGCAAAAAAAAAAAAATAAATAAATAAAACAAGCATGTCTCAAACATTGAGTCATGCCGATTTATGACCCTTTGGCGCGGTCCCCAGCGTCCGCAACACATGAATTTTCTGCGACGGGATCGTGGGAATTGTCACAACTGTGATCGCGATCGTGTGTGCGTTATGTACACAGCTCCCCATGGAATTCGCACTTCGCCGATTCGCCAGATTCGGTGTTTCCTGCCGGGGACCAGCGAAGAAACACACAAAACATGGGCAAACGTCACGCGAGGTGAAACATAATTAGAGAGAAGAGTGCATGTCGCGACACAAGGTATTGCACGCGGCCACACGTTTGTCCAAAGGCAGCGAACCAATTAACCCCGACGGACTGACCGTTCGTTTTTTAAATTGCCCATTGCGTCGCTTTCACTGTTTACGAGTGCCTGTATATTCGCGAGAGCTATAAATTTCCTTATATATCCTTCTATAGTGCAGAAAGAAGCATAATTGCCCGCTTATCTGGGCCACGTATCACATTTTTGATAAACGATTGCTAATAATGAAAAATAATTGATATAGAATCGCAAATTGCACACATATATGGATTTAGTATGTAAAACTTCTTACATGTATTACATAAAATGTAACTAAAACATGTAGCCAAAATTTGAAAGCACATTTTTCGCACTTAGAGAACAAAAATAGATTATTTAAAAAAAAGCTTAAAAAGGAATTTTGACAAAGAAATAAACCGTTTCTAAACGGTTCTAATCTATAATTATATTTTCATTCTCTAGATATGAGAAATATACCCGCAAAATTTGACTGTATTTAATTTACAGTCGGTGCCGGTCATCTTGCCGGTAATTAAATAGCGATAAAAATAGAAAAATTCTAAATAGATTTGTATGTTTTTCTCTTGAAGCTTGTTTATTTATAATTTTATACCTTTCGACATACATACTTCGCAAATCTTTTAATTGATCTTTGGATCCTGATCATACTGGTTCATATAGCTGGATACATTTTTTCAGCACCTTTTTCGCAGAAAAACGTTTCGTGGGATTTTAAAGCGTATACTTTACGACCTCGATTGCTTACCTTCACGGGTGACAAACTGCGGATCTGTCATCGTTTAATCTTAAGACCTGCCGACTTTTGACAGTCAATTCTCGTTCACATCAAAACGTAGCGCGGCCAACAGCGTACCCGATTGCGACGAATTAACAAGTTGACGCGGCTGTTGAATTAATACGGTTAACGGAGCGTGGATACCACTTTTTTTCGAGTTTAATCGATAAAGCTATGCAACCAAAAGGGATTTATTTATTATTCATCTTATTTGCAACGGTCACACAATTTTTACAATTGACACGTAAATATTTTTACGTTAAATAATTATACTGCAGTATCATTCAGATGAAAGATTAATAATACATTTAACACTTTATTCTATATAATTAATTCATTTTGATCCAAGTTGATCAAATAACATTATATTAAATATATTCATTTTGTACAATTATTTTTAATATTTTAGATTTAAAAATAGAAATAATATAATACAAAATTAATCAAATAAAAATGCACTTTTTAGCACATAAAACAAAGTTTTACTTTCAACACAGTAGTAAACTTCAATAAAGTTTGTTTAGTAAATAGATTATCTAGTTTCAAGAAGTATGAAAGAATCAATATTTTTGACAGTCGATTTTCATTTGTTGTGTCTATAATAATATAAAATTTTTTGTGATTTATTTGATTACATCAATAGATCAGTTGAACACGATGTGATCATGTGTGATTCATAGTGTAACTCACTTAAATAAACTCGCTGCATCATCGCGGAGATATTAATATCGCGTCAGTAAGCATTGCGATTATTGTTTAGTCAATGAAGTAAATCAAATATGCGCATTCGATTGTCGATTGCTGATTATTGCAATATCCAATTCCTTGTTGTAATTAACATATTTACGGGTGCATTCAATCTGTTGATATCATGATTCACGTTATATTAATTTTAGTTCTCGACACGTGCTGAATGTTATTTTATATTACATTTAAAGTTACATTGTTAATTGTTTCGATGACATTCGATTTTGTCGCCTCTGTTGTCACGTGTATTCATAATTAATGAGGTACGTATACCGATCCAGAAAGCATAAAATCTACTTAATAATCAATGAATAAACTTTAACCATGACCTGCAGATAATGTTTCTAAAACATTTCAACAATGTTTCACATTATATATCAAGTAATCTTTTTGAAATGTTTGTACAATATTATTTAAACATTTTTTTAAATACACATAAAATTAACATTTCTAAATATTACTTTAATGTTTCTTGCATATAATACTGAGGTCAAATTTTGAGACTCATTAAAATGTATTTTATTGCATTATGGCAAGTGAATTATCTCATTACGTGTCATATCAATGAGCCATCGAGCATAAGATACGGGCGTTAAATTTGGATTAAGTGTTATATTCTGGAGTGCTCACGGAAGTACGAGACAACTTTTTAAGAGAGAGCGACGCAGTGGCTCTATTTATCTTTATTATATTTATCTATGTAAAAAGAGTAAAATCTATTTTGATTTAGCACTCTTCATGAGGTAAAATAAGTTGTCCACGTGTAGGTAGTAGCCTGTGCGCGTATTTACGCATCGAGTCACGAGTGAGCTCCAGGGTTAAGCTGGTGGAACAGAGAAACTTGCCCGGAGGTGACCACGCGGTGAGAGAATTTCAACTTCGATTTACATTTTCTTACGAAACCGGGGGGCGACGCAACGATTCGTTAGCGATCGCGCCTGGGTGTCCCCCCGGGCTGACGTTTTGACAGCGAGCCCAACAGCGCGCGAAACTCGTGACGCTAATTACGGTTGACTAATCTGATCCACAAACGTTCTTTTTTCATTCTGCTTTGATGCACATATTGTCCAGAGAGAGAGAGAGAGAGAGAGAGAAGCTCTGATTGCAAGCGCGATTGATTCATTTTCATACAAATCGTTTGTTTCAGATTTGTCGTTTGTGATTTATAATCGTAACTTTTCATCGTTGGCGGTTGATAAATTTATGGACTTTTTTTGTGGTAGAGTGTGTAACAGCACGACAGACTATTCGTGTCAAAATTGGTTTCGTCAAGTGACATTTGAAAGATTGATGGAAGCAAATGTCTACGAAGATATTTAGAAAGCTCAATTTTGCAACTCAGAGAAGATAAATTATGTGCGCATGTTCAAAATTATTTCTCATAACTATTTATAGCCAATAATTATAACAACGTATAATTTGCATTACAATAAATCTATTATTTTTTTAGCTTTTTGTTTAATGCATTGTAACAACAGTTTTGTTAATGCCTCCGTTTATATAATCTTTTTGTTTTTTTCTTTTCCATGTAAATCTTTATACATTCAATAAATTATTATTAAATATTATATTATTTTGTGACGTTGTGTCGTTTCAACACAATTCATTGATATTCTATTATTTAAGAGAATAATTATATTATCGCCTGCAGAACGTAGAAAAGCAGTTTTACCGCCCGTATTAATATAGTAAAGTAGCAAGGTATGAATGAAAAAATAAAATAAACATTTTTCTATACAGTAAATGCACAATTATAATAAAAAAAAATAAATTTTTAACATAAAATTACTATTTACGTAATAACAATTATAGTTTTCACGGTTAGAATTATAAATATATAATTAATACCGACCATAAATTATATTTAAATTATGATAATTGCAATAATTTTTTTTCTCTCACAATCAGTGCAATCTGCTTTGTCTGCTAAACGTAAGTTATAATGAGAATATTTCAGTGCATCTATAAACATTTTTTTAAGTATTAGCACAAGATCTTTTTTGTAACAATAAATAAATATGATTAAGTGTGTATCATACTAATTCATTCGACGTTTATTTTTATCGATTATACGAAGGAAATTGTGAAAGGCGTATCGAGATCGAGGTCGTAAAGAATATTAAAATGCTCAAAAGAGTATATTTATTACGTCACCGAACAATCGCCGGTCCCATTCATCTTGTTCATTCGACGACGCATTAAGCAGAGCTAATTTTCGTGGATTCGCAAGTGATCTGCACGCTATGTCCGCAATTTAAGACCGCCTTGTGGCTAATGAACCGCTCATTAGAGTGGAAACGAGCGATCAAGTTGCCGAAAAGGTGCGCGAGAAAGATGACAGACGAAACGTTGAGATTTACAACTTTTTACTGGCAAAATGCCACAAACTTCTTGTGCAATGGAAAGAAGCTATTTTTTAATAATAGCAAAAGATGAAAATTGTACAATTATGGAATATTATTTATGTTATTTATAAATAATTTGAAGCAAATCATTAAAGTTTGAAGAAATTAATTAAACAATTAATTAAAAAACTAATTAAAAATGAATTAAAAAATCAATTAAATTAAATTAAAGTAAGCGTAGAACCAATTTGTAATAGGTACATGTAACAAGTGCGATATTCTAATCGACCATTTCCGCTTGGCCTAAATAAATTTTCTGCGATTATTTTATGCCACAGAATTGCAAATAAACGTTCTTCCTGTTTCTGAGCTTATCAGAAACGTTTTTTGCTAATAAATATATAATAGGTTATACTATTATTTTATTTATACTTGAACATCTTTTATCGCAATTTTATTTTATTGATATAGAGACAACAGAGATGCATAAATTTTTCGAGATTTAATTAAAAGTATTTTAATTCATAATGTCGCATAATAAATATTTTTTTAAACAGCGGCTTTCGGATCTGTGCGAGATTTTTATTTCATATTGTTACTAACAATAAGCAAAAATCGTTAACCTGCCCTTAGGCAATCAATAATATTGTACAATATTCCTTTAGTTAAATTAAAACAAACTCAAAATATTCTCCAGACGATTAATAATAATTGTGCAATAATATTGAGAGTCCCTAGAAACCGCTTTAGATAAATGCTTTTAAAAACTGTAATCAGGGCACTAACTGTATATCAAAGTCGAGAGAGAAAGCAATGTAGCATACTCTGTGTTTTTATTTCTAGTTCTTCCGTGGGTCGAACGCCTCAGGTCATTTACGTTACAATTCGCCAGGGGCACTCACGCACGGTACACCACACATGCGTACGTACCCTCTCTATTATATATGTGGAACGCATGCAGAATGCACTATTGACACTATATTTAGCTAGGAAAGGAAAGGAAAAGTTATATAGAAGAAATCGAGTGTGAGATGCATCACAATTTTTTCTATCAGGCACGATTGTTAATAATCGGCAATAATTATTCCTTAGACGGCCGATTTCTTCTTCATTGCCTCCCTTGGGTTTGGTTAACTATTCACCCAAATAAAAACGCTAATTGTTTATTATAGGCGAAATGGAAAAGCATGCGTGCTATTCCGTTTAAAAAAGGAGATACGCAAAAGAACACTTGGCTTAAGCAACGTTAAACGTTATGTCACAACGCCGATTTGCATTTAAAGCGTGCTTAGACATGTAATGTACGCTTAACATGCGTTTGCACGATAAAAATTTACGGCCTTTGCGGGAAAAGTCGCGGGATGCAGAGAGAAACTTGCGCAACCCTAGCTATTAGCTGCGTGTACTAGATCTTATCACATTGCATCGGGAGGAATGTGATAGATTTCATTGAAGAAAAACGAGACGCTTCTTTTCTCTCGGGTGCCTTTCAGTTATATTCGGACTGAAAGTCGTGCGACAGAATTCGTCAGAATAAGACTCGCTCTTCTCTCTGCAATAGAAAGTCTGTTGCGAATAGCTTTATCAAACTCTTCGTTCAATTGTGTCTTGCGCAAGACAATAAAGTCACTCCCTCACAATACAAATATTGAGAAGTTTACGAAGGCCATAATGTAGAAATGCGTATCAACAAGAGCACATTATGCTCCGTATACGATATTTGCTCCGTATATTTTGTCTAACTTTTGTAGTAAAATATCAGCAATCTATCTGTTTCACGCGACTGCAACGAGTGACGCAACAACTTCGAAGAAAAAGAAGAAAAGAAATGGAAGAAAAATTCTCTTCTACAGTTTCGCATGAACGCACGATGCCGATTCCCTATAAGCACGTAATATTATTTTTACATTAAATAATATTTCTGAAATATTGCTAAGAAGTGGTTATACGTCCGCTTCTAATAATATATACTAACATATGAATATTAATATATAAAGAAGTAGATAATATTATTTAATATTTTAGTATTTTAATATTTTAAATTATCGGGCATATTATAACTTTTGAATGTAATAATTATAAGTTTGTGAATTTTATGCGTAATAATTAACTTTCGATCAGAATAATATTTATAGAACATTTTTAAATATTCCACAAATATTAAAGTAATATACCACGAATATTATGTAAATACGGACATATAACATTAATACAATATTTCCAATTAATTAATATTAAAATAACATTAAAAATATTGAATAATATTCTCGGAATACTATTTTAATATTATTTCAATTTTTAATAACATTTGCATAATATGTTAGAAACATTGTGTGCTTATAGGGTTGTTATAGGAAACGAATGATCGTTCTCGATATAGGTGATGCGTGACTCACCACGACCATGACTATTGGCTTTCAAGAAAGGTGATCTCGAATCTGTGTCACATAAAATGTTACATAGAGGATTTTAGGCACGCCTCTACACGTTGCGTCAACGTCGCATACGTTCACCGGACCTATGCCTTCAATCTCAACTTGACGTTCAGATTTTCTAATCAGTCTTCTCCGATCTATCCCGCCGAACGGCAGTGACAAATTAATGTCGGCATTGTTAGCGATATCGCGGCAAATCGCCGCGGGAATAACTCGCTTAGACAATGCGCGGCAATTGTCGCAAACGCGCAAATGACTCATTGTTTTCGGAAACGTGCGTATCTTGCCTATTTACGCTACATAATAGTTATATCACGTAGATACTTAAGGCAGTGGTTTTACGTGACCAGTAACGCGACAATTATTGTCTGTAAATGGTTGTACGCTTACTAGCCGTGAAGATTAATATTATGTACATATATCGTTAATCCGTTCATGATTATTTACATGAAAAGAAGAACTATCGAAATAAAATTATAGCAAATACACATATGCAACTAAAGCAATCACTTAGTGTGTGATTATTTTGACAATAATTAAGTTTCTTAATGTACAATAATAAAATAATGAAAAATATAATTTTTTGTTTATTCTGAAAACTATTTACTTAGTCAATAAAAATACTTGAATAAAAATAATTCAAGCAATCGAATCAAAAATTGAATTTGGGAGCAATTAATATCTGGAAGATGTTTAAAAATCTGGGTCTACACTCAGAGAAAATTGTCATACTAGCAACTAAAAATTCAAGGATAAAAAGCGCCTTTATACGTTATAAAGTTTTTTAATAAAAATAATAAATAAATTATATCAACTAAAATAATATAGTAATCCCATTCGTTGGATAAATACAGAAAAATAGTTGCACAAATATAGGTGACAGAAAAAATGAGCAAACTGAAATTCAAACTCAGGATCCTTCGTTCTTATTCCTAGCACTTAGGATACTACATCATGACTGCTTCACTGCTCTTATAATTATTCTGGTCGTACATGAAAATTTAATAGGCCTTATCGACCTATATATCTGCACAAAATAGTCTCAACGAGAAATATATGATTAATGCAAAAAGTATACCATAGTAAAAGATTAATTAATTATTATGGCATTTTCTCTTTTCATTAAAAAAAAAATATATATTTGTGTAAACTAGAAAAATGTAATTGCCATATCTTGTTTGTATAAAGTTTATATAATTGCATAATGTAATTGAGTCGCTATTTCACTATTAATTAATAATGCACATAAATTATTACAGTGACCATATCTTTTTAATATTTAGTATTACTTTGATTCTTCTTATTTTGTAAAACTAATGGCAAAAGTATTTAAATTTCAGAGTTGTCAAATTATATAGTCGTCAGAACTATTTTCACTGAGTGTGCAGATGCCCGTTTGCTTTTGCAAAATTCATTGGTCATTCTGCGAATACTCTTCATCACGTTGTAGTCTGCCGAGTAATTGGACCATATTACGCGACTCATCTTTCGCGTTCATCTCTAACTTGGTTAACGGGTGAATTAAACATTCGCTCGTTTGCTCGGTTTTCAGCCAATATGAATGTATTATGGAACTATTTGAATGTCGGATTACAATTATTTCGAAGAAAACAATAGAAATCTGGAAAATAATTGAACAATTCTGATCAAAACCTTGAATAATTCAATAGTACAGGCCCTAAATTCACGCTTCATGGAAAATTTATCACATGCCTCGCACTTCATTAACGCGGAATACATTAGTTCGACGATAGATTCCCAAACTCTCATGGATGATTAGTAAATTTGAATACAACCCTTCTCGCATCTAACATTCATGAATCTGAATATTCGCTTGTACCAGAGAATCTTAATCGCGAATACTAATGGGAAATTGAGCTGTTATCTATCCTGCATACAAAAGATAAGAGGTGTATGTTTCATATCTATCTATATATCAATAACATTAAAAAGGAAAATAATGTATTGTAAATACTTATTATAAAGAGCTTTGCCAACTAAATCTTTTTACATGTAAACTTTTGCTTACATATAAAATTTGCGTTTTTCTGTACGCTATTATAGTCTCGTTAATCTGCTGTCTGTTTCGCGCACGTGAGGACCCAGGATCGTGATTTATTGGTTTGCCTTTCCGTTGGGCACGTGACACAACTACACTCTGAGAATCATTCACGAGGCTCCCGAGTACCTTGCACCGTTTAATCTCGTACGTCACGTGCGATCCCCGATCTCTTTCTTGGCATCATTCGCCAGACTGATCGTCGTTTATCTATCGTCTAGTTCTCGGTCTCGCGCACCGTCAAACCGCGACGCTGGTCCTCGCGCTTTTATATATTCGAAACTATTTTAACGTTTCTAGGCGGATCGTAAAATGTATTCCCAGCTTTTCCGTGGAAGTGGACTAGGAAAACATGAATGGCTGCATTTTACTTCGTTCACAGCCAACGAGATCGACAGTTTCGTTCCGTTTTCAAAAATTGTTTTACAAGATCAAAATTTTTATCAGCGATATAATTATCAATTTAGCGTAAGAATTAAAAATATGAAAATAGAAATAAATCTTATTTATTTGATAAATGAAAAGGAACATGACTTTTTATTGTTATGCATTACATAGACGAAAGGATTTATTTATTGCTCCTTAATTAAACTTTTCTTAAAATCCTTAATTAGTATAATTAACAGATGTACTTACCTCTTACGTCGTATTCTTTCGCGATCAAATTCGCGAGAGCACAGAAATTTTCAAAGCGCCTTTACTTCGGAATTACTCGCTTCGAAGCACGTTCTTCGTTTCATTTGCTCTGACAGCTTTTAACGGCGAGCAGGTGGTTGAAATAACAATGAGATTCGGGGGACGGAATTTTTCTATTGCGCTCAGATTTGACGATTACCATGTAATTCGCCAGTCGCGAGTCGTTTATTTCCCTTCTTTTTCATCCAAGGCTTGATTATCGTAATATACGGTGTACGATCGATTCGTTCAGCAGCACGGTGCTCGGAACCGCGTCTTAGCCATCAAGAACAACGGTCGACAGTGATCGCAGACGCGCGCGGCCAGACTGAGTCCTCTTAGTTTGTCCTCTTTCCCTCGCGCCTCGCACGTTGACGTTGCTGTCGCCGCCGCCGCCACCACCGCCGTCGTCGTTGTCGTCGTCGTCGTCGTCGTTGTCGTCGTCGTCGTTCCATTCACACTCTTCCGACGTTTCAAAATCGCTCCCAAGGCGCATGAGCGCGATTCACGAACGATCTAGGAAGGGAGTTCGTGGGATTACCCTGCTCCGATTTAGGCTGTAACATACGGCGCCTCTTTTTGCGGCAAAGGAGCGCGTTCGCACGTGAACAGAATGATATGGGCCAATAAGATAACGTGGTAACTTATCTTTCAGCTGCACCGTGCCGACGTGAGCATATTCCGCGCGATACTAGAGAGTGGCTTCAGAAAGGGATGCGAAGAAATCGAGAATCGAAAGTATAATTCAATTATATCGCATTGATATTTAAATACTTATAATAACAGTAATTAATAATAATAATAGTAATTTACACGAAGGGAAAAATGTTACGATATAATGTTTGCCAAGTTAATAGACCTACTTGTGAGAAAGAATATTTGGGGTGCGGATGACTTTCCATCGAGTAATAAAACTATGCTATCCCGCGGCGATGTAACAGACTTCCCCCGACAAAATCTACCATCTTTGTCGAAACATAAACGATCGAATATACGTGACAGCAAAGTCCAAGAACGGACTGAATCGAGCGTGACGTGACGTCTCCGTGAGCAGCCAATCCGAAAGAAAAGCCACCCCTTGCTGACACAGATGTAACATTACCGCACACTCGAGCTTGAATCGCACCCTTCATATTTCGTATCACGGAATTGACGATAGAAAATCCCGAACGCATACAAAACGTCGCATATAAACCGTAATAGGGGGACCGGAAAAATTCACTTAGGTAAAGGCTGCCGTCAGCAGCCCCTTTCTTCGAAATAAACTCTCGCATGTATATTGGATTATTTTTCGTAGATAAATCAGAAGCGGAATATAAATCATTGTATAAACGAACAAAAGTTCTCAACTTGATTTTTCTTTTTAAAATATATCCACCGCGGTTATCTTGATCTAATTGACCCAATTGCTCTAACAGATTGCTTTATATCAGACTATACTTCAATTAGTGATTTATCGACCTATTTGAATGTTAGATATCTTACAAAAAAGAAGTACGATAAGAAGAAAGAAAAAGGATCGGTATAATATTGTTGCCTTCGTGAAGTTTCGTTGCGTTTCCCTCTATACGATGAGCTAGACCGATGTTCACCCTCTTTATTACCCTGGTCACAATATTTCATTATATATGTGTTCTACTTTAGTATATTCAAATTTTTATTGTAAAATATCACGTATTGCATATATAGAAATGCATCGCGTATCAGTAGTTTCCAGAAGGGAGATTTTTCTTAGGCGGTTGTGAAAAATGGAGAATTAACGTGCCTGTTTTATAAAGGAGGAAGCATGCAAAATTTCCGGCCAGAGGCTATTTGTCATGCGACATTTCGTGCTAAAATGACCGAAACAAACTTGAAATCACGAACGGATCGCGATGCATTCTTCACATCGACGAGTTGACGTGCAACGCCGTGATCGTGTAGCCCTCTTTTTCCCACAACGCCGGACGATTAAACGTTACGCAAGTCCGTAAGAACGCGTGGAACTCGCACGTGACTTGCTTTGGAGAACAACGTATGGGGACAAATCGAAAGGTTACGTCTCTCCACGAATTCACTTCGACGATTCTTTGAGATTGACATTATCCTTCAAAGGAGGATAATACGGCGCAAATAATTGATAAGTACAGTTAACATATAATCTGTTCTTGTTCTAATCAAAAAGAAAGAAAGAGAAAACAGAAATTTTCATTAAATGTTTTAAAAAATTCGAAAGAAAGTAATTTAATTAATTTGCAAAAATTGATATAAAAAAAACAAGTATGAAATATTATAATAATATACTTTTTTTGAAGAAAGAGTTTGATTGTATGTCACGAAGTCTTGTTCTTTGATTGTCTATGTTAATTTTATTTGAAATTAAATTAAAAATTAAACAGACTTCATTATTAGTATTTAGTATCAAAGTAAGTTCGAAATTTTAAGTAGCAAAAATTTTTATTTTAACGTACCTGTATCTTTGAAATTATTAACGCTTCAACGTTTTTGCAAAATTACTTTGAAACTTAAAGAACAATTTTTATTCCGATGTTAACCATCTTTACGATTCTTAATGAAGATAAATAAGACAATTAAAAAGTTGTGAGCATCCGTTTTATGGATCAGACGGATGAGAACGGTCAGAAAAACGCGACTGATTTTTTTGTGTCTGAGCAATTCGTTGTTCACGTTGCATTTAATTTTATAGCTTTAAAGTTTTCAACAGTTTTTCATTCCCCCTATCTAAAAAAATGCATTGCATCAATAATCGAAATCTCGAAGTTTATTGTTGTCCAATGTGCTGACTGATCTCATTCAGCGCTTGCTTTGTGAACGGCTATTATCGCGGAGATCGCGTATTTTGGCTAGGTGTATTAAGGGATTAATAATGTAATATTTGTAATGTGTATGAAATTATGTAATATTAGAAGCTTTGTAGCACGTGTCTATTTTGTCTGGTAAAAATAAGAATTATACATAAAAAACCAAAGAAATTTAGCATAAAGAAGCATTTTATATCACTACAAGCATCTTCTTCGTGGCATATGTAAGAGACATTGCTTGTTACACTTGATTCACGAAATAACGATTTAGCAGTTCGGACGCAATGGATACGGGATCGATAGCGAGCTCGTTGCGAATGAACCTGCCACTTTTTGTCACGTTTAACGCACGTTTAATGTCGACTAATTATAAGTCTTCTTAACCACGATTAATATACGACACTTGTATCTTACAAGCCATAGTCACACGGCATACAAGTCGCTTAAAGGAGACGCACTTTCTGGGGTGTTTTTGTCAACCCGCGGCCTGCGCAAAAATCGTGGTTAAATCCAGCTGATTAGCTGGTTAGACGCTAAGCCTAATGAGACATGTTCTCCTCATTCAACCGATAACGTGATGAGAAATCAGATGCACATTACAACGGTCTCTAATACCGTTTCGTATACCGTAATTGTACATGTATGTATTTGAGCGCAAAAATTGTTTGTGACAAATTGCAATGTCTTTTACACTTATCACGAAAAGCTGAAATCTATATTATTATTGTCTGAAAAAGTGTATTGTATCGATACTTGAAAGCTCGAAGTTTATTGTTGTCGCTTTTCCGATGTGTTGATTAATTTCATTCAGCGCTTGCTTCGTGAATGGCTGTCATCGCGTATTTTGACGTGTGTGTTGAGGGATTAATAATATAATATTCAATTTGTAATTTGTATGAAATTATATAATATTAGAAGCTTTGTAGCGCGCGCCTGTTTTGTCTAGTATAATTAAATTCCGAGCACGCATTCTGCTCAAATTATGTCGAGATGTTGCTCATTAATTTAATTTCTTTCATTTTGCATGGAAATATACACAGTTTTTAATTGCACGGAACAAAAATTGGATAATTTATTTTGAAAAGAATGTTAAAGCGTAACATGATCACTCATCATTGCAATTCACTGATCGTTGTGGAGAAACGATCTTGATTACGTTGATGTAGTAATAATGCCATTAACTTCATCATTACTTCATTGTTTCGACATTGATAAAATCATAAAATTATTTGATACACGATCATTGTCTTTCTCTTTCTCTCTCTGTTCCCGCTATCACCGATACCAATCTCTCGCCGAAAGATCATTACCGTGCGACCTAGTTTTCTCCACGCGAGTAATTAATTTTTTTTTAGTGGTGCACCTATAGGCGGAGCATCGAACCGCACCAGTTTTGACCACACATTAAACGCTCGTGCACTATGCCGAGAATGTCACTCATTGACTCGAAGACGTAAAAGAAAGAACAAGAAGAAAATAAAGAAAAAAAAAGGAAAGGTGAAGAAACCACAAATAACTGGTAGCGCGCAGCTGACCCACGTTGATTATCGTTATTCAACGGCAACGTGATCATCTTCGGAAAACGTACGACCGCAAGAACGAGTTTCATGTATATTAATATCTGGACCGCGTATTAATTTTAGGGAATCGTATCTTCTCTTTTTGGCGACTGCTGCACGTGTGAGCTTTGTGCGTATGCTTGATTATGATTTTCAACTTCGTACCGTTGCACCGTAGAAAGTATTTGCATTTACGTAATTACGCCCTGACGAGACACAGCGCATCGTGTGCGCATAGCGATTTTGTGTTCTTATTTTATAAATGGAAATGAGGGAGAAATACAGGTCGCAAAGAATTAAACATCTTGTCTCCGCTTAGTGTCAAGATACCCCTTCCAAAAAAAATGTTTAAAGTAAGAAATTAGTGCAAATAACAAATATAAAGACGTTTTGTTCTCATATGTATCGAATAATAAATAAGGAAAAAAAATATATAGTGTGTTTCAGGAAAATTATAAAGAAAGAAAAATGTCGCTTTTTTAAAGAGAGAAAAGAAATTAAAATAAATTTATATATTAAAGTAATATTAACATAGAAATGTAATAAGAAATACCGTTAAAGTGACTACCTTTCGTTTGATGACTTTTTTCTCCAATATAAATTACTTCTCAAGCAAAATGAATCACGTGAAAGAAAAGACTTTCCTAGAAAATGCAGTTCATTTTTTTCTTATTGCACTGATTACACTGCACGCGTCATAGTGATTGCGTGTAAGTTTTCTCGATTAAAGCAAATACGATGTTCTCTCTTTATTCTTAACGATTACGAAATAGATGTAACTCTGTTTATTGAGGTTTCTGAAAGTGCGATTATAAATGTACGCGCGATTACCGTATTCAGTGTACACGCGGTAATGCTCGGTTCATACGAACCGCCGTGTTTTTTGATGACTCGTAATTACAGCGATTACCCACGTCGATCGCATGCTTCATGATACTTCAGACATAAATTATGCGAGATTTCAAATATGTCCCCGTAAATACCGGGCGAGAAATAAAATTACGTGTCTACTACATGAACATATTGTAAAAGAAAATTTATAGATTTGTAAGTCCCGGTCTGCAATTACTGTTGTAAGCCTTAAGCTGTAAGAAATTCATCAATCATGATCGATTATTCTCCTCATATTCAACTATGATAGGTCAATTTTTTTAAGGCTTAAGGCTTACTACATTTATTGAAGACCGGGACTTATCCTATTATAAAAAATTAGTCACTCACAGTTCCGATGCGCAACGACCGGAGTTATTCAGCCACGAAGCTGCGATGATACTGTAACACAAACACATAAGAGATAATTAAAACTGTGCTCAAAATAATTAATATTTCAAGTTAATTTTTATACTCATATCAAACATTTAAAATTCGACTTTCAATAAAGAAAAAAATTATTTTTACCCGAAGGTTGCTCCGCTGGTGCTCGATGCCTCCCCCAGATCTCCACTTCTTCCCAGAACGTTTAAGTTGCCGGTTTGTCACGTAATTACAATGATTCTATAACCTAGAAACATAAAATTCAAATTGAAGTATCACTTAAAAGAATTAGTGATTCATAATTTTTATGCGGGCAGAATTTTTTAGTCGATTTTCAATTAAATATCTATTAAAATAGTTATGCGATTTTCAAGATTTAACAAAAATAAAATTTTTTAAAAAGATTTTAACAATATTTTGAAAAGATTTTCACCAATTATGTCTAGAATATTTTCTTTTCACAGAAACTAGCGGACATAGAAATATTTTTAAAATAATTTGTGAACTATTTAAAAAATATCTAAATCTTTGAATAAAATATTTTAAAAATATTTTTAAGATATTTTATGCTGTATGGGTACATGCAATCTGATACCATAATAGTCACATTGTCAATTGTTTGCGCAATAAATCTTCGATCGATTAATTATTGCGAAATACGCGTTTATGGATTGTCGATATGTGAACATCATCTATTACACAATTTTAGTTTCTCTTACCCATTAAACAAGCTGCGGCGCCATTCCCGCTCCGTCGATCTGCATCGCTTTCTGCAATGAAACGAAAATGCGAATCAAAATGGCTAGTTAGCTTCGTTTCCGCGCGGTCGACTTTACGCGTCAAGATCGATGCCGCGCTCGTGCCGCAATCGTGCTTCATGTGCGGCCATCGAATCTGCATTACGCGACGATCGAATTGGCAGTAAATATCAATTCACTCACCTGTTAAACGAGCCGCGATGACGAAGCCGATCCGCCCCGCGTTCACCGCGTTCCGTAAGTAAGACGTGAAGATGCAGCGAGAAGCGGCTTCGTCTCCCGCCGCGCAGTTAACTTCACGCGTCAAGATCGACACTACATATTCCGCTCTTTGCGTTCATTCATTTTTCAAATTACGATGCAAATTATTGTTACTTCGTGTTTTATGAAAACACGTCTCAGATTAAAATAATTTTTAAATAAAAAAATATATATATGAGAGAGAGAGAGAGAGAGAAAGAGTAAAATAAAATAAAATGAGTCCCCCACGACATCGATCGATATCGATTTGATTGATCATTTTTGGGCGCTACTATATCACATCGTACTATGAAATAGTATCGAAGAAGGTGCATGTTATTTATTGAAAATATACATGGATGTATTATAGCTATGCTATCTCTATCATATTATTTTAGCATAGTCTCGAACCACATTCATTTTTCGATTTACCGATTTCATCGACAATGTTACCAAATGGTTGTGCTATGTAGTACACTAATTTTAAACTGGCGGTAGTGTACAGGGTTTCGATTGTCCTATGGAAAAGGAACGGCCACTCTCAGGTATCTCTCCGCTAACACTTAACATTTACGCATTCTTTTTCTCTTCCACCTTTTCCTTTTCTGTTTTTTTTCTCTCTTTCACAAGTGGACAAGGTTGTCTTATAGCTAGACTCTGATTGTAGGCTGTTGCATATTATTGTTAATTATTGCCTATTATTATAGAGCAGCTCGGAGCAGTCGAAAGCTGTCAAAAGACCGGTTGTATTGTAACGAATATTTCAGAGGAATTGTTGAATATTTGTGTAAGTATTGGGTTACGTGCACATCGAGAGTGATGTCAATATTGTCAAAACACTTGCTTTTAATTTGTGAGATTAATTTGTTTCTTTTTAAATATGATCGCATCAGACATAACCTCAAATATAAGAGGTTATAGTTTATAAACATTGATTTTATTTTATTTTTAAAATATGTAATTATATTTTATCTATTTTATCTGTATATATTCTTTATCTCTTTATTTATTACATCTTATACATTACATGCAATCTTATTTTCTTATATTTTAGAAAAATGGTTGTAAGACAATATCAAGATGAACTTAAATATTTGGAAAAAATTAATGAATATTCTTGGAGAATCAAAAAAGGCTTTCAACCTAACATGAAGGTAATCTTTTTTTTTTATTACACAAATATAAAAATGGGTATTAGCTATGCTTTAATATACTTTACACAATATGCTTCAACATGCATTACCCATAACAAAAATCTGCAGTTTATGTTGCATCCCAAACAGCACCATGTCTAAAATCAGCATATTAGATGTCTTAAAAATAATTTAAAGATGTTTTTATGTTGTCTTATGTTCTAATTTTGAACTTTTATGCTATTTAGGATATATTATAGATTTTTAGTACTATTAATACATAGCTAAAACACAATCTAATTGTCATTTTAATCAACTTTAATGAATTACAGTTGAGTTTTAACCATTGATTAAAATTAATTGGAATTGTTTATAATAGTCTTAAGAAACATATAGGGATATGAATGCAATTCAAGAATTTTAAAGCTCATTACTGTTGTTTATATGTTTATCTTATTGTATAAACAAATTGTGCTTTAAGGTTGAAGGAGTTTTTTATGTGAACAACACATTGGAGCGTTTGATGTTTGATGAGTTGCGCAATGCGTGTCGGCCAGGTGCAATTGGTGGTTTTCTTCCTGGAATGAAACAGATTGCTAACGTTGCAGCACTACCTGGTATTGTATGGAGATCCGTTGGATTACCAGATGTACACTCTGGATATGGTTTTGCTATTGGTACAATATATTATTTTTAGTTTTCTTGTAGTTTACAAATATGTAGAATCCAAAATAATTTGTGATAATTAACTGGTAATAAATATCAAATAAATGAAACAACAATCAAAATAATGAACAAATTATATTTAGGTAATATGGCAGCATTTGACATGGACGATCCAAAATCAATTGTATCACCTGGTGGTGTAGGCTTTGATATTAATTGTGGTGTTCGTCTTTTACGAACAAATTTATACGAGAGTGATGTTTTACCTGTAAAGGTAATTAATATTTCTTTTTAATAATAAATGAAATTTAAACTGATATGACAGATATGAACAATACAAGAATAAGGAAATGTTATTTTTAATCACAGTGGATCTTTATGCTGAATAATATTTCTATATCAATTTTTTTATTTTTATGTGTTTTATAAATTACATGTCTTAATAGATTATCAGTCTTGAAATGCAATTATAAATTCAAGTTAGAAATTACATCACAAATTAAATTAATTATTAATTTTACTAATGATACTACAAGAATCATTAATAAATGTAATTTATAGAATTAAACAATATTTAAAAATTTATATAGCTATATTTTTCAGCATTAAAGTTTACTGTGATTAAAAATAGCATTTTCTTCTATACAAACATTTATTTTTATTATTTTATATATTGTCTAATTTATATATATATATATATATATATATATATATATATGTATGTATATCCACTGCATATATAATTATATAAATTGTTTCTCTTTTTAGGAGCAACTTGCACAAAGTATGTTTGATCATATTCCAGTTGGTGTTGGATCTAAAGGAATTATACCAATGAATGCACGGGATTTGGAAGAAGCGTTAGAAATGGGAATGGATTGGTCTTTGAGGGAAGGTGAGATAAAGGAATGTTATGATAAGTATGTATCGATAAAATCATAATGTTTATACAAAATGAATTTAGGTTATATTTGGGCTGAGGATAAAGAACATTGTGAAGAATATGGAAGAATGCTTAATGCTGATCCATCAAAAGTATCAATGAGGGCTAAGAAACGTGGACTTCCGCAAGTATGACATAATAATTCTCTAAAATATTATATTGTACTTCCGCAAGTATGACATAATAATTCTCTAAAATATTATATTGTTTAAGTATATATATATATATATAAACAAAAAAATATATACATTACAAATATATTTTATATTAGTTAGGTACGTTAGGAGCTGGAAACCATTATGCAGAGATTCAAGTCGTAGATGAGATATATGATAAATGGGCTGCATATAAAATGGGTATTGAAGAAAAAGGACAAATTTGCGTTATGATTCATTCGGGAAGTAGAGGATTTGGTCATCAAGTTGCTACAGGTTAAAAATTACATATTGCATATATTTATATACAAGGTGTCCCTTGTGTGATACAATAATAACTTTCTATTAGATTTAATGAATTTTTTAACAAAACTTTGATGAAATTATCGATCAAAATGTTTTAAACAAAATTCAATAAAACATCATCGAAATTTCATCAAAATTTTATTAAAATTTTTCCACCAAGGAGAAGTTTTTGTGAAAATTATATCATATTTTGTACGAAATATTTCAGATGCACTTGTGCAAATGGAAAAAGCTATGAAACGTGATAACATTGAAACCAATGATAGGCAGCTTGCATGTGCTCATATTCAATCTCAAGAAGGCCAAGATTATTTAAAAGCGATGGCAGCTGCTGCCAATTTTGCATGGGTTAATAGGAGTTCTATGACATTCCTCAGCCGCCAGGTACCTTGAAAAAATATATATATATAAATATTAATTAATAGAAATACAAAATAATAATACGAATTATACAATATGCTTCTTAATAGGCATTTGCAAAACAATTCAACTCGTCCCCCGATGACTTAGATATGCATGTTATTTATGATGTCTCTCATAATATTGCCAAAATAGAAGAGCACATAGTTGAGGGAAAACAGAAGACACTTTTAGTTCACAGAAAGGTAAGAGTGTTTATGAGACATACATGTATATTATATATGTACATTATTTAAATAATAATTTAATTTTGATACTGATGTAAATAGACATAAGAAAACATATGTTTTGCTTGAAGGGATCAACAAGAGCCTTTCCACCACATCATCCTTTGATACCTGTAGATTATCAGTTGACAGGCCAACCAGTTTTAATCGGTGGTACAATGGGTACATGCAGTTATGTTCTAACTGGTACAGAACAGGGTATGAAAGAAACATTTGGATCAACATGTCATGGTGCTGTAAGTACACAAATTGCATCAATTTTTCATATATTTATATTAATTCTATGCAAATAATATAAATTTACATTTAATCTTAGTAGAAAGTTTTAATAAATTTTAATTTTGATAAAATTTCAATTATGTGTAACGAAATTTTAATTATATTGTATTTAAAAGATTACTTTCTGTTAAGTTTTTGCGAAAAACAGATAATTTAATGAGAATAAAATAGATAATTTTAACGAGAATTTAATAAAAACGTAATAAAATTTTAACTAAAAATTATTAATACTCTAATGAAAAAATAAGGAAATTACAATGAATTTTCATCAAATAACAACGAAAATTTGCAAATATTTTGTAATGACAACCCGATGATATTTTATTGAAACTATCATGCATTTTTATGAAATTGCAATGAAAAAAGGGAAACATATTAATGATATATTATTAAATTTGCAACAAAAAATGGCAGGTACTTTATAATGACAAATTAATAATTTTATTGAAACTAATTAATTTTTCATAGAATTTTAATGAAATTACTGGTCAAAATGTTCCAAAATTTCATCAAAGTTTTATTAAAATTTCATTAAAATTTTTCCACTAAAGAAGTAACGATAAAGTATGGAAAGTGTTTATTAATGGTTGTCTCCACGTTTTATCATAAAAGATGATTTATCGACTGCACTTGTAAGGACCATATAAATTACATACATGACAGTCCTTACAAGTACAGTCGGTGAGTCATCTTTTATGGTAAAACGTGGAGATAAGAATTATTGAACACCCTGTATACAAAAAATATATATCTTTACAGGGTCGTGCTCTTTCAAGAGCAAAGTCACGTAGGAACTTGGATTATACGCAAGTTTTAGAAAAGTTAGAAGAGTTAGGCATATCTATTCGGGTTGCTTCGCCAAAATTAGTTATGGAAGAAGCACCAGAATCTTATAAAAATGTAACAGATGTTGTTAATACTTGTCACGCAGCTGGCATTTCCAAAAAATGCATTAAACTGCGACCGATTGCAGTTATTAAAGGATAACTTGGACAACAATATCTTGATTTTTCTCTTTATAATGGTGTATATACGCATTTACTTCGCAAATATATTTGTGAAATGATATTAAAATTAAAATATCAGGCAATAAAGCTCAATTGTGTATAAAGCTATTTATTAAAGGTGTGCGAATCAAACATTTGCGCAAAAAATAATATGCTAAGTATAAAAATGCATAATAGATACCATAGATAATAAATGTATTGTGCCGTTAAATGTTGAATACATATTGTACAAATTATAATGTTACTATCAAAATGATAGTACTTTAGAGCATTTTTTTGGAAAATATGAAACAGTTTCAAATTTTGTTCTAAATCCTATGAAATCATAATACAAACCCATAAAATGTTGAAACAAATTTACAACGACGATTATATACACGTATTTTTAAATAGTTAATAAGAAACGTTTCAAAAGTTTTGGAAATTGATAAACAATCAGGTATAAGAATTGGTATGCACTAATATAAGATTAATCGTAAGAGATATAAATGAATCAAACAAAATAGGCGATTGATTCGAAATCGATCATTGACAACTCGAAATTTTCTAACCATTTGACTTTTAACTATTCGCACACCTATATTATTTATATAACATTTTATAAATTGTATAAAATGTGTTTCACATATGAATTTCAATATAATGTAAAATTATATAAATATTGATATTAAATTAGCTTTCTACTTAATATAATTTTTATTATGTGTAAGTTGTAATTATTCTTTGGTAATAAATAAGTCCGACTAATTTTAGTAATTCATCAAATAATTGAGGAGGCAATCTAAAATTATCAATATATTTTTCTTCAGCTTGAGCTTGCATTTCCTTCGCAGGATTTGCACTTGCTCCTTGCAATAATCTTTTTTTTTTGCGTTGAAAACTCGGGATATAAGGCAGCGGAGAAGATACAAAACATGATTAAACGTGACACAATTTCGCACAATACATCGCATCCGACTGACGACGAATGTTGAGACAAACGCTCGACAATTTACTTTACTTCCGACACTCCACGAAACTCTCGAAACACTCGCTCGCGTCAAAAACTCGGGATATAAGGCAGCGGAGAAGATACAAAACATGATTAAACGCGACACAACTTCGCACAATACATTCGCATCCGACTGACGACGAATGTTGGGACGAACGCTCGACAATTTACTTTACTTCCGACACTCCACGAAACTCTCGAAACACTCGCTCGCGTCAAAAACTCGTACGGGACGACGAAGATGCCAGTTGAATTGCTCCGCGACGTGCCACGACCTTACCACCTAACCGACTGCTGGCACTGCGGCCACTGCGTACTATGTGCGTAGCGGCGGCGATAGCGGCGCGCAGGCGCGTGACGTGGCCACGCGCCAGTCACGCTGCTACGCAGTGCCAGCAGTCGGTTGGTTAGGGAGCACGGCGGAAGGTCGCGGTGCGTCGCAGCGCATTTCAACTCGTATCCTCGTCATCCCGTAGGAGTGTTTGATGCGAGCGAGTGTTTCGAGAGTGTCGTGGACTGCCGAAAGTGAAGTGTCCGCCTTTGTACCGACATCCGTCGTGTGCACGGTACGAAGTCGTGTCGCGTTCAATCGTGTTTCGCAGCTTCTCCGTTGCCTCTTATTCCGAGTTTCTGACACGCGTGAGCACCAGGAGGGTTTCGAGAGTTCGGAAAACGAAGGCTCGCGCGTTCGTGCCAAGTATGAATCAAGACGAATCGTCGTGAGGAGAATCTTGGATCCTTCGTGTCGCTCAGACGACAATAATCGGTCGCGATGGCACGAAGTCGCGTCGCGCGTTCAATCGCGTTTTCTCATCCGTTGCCCCGTAACCTCGTATTTCGAGTTTTCGACGGGTGTGAGTATCGGGGGTGCCGAAAACAAACCAAGTGTCGCGCGTTTGTGCCAAGTACGAATTGAGAGGAGGAGAAGCTTGGATCTTCGAAAGCAGCGGCTGAGACTACGAGCCGGAGCTGGACGGAGCGATCAGCGAACGGTGAGTCAATTTATTTGTACGAGTACAAACTGTTTATTTGTCCCCACATTTCAGTATTTGTGTCTCGTCTTCATTGCGCTCGTATAAATTGCGACTCAATGAATAGCGCGTAAGCCGTTAGGATGGGAAAAATTTAAAATCGTGTACGCGCGCTTAGCACTCATCCCTTCGCCAGGTGTGCCAACAGACGTGATTGACGTGCTTTCCGAAGTATTAACCGACTGTACGTATATACATTGGCATCATAGTGTATGTTCACGTTGTAGAGAGGGCGTATGGCGTCTCGAAAAATCATCAGCTAAATCGTGGAGATGGCCATTCACAGGCTTTTTCTTCTCTTCTTCCTTTCGATTTTCTCGTAAAATCTATCCTATCTAAGTTTTTTTTTATGCCTACTTTTATTCTACAAAAGGATTGCGATTTTCTTTTTTTTTGTAATTGTATACAGAATATACAATTTTGCAATCTTCTGATGCAGTCTTCGTTGATCAAATGCACTATGATTTTGTTTTAATTTTTTTAAAAGCCCGCAAATAACAATAAATAATTTATCAGATTTCATTGCTGCAAGAGGGGGTGAGGAGATAAGATGAAATATCCTTTGATTTGAATGCAGGAATTGAGTATACGCGTTAGATGTGGTTGTTGAAAATTATCCATTGATCGTTGAAAATTCTTCACGAGCTAGCGAAGTAGGCAGCTGCTTATTGAGTTAAACTACAATTTATATTTTTTTTTACCACTTTCTTATGATTTTATCTTATTTTTTCACTCGTAACATTTGTATTAAATTATAGTATTTCCTTTGTGAATGCATATATTTCTGAGACAAAATTTAATAAGTTGTAAGATAAGAATGTGATTTTTTATTTTTGTATTTCAATGCCTTTTTTTCATTTTTCTTATATAAAGTTTATATCTTTAAAAAATTTTTTCAATAGTAATTATATTGAAAGATAAATATTTCAAGAGTGTTGTACAAGTAAAGATGATTCGATATATCGAATCATCTTTACTTGTACAACACTCTTGGGATATTTATCTTTCAATATAATTACCATTGAAAAAATTTTTTATATAATTATGACCTAGCTTATAATCACTATCAAATCTTAATTATCCTGTCTTACGCCACTCTCCCCTAAATACATAGCAATTAATCATCTTACATGTCTATGACACATACAGTATTATCAATTTATATGTTCAATATTTCATTGTGTTAATTGCTGTAATTAGATATCTTCGAGGGGAAATTCACAGCCGGCATTGGTGTACAAAATTTCGGCAGTGGACTGCCGAAAAAAGTAAGCAGTGATCTATAATATTGACGGCATTGTCGTCAGTGGTTGGGGAGTGGTGAACTCACTTCAGAGTCGGTTTTTCGATCATGGGGTTGAGCACAAAAATTTTTGAATACTTCGGGAAAGCTTTAGAATTCTTGTGCAGGCATTGGCGTATGATAATGGGCACGCGGTAGTGTTCATAATTGCATGGCATTGCCTTAATTTTAATATAGGATTGACGGCATTGTAGGCATTGACTAACAATAAGCATTGTCGGCAGTGTACAAAAATGTCGGCAGTGTTTTACAGCAATGCCAAAAATCGGCATTGGTGTACAAAATTTTGGGTTGTGAATTCCCCCTCGGATATCTTACAAATAAATATGTGTTTCAGTACTTATCTCTATTACTATCTCTATTCTCTAGTAATTAAATAATACACATATATAATTAATAAAATAACGAATTAAATTATTTTCACAGTTTAATGCATGTGCAGAGATAATATACAATGAATAGAAATAAATAAATATCATTACATATTTGTTAGATGCTTTTCATGAATCTACAACTTTTATTCTCCTATAAAATGATTCAGCTTTGTTCAATCAAAGTGAAAATATTTCATTGTGTTTGCAATTTGTTAGATTATTATTGGTACCGCAGCATTACTCAGCACCGACGGACGTATCATGAAAATACTCTTGTAATAAATGTAAGAAATCAAGTTATAATTTTGCTACGAGGTTCCTGTAGATCCTATAAATATATTAATGATTATCAGGATCATCAATGTAGTCGAGCTTAACATTTCGGTTCAGATTTTCCAATCAATTTTTCTTGAATCTGCTGCAACGACTTGCCCTTAGTCTCAGGCATGCAGAAATAGGTGTACGGTACAGCGGTTACCAATAGCAAAGCGTATAAGTAGAATAAATATTTTTCCGTGATCAAATCGATTAGAGGCTCATATGTTGAGGTAGAGATGAAGGAAAATATCCCACCGATGACGCTCGCGAAACAGCCGGCTACGCACTTAACATGTGGCGGAAAGATCTCGCCCAATACTATGTTGGGTATCGAAGCGATGCCAAAGTATAAAGATATCTGAAAGAGCAACACCGCAAAAATGACTAGAGCCTGAAGATTGGCGGGATTATATCCTGCGTCGAGAAGCTCATATTGTGTACCCAGGCAGATTAGCGAGATTGTGATAGCTAAGCTGGAGATGATCATCAGTATCCGTCTGCCGAACTTATCGATCAGGAATATGGAGAGCATGGAGCCAACAATTCCGATAGCGGTGACAATGATTACGATCACCGACGGGTCTATGATGATTTCTTTGGCGTTTCGCAGGATGGTTTCCAAATAGAATAGCACATTGTTGATGCCGCACAACTGAAGATATATGAACAGCATGGACACGAGCAGTAGCGCTTTCCAAATGTACGGAATTTTGAATTCTTTTATAACGTCCGTGAATGGTAAATTTCTGTTCTTTTCGATGAAGTCTTTTAGCGCTTGCAACTCCGAATCCACGTCGCAATCACGGTGATACCAGAGTATCGATGCTCGTGCTTTATTTTCCTCTTTAATCTTGACAAAATGGTGCGGCGATTCGGGTAACCAAATGAAAATGACTATCAGTATGAAGCATAGGACGAAGCATATGATAGCGCTCATCGTCATACTTAAATATGCACCCATGATGCTCATTATTAGGTTGCCTACTGATAATCCACTTACAGCTGTAAAAAAGACATTAATTCTTATTAATATTTATGTATATAATTATTTTTCATTAATGCGACCGTTACGCTTAACGTTTTACAGTTTTTTTTTCTTTCTTTTTCCTGTCATATCTTATTTAATAAATTAAAAAGAATAATTATACACTTTAACATAATCGTTTTCAGATCTGTATTTTAGCAAAATTGTTCTTTCCATGAATTATATACGTAATTATGTATTATATTACACTTAATTACTGTTTAACAACAAAATTTGTTTGAAATGCTAATTTTATTTCTCGAATATAATTTTGTTAATTGTTAAAATTATTTTAATGTAACAAGAAAGTATACTGTTGACTTGAAATATATTTCAATGTTTTGCTTTGGTAGCAATTTAAATTTGTTTTTCAGCACTGATTTTTATTTGAATATATTTGCTCGATTTTTTAATAATAGATTTTCTTATAATATCTAACTGATTATTAAGTTTGACTGTTTTCATGCCAATTATTTGATATTGTATCATCCGTTTTACTGTGATAAATCTTTTTTTTTGTATTTATCCTGCATCATTGTAAATGCTATTTAATATCTGTTAACAAATTTCCAAAGAAATGGGTTGCGTTATGACGCAGTTATCTAAAAATTAAATGAATGAAATTATTGATTAGTCATCTTTTCAAAATATCTCGATATTAATCACTCTTGTACTTTTAGAATGCTACATTTATTTAAGAAAATTTGCACGTACGTATGAACATGAGTAGCGCATACCTAAGACACCTAGAGCTCCGCGAATGGTAGGATCCGCGATCTCGCCCAGGTAAAGCGGGATGCAGTTGTACATTTTTCCTATACTGATGCCAGCTAGTAACCTGGCTGCGTAGAGCCATTCCACTCGATTAGCCACAATTATAAAGAGCCAACATATAGTTATTGGTAAACTCGTCACGAAGACCGTTGTTTTAGTACCGAGATAGTTGATTGCAACAGGACCAGAAACGGCGCCAATTAGCCTGCCTAAGTTTAATAGAGAAACTACCCAGGAGGCCTCGTCTATTGTCATAGGGATGTGAGATTCAGGGGAAGTCAGATACGCAATATACGGTGAACTCCAAACCTCTATCAATCCCATTTGCAGCTGAAGAAGATTAACTAAAAATGAGGAAATAATTATTTGTTGTTTAATATTTGTTTTAGTTTTAATGAATAATACATTTCTTTATGTGTAAATGTAATTAGATATTTCTTTATATAAATATAAATATAGTTAAAAACCACATTAAACTCTTTCAGTTGATATATTTAAATAATATATTTGATTGATATTAATATAAACAATATATCTCTAGATACGGGATATACGTACCTCCGATAGCAGCAATCCATTGAGGCCATTGTATTTTTTTACTTTTTTTCTTTTGTATCCTGTACTTCATCGTAATGTGTCTAATGACTGTTTGTGACTGAGACTTCTTGACAAAATACTGCGTTGTACTTCACTATAAAAAAGCAAAATATCGTAAAAGTCGTTTCATGTCTTTGAGATAAAAAATTTAAATATCTTTTAATATTTAATGGGCTATTAATGTATTACCCACGGAAGAATGATAGAATAAATAGCTTTTTACAATATTTATCAACATTATTTATAAAATTAAAATTAATTTGTGAATATAATTTTTTTTTTTTATGATGAAGCCGAAGTTTGTCTTAAAGCTGTTTCTTAAAATGTTTTCTATAAAATGTCCCAATTGTTACAAACTTTGCATTTTTAAAGTATGGCGAATAGATAAAAAATGATCATACATTAATTAAAAAGGAGCGTTTTAGGCAATCCCATTGACATACCGTGCTTACTGAGTTACTGATATCGAGTTTAATGTGTGTAGATAGTAAAATATTGGAATTTTCTTTGAATATGTCATTGCACAATAATATTTACGTAAGTTACGTTTATCAGCAAATGTTTTGCGTACAGAAGTTAAAAATAGCGCAATCACATACCACCACTATTTGTTATAGTGGTACATTAAAACTTGTAATTTTTTGCATTTTATTTTGCTGAAAACATTTGGAATGCAAGCATTTTTCCATGATTACAATTACGCATTGATATAAAAAAAAATGTGACTTTATTTACAGTGTTCATATTTTAATTGTTTGCATACAGAATCTGTAACATCAATGAGTACAAAACAATGATGGGTAATTGATTGCTTAGATGCCCGTATAAAGAAAGCAGTGTCAAAATGTAAAATATTAAAATTAAAATTAACGATAGATAAAGGCTCTGATGACGTAAATCAAAGGAGAGATAAAATACCAATAAGAGCCGACACTGGATGTTAGTGTGTAATTACAAAGTATATTGACAATTAGTCGTTAACAAATACATACAAACGTTTCGATCGATCCGCAATTTAGATCATCTTCAGTACACCAAGTTAGCACGCGGAGATTGAATAAATGTAACGCAGATGCAAATGCTTTAGCGTGTCCAGATGCGAAAATGCCACATGACAAATACGGTTTGTATCAATATAAGGCAAAGACTTTGAAATTACTAAAAATTATAAACAAGGTTTACCGTTATATAAAACGATATTTATATATAAAGAATAAGTGAAACGAAGGAGTATCATAAATAATAAAAGATAAAAACGTGGATTGACTTACGTGAAAATACAAGTTGTTTACAAGTAAAAGCTGCGAATAGCAATATGCGTACAGTAAGACTGATTTTAGAGAACTGAGCGGTATATTGGTGCTGACACGATGTATAATAACAGAGAAAAAGATTAACGTTTAAAAAACAAAAGAAACAAATTTGAAATAGTATGAATATTATTAAAAAAAGTGCTTAACAGACTAATTTCATAGATTGTATGCAAGAAGATAGAGATAAAGGTGAAGACAAAAATTGAAAAAAAAAATTGATACTGATCTCAAATCAATAACAAAATTGGGACGATTTAAGTGATGAACCAAAGAAAAGATAAAAACTAACGTATTTAAATGCATGTCCGCAATGGATTATCCAATCGCATAAAACAACAATTATATCCTACGTTCTTAAAAAATGGCAGTTTGTGCAATAGTGTGTGTATTAATAATAAATGTATAGCAGTTAAAGTGAGAAAGAAACTTGTGCATTCGATGCACTTGTGCAATTAATTATGCATGCATGTAGTAAGGAACCTACAAAGACAAATTGCAAGACATTCGAATAAACATTTATTCGTGCAGTTATTTCTAAGCATTTTGAAGCGTGAAAAAATTGTTCACGCCGATTATACGTGCACCACTATTATACATGCACTTCTATTAATAGACATAAATGTATCTACGTTTTAGACATGTAGAATTTTTAAATGCTAATTTCAATATGAATCATTTGATAGACATTGTTTTCATAAATATAATGCTAAGCATTATATGTAACCATTTTTGTCACCAATGATTATTTTATGAAACTAAATTTTGCATTATTAATACACTGTTAACTGAAGATTTTAGAAAAATATAAGAAGTAATTAATGAAGAAGTATTTAAACAAATAAATAATTTTTGTTCTAAATGTAATTGTATTTTAATAGAAATATAGGAATGCAGTATAATATTAGACACATTAATAATAACAAATTGAAATTATAAAATTGAACGCAAATTATCAAACTTGTAAGATGATATAATAAAAATAATAACAGTTGATGAAAGTAATTATATATTATGTGGCGTTATTAATTATATATTATATGATCGTACCGAATCAACTGCAAGCCATCAGAGAATTATGGAATTTTAATTTCAGAATGACATTAAACACACACGTAAGAGATAGATTCAGACCAAGCAAAGAGCACAAATACAATTGAATGATTTGCTTTAATGAGTACGATTAATGTTACGAATATAAACAACAAATATGTATTGATGAATTGTGTGTATTCCATATTTCATCGGTTCTATTAAACAATCACTATGTTTATCCATATTCATTATGTTTATTTGTGCGATCATTTATTCTTACTAACAGAACATTCTAAATTCATCTTGGGAATTTTAGATATCGATCTGCATATAGATAAGTCAAGTTTTCTAGGATAATTATAGTGAACTATAGTTTTACTCAAGATAGCTAAAAATTAGAAAGTAAAAATAATATTTATAATTTATTGATAAAATATAAACATTCTGTGAAGTAACTTTTATTTTATTATATGTGAAATATTTATAGGCTTTACATGTTTTTTATCCGTAACCAAGCAAATATATTGTAATTGCAATATTATATTGTATATTAAAGTTTTAACGTTTCAATTGAATGGAACTCAGAAGCTTTAGAAAGCACTATCTGTTAAAAAAATAAATAACGTAAAATTTTTATAAATTATTTCTCATATGCATATATATACATAGCATTCTAATGTTATCACTAATTGTAAATTTACTATGAAATTAATGTGAAATTAATGCGAATTACTACACTTTAGACAAGAAAAAAAATATTTCACAACTAAAGTAAATGCTTTTAGTTAATATGAAATCAGTAGCAATTGATTATTATTTTTATTATCATTATTATTCTTATTGAAAGGAGATAAAAATATAAAAGTGGTTAATTTTTGCCCGGAAAGGAAAATTTGTATATATTTTTATAGTTTGTAAGTTGCAAAATCACGTCGTGTTTTTCATGAATATAATGGAAACATGTAAAAATACGAAAGAAGCGAGTAAATAAGCGTGTGCTTATAAAATAAACCATAAAAATGAGATACAAGATTTTTATTGCATAAAGTTTCACTCCTTGAAAATCATTAAATGCATAACATTTTGTTGTAATAGAGTTGAAATAGAAAAAAATGTTTTAAACTTATTTATTATTACGTAAGCAAGCATGCACATAGACACACATACTCAATAACAACGTGCAAAATCCTATCGCGGAATCTCTCCGTGGCGTACATCGCGTAACACTGATGCCGACGATATTAGTGGAATCGACATTAAGGATTAATTTTAATGTTACTAAAATGAAAAATAAATTGTCATTAAGGGTCCGGCATTTATGAGTCTAGAGCTCAAACGTGTTAAGATTTAAGGGTCTGAAGCATAAGAGTCTAAAGTTTAGAAAGTCATGATTTAGCTTTGAAGTTTAAGAATCTCGAGTTTCACGTTTAAGGATATGGGCGAGGGGGAATTCACAACCCAAAATTTTGTACACCAATGCCGATTTTTGGCATTGCTGTAAAACACTGCCGACATTTTTGTACACTGCCGACAATGCTTATTGTTAGTCAATGCCTACAATGCCGTCAATCCTATATTAAAATTAAGGCAATGCCATGCAATTATGAACACTACCGCGTGCCCATTATCATACGCCAATGCCTGCACAAGAATTCTAAAGCTTTCCCGAAGTATTCAAAAATTTTTGTGCTCAACCCCATGATCGAAAAACCGACTCTGAAGTGAGCTCACCACTCCCCAACCACTGACGACAATGCCGTCAATATTATAGGTCACTGCTTACTTTTTTCGGCAGTCCACTGCCGAAATTTTGTACACCAATGCCGGCTGTGAATTTCCCCTCGGATATGGGGCTTAAAAGTCTGAGGATTAACCGTTTTTGGGTTTTTAAGGGTCTGGAGTTTAAGAATCTAAGTGTTTAAGAGCTGAAAATTACGTGCCAAGCGCGTGTATTTGACTCTCGTCTTACATTCTTTCGAATTTTTATTACGTTTATTTCTTTTTATATTCGAACTCTATCACAATATGTCTTATTTGATGATTTTCAAGAATACTCCATAAAACGATCATTATATATTATCTTATTGTTATAGTATATCTGTGTTTATTTCATTCACTTTGTTCACATTTTTATATATTTTCCCATCATTTTCATGGAAAACTAATTGTGCACCACATAATTCTGCAGCTTAAAGATTATAAAAAAACATACAAATTTTACTGTCCAGGTTGGGGGCACAAATTGACCACTTTTACACATCCTCCTTAAGTTACGGATTTATAAAGGATAAAACAAACTTGCCATAAAAACGAGGAACAGTCGATGCCAAGCATGCAAGATATAAATTGAATAGCGCAATATGCATTAAATAACTTGCGATACTTGCGTCAGAGAGAATGTAACAATGCACTTTGTGCGATAAAAAGTAACGCAATAGCTAATCAATTTCTCACGTTCAAGGAATAGTAGACAATTTAAGAGACACTTGGATACTGTGTCGTCTTTTATCTCGTAGAACGTGTTATACAAATTACACATGTCATACATGGATATAAGAATCATTTTATAAGTCATGAGGAAATGTAGTCTAAAGAAAAAAAAGGGGAGAATGCATGAGAATAGAAAAAAACTGTAGACTAACAGAATCGACAATTTGCGTATACTATATAACACCGAAAAAAATTCAAAATGATATAATAGATTTGGTTATATCTATAATTTTGATATTTATAAATTTTTGATGCGGTTCATGGTTTTGGTTTGGTAAATTGGTAAATGAATTTCTTGATTTTCGATTTAAATTCCTGATTGAAAGTATATTTAAATTTAGGCGATGAATAAAATAAAAATATTTTTAGATTATACACAAAATGTTATTTGTTTATTATATATACATATAATATATGCACAATTATGTACACAACAAAGAATAATGAAGTTACCTGAAAAATAAAGTAGTAAAAAAAGAACGACACCTTTTTAATAAAGTTTGATTTTTTACGTAAACCTTATGTTTGAATTTCTTCAATAAGAAAGAAAAAACTTTTTGTTGAACTCGGTAATATCTATTTTATTTCAATAACAGCGCACAATTTTTTCTTAACTTAATTACTTCAGTATATTTTCTATATTGTATATCTCTTATAATTACAGTAAAAATAATTATTATTCTAAATTCTGAAAGAGTTTTAGATAATTTATTGTATTTGAATATTATCCAGTTTCAACGCTTGACTGTTGAGTGATCCTTGACTGTTGTGATCTTCTTGCGATCATCAGATCTTGAATTTCCTATTAACATTAGCAATGTTTATAGCAATAACATGCAATATTTTATCCGCCGAATTCAGAATAAAACTCTTTCTCGTAATGATATGCAATATGTGATCGTGTTACCTGTAGCGTTTTTCCTTTTGTCTCTGGTACTACGATGAGCGAATATATCAAGCTGATCAACATGATCACTGCGTAGATCCAAAAGACGTATTTCTCTGTGATGATATCTACCAACGATTGATACGTCTTCGAGGCGACAAATGCAAATATTGCTGACGAGATGCTCCCAACGAATCCAGCTATACTTTTCAGATCGGACGGAAATAATTCGCTCAACATTGCATTAGGCGCCAATATGAGTCCGAACATCATTGTTGTTAATATCAGGAATGATAGGATGATCAACCATTCGAGATTGCTGGGATCGTAGTCGTAGTCCAACAGGAAGAAGTATAAACCTAACAATATCATACCGGTCATCACGCCAAACGATGATATCGCTAACAGAATTCTGCGACCGCAACGATCGATGGCAACTACTCCCATCCACCCGACAATTACATCTGCAAAATAATTCGACAAAATGATTTAATCCTCGCGACTTTGGCAGAAGTATTAACAGAATTTAAGGTTCGTCATAATTAAAACAGATGTAAACAATTAAGGTATAAAACAGTTCTATCAATATAAGATAATACAAAATCAAGATATTAATTAATATTTGTATCAAAAGTCAAACATACTGATTGCACTGATGATAATTACTAACGTCGAAGGCGTAATCAATGTGACCATTGCCTTTCTCGCGATAATCTCCATGTAAAATAGAATAGTGTTTAGTCCACTGAGTTGCATAAACATGTATAATAGTATTATCATTATCAAAGAGTGACGATTTTCGGGTTTTTTTATTTGCTCTAATCGTTCTTTTATGCTCTTCGCACTTGTAGACTTGACGAAATGTTCCACAGCTTCTATTTCACTTTTTACATCAGGTTTTCGATAATACCATTGAATGGCTTGTTCTGCTCTGGAATTATAAAACAATTATATTCGAATAGAATTGTCAAAATTCATATATAGAAAATATACAAGGTATTCCTTAATTATATGTATTATCTTAATCATACTGCGATCGTTGATTGATGATTTTATTTTTTATATATTTACAATGCACAATTATACTTTTTTTTGTTATAACTCTTAAATATCTCTATTGTATTTTTTAAATGTAAATTATGCTTCAGAACTATACATATATGCTTAACAAATAAATGTGTGTAGATGTGACACGCATTTTATTTAAATCGATACAGATTTATAAAAAAATATGAAATATTTTTAAATATTATTAAATATTATTAACGCAAATATTTTTTAAAATAAATAATAGAATTTAATATATTGAAATCTATCTCATATCTACTACGAATAATAAATACGATTTTTTAAAAAGAAAATTATTAGAATTGCATTTTTGTAAAATTGGTTGGTAATATTTGTTTGTGCCGCATAATACAACAATTTTTTAAATATTATATCTTATTCACATCGAAAACTATTTTAGATTTTAGATATTAATGATTTTTAAAAATAATTGTAATTATACTATATAGTAAATCTAAAATGCGTTTAATGATTAACTCATTTATTTTGTGAAATCTGTTAGTTATTTGCTTATTTTTCCGTGTTGGTTAACTATTTGATTTAATTATCAAATAGAGCAATTGATAGAAAATTAAATACAGCTGTGTTTTTCAATCTACAGGAATCAATTCATTCCTAATGTACATACAAACATTTTTTATCGGAAAATCTGACCTTAATATGTTAGAAACATTTGTATACATACTTGATGTAAAATATTTAATTGTTTAAGACCTACTTAAATTTTTATGTATATATAATGTAAAAAAAATTAATTTGTATACAATTATATGATTTTATTTAAGAAAATGTCTATAATAACAAAAATTTAAAAAATATAAACTTGGAGAAAAATAAGTTTTTCGAAAAAGAATGAACAACTTTTTGGAACAAATTTTTCTTTTGAAGTTTCTCTTTTCTTTAAAAACATTAAAAATATTCATAATGATTATGATAAATGGGACATAATTTAATACTTAATAAATTATGTTTATTTCCCTAAATTATGTAATGCGTGAAGTTTATTCTTTAAATCAATCAAGAAATTTGTATGACATACCATGCTATTATCGAACGCTAAAATTATCGATCTATTGAATTCATTAAACAAAACCTGTTTTAAACAATATTTATCATCCTTTCTTTTGTCACATTATATCTCTTATTATTAGATGAGGGAAAACTTACTATTTGAGGCAAAATCAATCATAACTTGTTAAATAAAGCTAACAGTCGGATATAACTTCACTAATATCTATTTTGTGAAGCAATTGTACAAATAAAAAAAATCGTTTTTACCTCTTAATGTTATTGTGTTGCACGTAATAATGCGGCGTCTGCGGCAGGAATGGAAAAATAGCCATGTAGCCTAGCGTTACTATCAAACTAATGATACCGAAATACATCATTGACATATTGGGACCCATTATACTAGCAAAAAGTATGCCTATGAGCAATCCATTGATAATTACACACACCAAGGCGCCACGAATCGATGGTGCGGAAATTTCACCGATGTAAATTGGGTAGCAGCTGAATACCATTCCCATTGACATACCTAAACAAAATAATATCATTAGTGACAGATGTAGAATTATATACATATACATTAGAATCTGGAATAAGTTTAACAATAAAAAAATTCTGTAAAGTGGGGACATGAAATTGAAAGCGATTGTTTAGACATTAGTGTAGAAGACAATAAAGGGAAAGGATTTATTAATTTAGAAAATTAATGAATAGAATATATTAAGGTACATTAAGAAAAATTAAAAAAAGAGTAAAAGATTAGCATTATGAAAGACGCGACATGATTAATGAATCAATGTATCCTGTCTGTCAGACAGTTATCGTTACCTGAAAATATTCTCGCGACGTACAACCATATAGGGGAATTGACACATATTATGCAAATCCAACTGAAAATCATCGGCACTCCCGTTAATAGAACAGACATCTTGCTGCCGAAATATTCTAAAAGGAGAGATCCAATGACGGCGCCTAAGAGGCGTCCGAGGTGTAATAGAGAGGCTATCCAGGACCCTTCTTCGGACGTTACGCGAAACGGCGGATTCTCACTGGTTAGTTGCGCTAAATAAGGCGATGTCCAACCGCTTGCGAGACCAATACTGATGTTCAATAGACATACTGTAGCACAATATTTTGTTATATATTGTATTGCAAAATTGATGCGCATTTATTTTACTTGCGTTTATTTATTAAACTACAAGTCTTGTCTTAAATTGGACTAAATTTCATCAATTAACTAACCTAGCAGAGTTGCATAGCATTGAGGCCACAATTGAAGTACAGCTTCGAATATTTTTGCCATTTTTATTTTAAATTCATCACAGCGTTATACGCGTATCTGTGATAGAAACAGGACCGATAAAAAACAAATATTACGTTGTTTTATATAAATAAGGCACTTGTATTAATGTGCATTAGATATTGAATGTGAAGAAAATATGGATGGAATGAAAATGCGTATAAGTATTAAAGGCAATGTGTACTTCTAATTCAGAAGCACACATTGCCTTTAACCCTTAAACACGTAAGTGGGTCTGAGAGACTCCATATGAAGTTTTGAACGCTTGCTATGTGAAGACGGAATGAAATAGGAGGTTCGGACCAAGACGTAAAAAAGTTTGAAATCTCTTCTTTTGATTGATATGGTTGATCAACTTTTTTGGTCAACTAGAATTTGAACGGCACAGCAGCAAAGTTTTGTTAGGGTCAATGCGACCCATATAGTGTGAAAGTGAAACTTTTTTTGTGAGTATCTTACATAAAAATCTGGACAAAATACCTTCGAAGAGGTCGGTTTGCGGATGTTACTTGCATATACTCTGTCTAAAGTTTTAATACTATAAAATGCTGTAGAAAAGAGAGTTTTTCCGAAATATATTATGAAACACATCAATTTTCAATTTTAGACACAATTTAATAAAAAATACCTCATATTCGCCTTATTACATAAGTACATTTTTTAATAGAAATAACAATGATATAATTTTTTTTTAAGTATGAATCTTTAGCTTTAAAACGTCGTTTTGTAAAGTTTTTCACAGTTTTTTGTTGCAAAGAAATGATTTTTTTTAAGTGAATTTTTAGATAAATGTACCTCATATTCTCCATGTTATATAATTATACTTTTTAAAAGGAATGACTTTGCCAAATTTTATTTTGAAAGTGTGAATCTTTAGCTTTAAAACGCCGTATTTGAAAGTCCTTGAAAGTTTTTTGTTGCGAAGATATGATTTTTTGAAGGAAAAGTCTATTTTTAACCAATTTCTCATTTTTGCTTAATGGTTTTTCTTTTATAACTTCACAATAAATTATTTTTTGGCAATGCCAATTGTGCAGTCACATTCCTGAGATTTTGAACTTTCGTTTTGAAAAAAAAATCGTAGAAAAATATTGATTGTAATCAAAGTTATAGCTTCTCAAAGTTGAAAAAGTCTTCCAGACCCAAAAATGTGTTACTGTATTTTACAGGATCGGTGTGTTTAAGGGTTAATATTTAAAATTACATTGACTACTTTACTCTGCAAGATTTTTTTGATTTGCACGTACACATTAAATTTAAATACATTGTGTTGTCACTTTCTTTACTTATATTTATAATTTGAGTAGAATTAAATTTAGTCGACCTGATTCAAAGTTTAATATGATGTACCTGGCTGCGTATACAGCCACCACTTTTGGATTTGTCAGCAGATTCAGATTAAAGTTGTTTCATTTCATAAAAAATTTATTTAGCAACTGAAAATCTATAATATACGTAATATGATTATAGATTTGTGTAACTATAGATTTTCTATACTAATAGTGCATATCGAAACACAATCTTTGTGTACCGGAATAAATAACAAGTTACAAAAAAAGATGATATAAATAATCCAGATCGGATAATTATGGGTACGGTCAAGATGATGCTGCAAACATTTGGAATGCAGACATTCTTCCATGGGATGTTACAATCACGTATTGATATAAAAAAAATGTGACTTTATTTACAGTGTTCATATTTTAATTGTTTGCATACAGAATCTGTAACATCAATGAGTACAAAAGAATGAGTAATTGATTGCCTAGATGCTCGTATAAAGAAAGCAGTGTCAAAATGTAAAACATAAAAATTAAAATTAACGATAGATAAAGGCTTTGATGACAAATCAAAGGAGAGATAAAATACCAATAAGAGCCGACACTGGATGTTAGTGTGTAATTACAAATTATATTGACAATGAGTCGTTAACGAATACATACAAACGTTTCGTTCGATCCGCAATTTAGATCATCTTTAGTACACCAAGTTAGCACGCGGAGATTGAATAAATGTAACGCAGATGCAAATGTTTTAGCGTGTCCAGATGCGAAAATGCCACATGATAAATATGGTTTGTATCAATATAAGGCAAAGACTTTGAAACTACTAAAAATTATAAACAAGGTTTACCGTTATATAAAACAATGTATATAAAGAATAAGTGAAACGAAGGAGTATCATAAATAATGAAAGATAAAAACATAAATTGACTTACGTGAAAATACAAGTTGTTTACAAGTAAAAGCTGCAAATAGCAATATGCATACAGTAAGACTGATTTTAGAGAACTGAGCGGTATATTGGTGCTGACACGATGTATAATAACAGAGAAAAAGATTAATGTTTAAAAAACGAAAGAAACAAATTTGAAATAATATGAATATTATTAAAAAAAGTGCTTAACAGACTAATTTCATAGATTGTATGCTGGTAGATAGAGATAAAGATGAAGACAAAAATTGAAAAAAAAATTGACACTGATCTTAAATTAATAACAAAATTGGGACGATTTAAGTAACGAACCGAAGAAAAGATAAAAACCAACGTATTTAAATGCATGTCCGGAATGGATTATTCAATCGCATAAAACAACAATTATATCCTACGTTCTTAAAGAATGACAGTTTGTGCAATAGTGTGTGTATTAATAATAAATGTATAGCAGTTAAAGTGAGAAAGAAACTTGTGCATTCCATGCACTTGTGCAATTAATTATGCATGCATATGGTAAGGAACCTACAAAATTGCAATCTATTCGAATAAACATTTATTCGTGCAGGTATTTCTAAGCATTTTTAAGCGTGAAAAAATTGTTTACGCCGATTATCCGTGCACCACTATTATACATGCACTTCTATTAATAGACACAAATATATTAATGTTTTAGACATGTAGAACTTTTAAACGCTAATTGCAATGTGAATCATTTGATAGACATTGTTTTCATAAAAATAATGCTAAGCATTGCATGTAACAATTTTTATCACCAATGATTATTTTATGAAACAAAATTTTGCATTATTAATACACTGTTAACTGAAGATTTTAGAAAAATATAAGAAGTAATTAATGAAGACATATTTAAAAAAATAAATAATTTCTGTTCTAAATGTAATTGTATTTTAATAGAAATATAGGAATGCAGTATAATATTAGACACATTAATAATAACAAATCGAAATTATAAAACTGAACGCAAATTATCAAACTTGTTAGATGATACAATAAAAATAATAACAGTTGACGAAAGAAATTATATATTATGTGGCGTTATTAATTATATATTATATGATCATACTGAATCAATTGCAAGCCAAAAAAAAGGTCATTATACGGCATATACTCACATAAGTATGCACTGGTACGAGTACAACAATCTTCAAAAACACGAAGCGTTATGTTGCCCGCGAAAATAATGTCGTAATATATAATTAAGTATGTTATACAATCATGAAAACGTATTCAATTACACTCACTGAAATTCAAGGAATTATAAGTGTGCTTCTTATACATTACATCATTTACGTTACATAATTTTACTGTATATTGAAATATCACCAAACGTTACATATCTTACATCTCTTTTTTATGTGACTTTATTAGATACTATTATATATATATATATATATATATATATATAACGTTACATATTTGATATGTACAAGGCATATTTAAATCGTGCAATACATTTTATTTTATACTCTTTATTATTTTTTTAGCTATCAGGTTTATATCACTTTATAAAGATCAAAATTTTTTGAAATTTCGAGTAGTTCTGATTAGACTTCTGGACAATACTCAATGAGAGTTCTTATGATTTAATATGATCGGATTGTTACATAACGAGATACATTTTATTTATTTTTTTTTTTTGGAAACTTTGTTATAAGTCAGAATTTTTTAATTTTTGGATCTAAGTTTTTTTTAATCATCGAAAACATATAAAAAGAAATAAAATCATTGAAATACTATAAAACTATTGTGAAAGTTAATTTTTCAAAAATTTTTTATTTAATTTTTATATATAAAAAAATTTTATATATTTAAATATTTGCAAAATAAAGTTATTAAGCCGCTCGGAACTATTTGAACTTTAATTTTGATAAGAAGTTTGCTCTCCATTTTTAAAATTTAAATTCAAGGACGTTATTGAGCAAAACTTTTATTATGAATTATAGGGAACTCTTAAATCTTTTGAAAATAAAGCGGGAATTTTAATTAGAGAATTATCGAATTTTAATGTCAATATGACATTAAACACACACGTAAGATAGATTTAGACCAAGCAAAAAGCACAAATACAATTGAATGATTTGCTTTAATGAGTACGATTAATGTTATGAACAACAAATATATATTGATGAATTGTGTGTACTCCATATTTTATCGGTTCTATTAAACAATCACTATGTTTATCCATATTCGTTATGTTTATTTGTGCGATCATTTATTCTTACTAACAGAACATTCTAAATTCATCTTGGGAATTTTAGATATCGATTTGCATATAAATAAGTCAAGTTTTCTAGGATAATTATAGCGAACTATAGTTTTACTCAAGATAGCTAAAAATTAGAAAGTAAAAATAATATTTATAATTTATCGATAAAATATAAACATATTGTGAAATAACTTTTATTTTATTATATGTGAAATATTTATAGGCTTTACATGTTTTCTATCCGTAACCAAGCAAATATATTGTAATTGCAATATATTGTATATTAAAGTTTTAACGTTTCAATTGAATGGAATGAATGGAACTCAGAAGCTTTAGAAAGCACTATCTGTTAAAAAAATAAATAACGTAAAATTTTTATAAATTATTTCTCATATGCACATTTATACATAGCATTCTAATGTTATCACTAATTGTAAATTTACTATGAAATTGATGTGAAATTAATGCAAATTACTACACTTTAGACAAGAAGGAAAATATTTCACAACTAAAGTAAATGCTTTTAGTTAATATGAAATTAGTAGCAATTGATTATTATTTTTATTATCATTATTATTCTTATTGAAAGGAGATAAAAATATAAAAGTTGTTAATTTTTGCCCGGAAAGCAAAATTTGTATGTATTTTTATAGTTTTTAAGCTGCAAAATCACGTCGTGTTTTTTATGAACATAATGGAAACATGTAAAAATACGAAAGAAGCGAGTAAATAAGCACGTGTATTTATAAAATAAACCATACAAATGAGATACAAGATTTTTATTACGTAAAGTTTCACTCTTTGAAAACCATTAAATGGATAACATTTTGTTGTAATAGAGTTGAAAAAAAAAAATGTTTTAAACTTATTTATTATTACGTAAGCAAGCATGCACATAGACACACATACGCAGAAACGACGTGCAAAATCCTATCGCGGAATCTCTCCGTGGCGTACATCCAAGGACTTTGATTCTGTCCATGGGGAAATTTTCCAAACTGAGAAGTCACCACTTTCTACATACTTGCAGTTCATGATTAATGAAACGACTAGAGCTTATTGGTTGTTACGTTAATCATAAACTGTAAGTATGTAGAAAGATAGCGACTTTTCAGTTTGAAAAATTTCCCCATGGACAGAATCAAAGTCCTTGGGTGTACATCGCGTAACATTGATGCCGACGGTATTAGTGAAACTGACATTAAGGATTACTTTTAATGTTACTAAACTGAAAATTAAATTGTCATTAAGAGTTCGGCATTTATGTGTCTAGAGCTTAAACGTGTTAAGATTTAAGGGTCTGAAGCTTAAGAGTCTAAAGTTTAGAAAGTCATGATTTAGCTCTGAAGTTTAAGAATCTCGAGTTTGACGTTTAAGGATACGGGGCTTAAAAGTCTGAGGATTAACCGTTTTGGGGTTTTTAAGGGTCTGGAGTTTAAGAATCTAAGTGTTTAAGAGCTGGAGATGACGTGCGAAGCGCGTGTATTTGACTCGTCTTACATTCTTCCAAATTTTTATTAGGTTTATTTCTTTTTATATTCGAACTCTATCACAACATGTCTTATTTGATGATTTTCAAGAATACTCCATAAAACGATCATTATATATTATCTTATTTTTATAGTATACATGTATCTCTGTTTATTTCATTCACTTCGTTCACATTTTTATATACTTTCCCACCACCTTCATGGAAAACTAATTGTACACCACGTTATTCTGCAGCTTAAAGATTATAAAAAAACATATAAATTTTACTGTCCAGGTTGGAGGCAAAAATTGACCACTTTTACACATCCTCCCTAAGTTACGTATTTATAAAGGATAAAACGAAAAACGCCGTAAAAACGATGAACAGTCGATGCCAAACATGCAAGATATAAATTGAATAGCGCAATATGCATTAAATAACTTGCGATACTTGCGTCAGAGAGAATGTAACAATGCACTTCGCGCGATAAAAAGTAACGCAATAGCTAATCAATCCCTCCCGTTCAAGGAATAATAGACAATTTAAAAGACACTTGGATACTGTGTCGTCTCTTATCTCGCAGAACGTGTTATACAAGTTACACATGTCATACATGGATATAAGGATCATTTTATAAGTCATGAGGAAATGTAGTCTAAAGAAAAAAAAAGGGAGGGAATGCATGAAAATAGAAAAAAACTGACTAATAAAATCGATAATTTGCGTGTACTATATAAAACCGAAAAAATTTTAAATGATATAATAGATTTGGTTATATCTATAATTTTGATATATATAAATTTTTGATGCGGTTTATGGTTTTGGTTTGGTAAATTGGTAAATTAATTTCTTGATTTTCGATTTAAATTCCTGATTGAAAGTATATCTAAATTTAGGCGATGAATAAAATAAAAATATTTTTAGATTATATACAAAATGTTATTTGTTTATTATATATACATATAATATATGCACAATTATGTACACAACAAAGAATAATAAAGTTACCTGAAAGATGATAAAGTAGTAAAAAAAGAACGATACCTCTTTAATAAAGTTTGATTTTATACATAAACCTTATGTTTGAATTTCTTCAATAAGAAAGAGAAAACTTTTTGTTGAACTCGGTAATATCTAATTTATTTTAATAATAGCGCACAATTTTTTCTTAACTTAATAACTTCAATATATTTTCTATATTGTAAATCTCTTATAATTACAGTAAAAATAATTATTATTCTAAATTCTGAAAGAGTTTTATATAATATAATTATCTAAAACTCTTTCAGAATTTAGACTAATAATTATTTTTACTGTAATTATATTATATTTGAATAATATCCAGTTTCAACGCGTGATTGTTGAGTGATCCTTGAGTGTTGTGATCTTCCTGCGGTCATCATATCTTGAATTTCCTATTAACATTAGCAATGATTAACATGCAATATTTTATCCGCCGAATTCAGAATAAAACTCTTTCTCGTAATGATATGCAATATGTGATCGTATTACCTGTAGCGTTTTTCCTTTTGTCTCTGGTACTACGATGAGCGAGTATATCAAGCTGATCAGCGTGATCACTGCGTAGATCCAAAAGACGTATTTCTCTGTGATGATATCTACCAACGATTGATACGTCTTTGAGGCGACAAATGAAAATATTGCTGACGAGATGCTTCCAACGAATCCAGCTATACTTTTCAGATCGGACGGAAATAATTCGCTCAACATTGCGCTAGGCACCAGTGTTAATCCGAACATCATTGTTGTTAACATCAGGAATGATAGGATGATCAACCATTCGAGATTACTCGGATCGTAGTCGTAGTCCATCAGGAAGAAGTATAAACCTAACAATATCATACCGGTCATCACGCCAAACGATGATATCGCTAACAGAATTCTGCGACCGCAACGATCGATGGCGACTACCCCCATCCACCCGACAACTATATCTGCAAAATAATTAGACAAAATAATTTAATCCTCGCGACTTTGACAGAAGTATTAACAGAATTTAAGGTTCGTCATAATTAAAACAGATGTAAACAATTAAGGTATAAAACAGTTCTATCAATATAAGATAATACAAAATCAAGATATTAATTAATATTTGTATCAAAAGTCAAACATACTGATTGCACTGATGATAATTACTAACGTCGAAGGCGTAATCAATGTGACCATTGCCTTTCTCGCGATAATCTCCATGTAAAATAGAATAGTGTTTAGTCCACTGAGTTGCATAAACATGTATAATAGTATTATCATTATCAAAGAGTGACGATTTTCGGGTTTTTTTATTTGCTCTAATCGTTCTTTTATGCTCTTCGCACTTGTAGACTTGACGAAATGTTCCACAGCTTCTATTTCACTTTTTACATCAGGTTTTCGATAATACCATTGAATGGCTTGTTCTGCTCTGGAATTATAAAACAATTATATTCGATTAGAATTGTCAAAATTCATATATAGAAAATATACAAGGTATTCCTTAATTATATGTATTATCTTAATCATACTACGATCGTTGATTGATGATTTTATTTTTATATATTTGCAATGCACAATTATACTTTTTTTTGTTATAACTCTTAAATATCTCTATTGTATTTTTTAAATGTAAATTATGCTTCAGAACTATACGTATACGCTTAACAAATGAATGTGTGTAGATGTGACACGCATTTTATTTAAATCGATACAGATTTATAAAAAAATATGAAATATTTTTAAATATGATTAAATATTATTAATGTAAATATTTTTTAAAATAAATAATAGAATTTAATATATTGAAATCTATCTCATATCTACTACGAATAATAAATACGATTTTTTAAAAACAAAATTATTAGAATTGCATTTTTGTAAAATTGGTTGTTAATATTTGTTTGTGCCGCATAATACAACGACAATTTTTTAAATATTATATCTTATTCACATCAAAAACTATTTAAGATTTTAGATATTAATGATTTTTAAAAATAATTGTGTAATTATACTATATAGTAAATCTAAAATGCGTTTAATGATTAGCTCATTTATTTTGTGAAATCTTTTAGCTATTTAGCTATTTGCTTATTTTTCCGTGTTGGTTAATTATTTGATTTAATTATTAAAAAGAGCAATTGATAGAAAATTAAATACAGCTGTGTTTTTCAATCTACAGGAATCAATTCATTCCTAATGTATGTACATACAAACATTTTTTATCGGAAAATCTGTCCTTAATATGTAGAAACATTTGTATACATACTTGATGTAAAATATTTAATTGTTTAAGACCTACTTAAATTTTTATGTATATATAATGTAGAAAAAATTAATTTGTATACAATTATATGATTTTATTTAAGAAAATGTCTATAATAACAAAAATTGAAAAAATATAAACTTGCAGAAAAATAAGTTATTCGAAAAAGAATGAACAAACTTTTTGGAACAAATTTTTCTTTTGATGTTCCTCTTTTCTTTAAAAACATTAAAAATATTCATAATGATTATGATAAATGGGACATAGTTTAATACTTAATAAAATATGTTTATTTCCCTAAATTATGTAACGCGCAAAGTTTATTCTTTAAATCGATCGAGAAATTTGTATGACATACGATGCTATTATCGAACGCTAAAATTATCGAAATATTGAATTCATTAAACAAAACTTGTTTTAAACAATGTTTATCATCCTTTTTTTGTCATATTATATCACTTATTATTAGATGAGAAAAAACTTGCTATTTGAGGCAAAATCAATCATAACTTGTTAAATAAAGCTAACAGTCGGATATAACTTCACAAATATCTATTTTGTGAAGCAATTGTACAAATAAAAAAAATCGTTTTTACCTTTTAATGTTATTGTGTTGCACGTAATAATGCGGCGTCTGCGGCAGGAATGGAAAAATAGCCATGTAGCATAGCGTTACTATTAAACTAATGATACCGAAATACATCATTGACATATTGGGACCCATTATACTAGCAAAAAGTATGCCTATGAGCAATCCATTGATAATTACACACACCAAGGCGCCACGAATCGATGGTGCGGAAATTTCACCGATATAAATCGGGTAGCAGCTGAATACCATTCCCATTGACATACCTAGTCAAAATAATATAATTAGTGACAGATGTAGAATTATATACATATACATTAGAATCTGGACTAAGTTTAACAATAAAAAAATTCTGTAAAGTGGGGACATGATATTGAAAGCGATTGTTTAGACACTAGAGTAGAAGACAATAAAGGGAAAGGATTTATTAATTTAGAAAATTAATGAATAAAATATATTAAGGTACATTAAGAAAAATTAAAGAAAGAGTAAAAGATTAGCATTATGAAAGACGCGACATGATTAATGAATCAATGTATCCTGTCTGTCAGACAGTTATCGTTACCTGAAAATATTCTTGCGACGTACAACCATATAGGGGAATTGGCACATATTATGCAAATCCAACTGAAAACCATCGGCACACCCGTTAATAGAACAGACATCTTGCTGCCGTATATTCTAAAAGGAGTGATCCAATGACGGCACCTAAGAGGCATCCGAGTTTTGACAGAGAGGCTATCCAGGATCCTTCTTCGATCCGTCGAAACGACGGATTCTCACCGGTTAGTTGTGCTAAATAAGGCGATGTCCAACCGCTTGCGAGACCAATACTGATGTTCAATAGACATACTGTAGCACAATATTTTGTTATATATTATATTGCAAAATCGATGCGCATTTATTTTACTTGCGTACATTCATTAAAATACAAATCTTGTCTTAAATTGGACTAAATTTCATCAATTAACTAACCTAGCAGAGTTGCATAGCATTGAGGCCACAATTGGAGTACAGCTTCGAATATTTTTGCCATTTTTATTTTAAGTTTATCACAGCGTTACACTCTATCTGTAATAGAAACAGGACCGATAAAAAACAAATATTACGTTATTTTATTTAAATAAGGCACTTGTATTAATGTGGATTAGATATTGAATTTGCAGAAAATATGGATGGAATGAAAATGCGTATAACTATTTAAGGCAATGTGTACTTCTAATTCAGAAGCACACATTGCCTTTAATATTTAAAATTACATCGACTGCTTTACTCTGCAAGATTTTTTTGATTTGCACGTATAGTCGTGAACTAAAAGGTTGCAACACATTTTCTTCGATTGTTTTTGAAATATAGATTTGTTCATCAAACGGTGAACGTCATTGGTTCTTACCTGTGGATCCAACCAATTAAGCTTCGAACCATCTAACCATTGATTTATTCTTTGTTTATTAGTGATTATTGTGTTTAAATTTTACATTAATAAAAAAAATACTTAATTCCCGCGTTATGGCAGGTCGTTTACGTTTGGCGACTTCCGAAATAAAATAAGAATAATCAATTTTTCTGCTCTATCGTATGCACTCGTCAGATAAATCTTCGATAAATCTATAGCTTCGAATTAATGAATTATCGATCACCCGCGTAAATTCAAATACGTTGCTGTTTACTTTCCGGCACAAAATCACAGTTAAATACAGTATTATTAATAACAAATTGGTTGTTATTTATCAGCGGTATTAACCACAATTTGAAAGGTCTAAATGGCCTTTGTCCGTAGCTCTCGTCTTCTCTCTGTATTAATATCGTTTCTCGGAAAGCAAACACACGGGCCAGACAGACTCGTCAAAAACACCTTCTTTCAAAGAGAACGCTTCTGTTACCCTCAACAATACTGACTGCTCTCTCGGCTATGCCTGCTTTTATATTTAGCGATAACACGTTTATTTGGTCAGAAAACCACTCCTTAAAAAAGAATACAACTTAAATGTAGAAGAATGTTGCTAATAGTTCTTCCTGATTATATTTACAGATTTGTGGCGATCATCCTGTTATTGATTGGAAATGATTATGTAAATTTAACCATGATGATGAAGTACATCTGGAATCACGTGCTTTAATCATTACGAGAAATAACATTTTTATCACATTTTTTTCGGATCCAGAACTCGAACCGATTTCTAGCATTATATACACAAAGCTTGGATATACACAAGAAAACGTTTATAGTGCAATTCTATTCTTTTTTCGATATTTTAATCACGGTAATATTCTTACATCATAAATTGAATTAGCATCGCCTAATCAGTAGAGGAGCCGAGTAATTAACAATTTAAATCTTATGGTTCTCTTATCTTTTACAGGTATCCTTGTTTCTCGAGTGTTGATAATTATTCACAGACAAAACTGCTTGATATGTTTACTACTACCGCATAACTACTGCTCTCATTGTTTGATTGTGTCGCCGAAACGTCACCGACAGCAGTTTTCTTAAAAAACTCTGCAATTTGTCTCAAGGATACAATCAATTCAATGTCGCCCACTCAAAGAATGCGGAAAGATTTATATATATGTATGCTGTGCATCCTCTCTCTGTCTCTCTCGAAAAAAAGAGAAGGTAGATATAAAAAATATGGCAATGGGAGTAACGAAATTAAAGAAATGAAGCAAAGGAGTAATAATTATGGATTGTGAAACTGGAGAAGAGGTGAAAAAATTGAAAGAAACAGAACAAGCTAAGCTGGGAGAGCATTATAAAGTGCTCGAGTCGTCTCAATCGAAACCAAAAGTAAAAATTGTTAACATAAATTTAGAAGAGATGAACTTAGATGAAAATAAACTTATAAATACAATTAAGAAGCAAAATAAAATAAATACAGTAAATATGCGAATTGTAAATGGTTAAAAATAATAAGAGAATGATTAAAGAAAAGAATAACAATCAAAGAAGAGGAAATAAAGAAGGATCAATAATAATGGAAGTAGATGAAGAGACGCACGAGCTGATATTGAAGAAATCAAAACTAAATATAGGATGGAAGAAATGTTCTGTATTTAATCACATCAGTGTCTAAAGATGTTGTTTTAAATACTGGGGGTACTTCCACATTGCTAAAAATTGTACGAGAGAAGAAACATGCTGCAAATGCGCAGGGAATCATAATTTGCGTGTTTGCACAGCGACGGAGAGCAATTGTGTAATTTGTATGTTCAAAAATAGAACATACAATCTAAAAATAAATGACGAACATAAAGCCATCAGTTGAGAATATCTAACTTTTAAGAGAGCGTTACAGGAAGAGAAGAGGAGAGCAGGTTGGGAGGATACAAAATAGCAATTACCGAAGAAAGAAGAAATAATTATGTATACAAATGCGCAGAGCTTACCAGTGCACATAGACGAACTGCAGCATCAGGTTATGAAAAGGATAAATCCTGTGATGGTAGCGAGTGTCAGAGACCAGGCTGATTAGTGACATAGAAGACAGTGAAGTAAATGTGCCGGGTTACACTGTAGTTAGATGCGATGCCGAAAATAGAAACACAGAGGGAGTTATTATGTATATAAGACACGATATTAGATATGAAGTAGTATTAATAAAAAAGTTAGAATCAAATTGCTGGTGTGCTGCGATAGAAATGAAAGAAAAACTTTATAAAGGAGTAATAATGGTAATATATTACTCACCAAGCGCATCGCACGGAGATTTCATGAGATTTTTCGAGGATATAGTAGAGGAGTTAATAATAAAGGGAGAATGCATGGTAATAGATTTTAATATAGACCTTATGACGGACTCGTTTTATGCGAAGAAATTACAAAAGACAATGTTAAGCTTGGGCATGAAACAGTATGTGAACGAACCAACGAAAGTTACAAAAGACAGTCAGATAATTATAGATTTAATTTTCTCTAATAATAATAAAAATTTTCTCTAATAATAATAAAATATTTCTCTAATAATAGTACAAGTAATTCATAAACCTAAGATTACGGACCGTGCGTGGTTGAAAGTAGAGTTAAGTGTGAGTAAAAATGAAAGTAAATACAGGGAATTTAGCGCTAGAAATTATAAAGACTTCGATGAAGCTGAATTTGTTATCCTTTCTGAGCAAAGAACCTGCATCAAGTTTTGTTTCAAGCTTAAAAAAACTGCTGCAGAAACCCATCGCATGCTTGTGGAAGCATTAGATAAAATTTTAATTTTAATTGGTTGTATGATAAGACTTTTTACTTAATCAAAATTTTACTTTAAATCCAAATGTACATTTTTACATATATACTTGTAAATTAATTGAAAATATTTTCTACATATTTCTTACTATTTAAAATCAGAGCGTATTTAAAACATATTTAGCATATTTAAATATATTAAAATATATTTCAAATATATTTAAATATATTAACATAATATATTTAAAATATATTTGTATATCTAAAAAAATGTTTGATTAAATTAATGAAAATAATACGAACATTTTTAATTTTTAATTAAAATATCTTGATTGAAATAAAGTGATTCTTATTCTTTCAATTCAAAAGAAGTTTTTATAGGTTACATAATCCATTTTAACTCACAGGATTTAAATAACGATTGTTATCCTTTCTTTTTTCAGAATCAATCGTATGTTTAAAATATTAACAATTATAATAAAATACATTTGAAATTAAATATGTTTTATTTATCCTTTATAGTTTTGATATATTTATATAGAACAGATTTTCTAAGTTGTTGCTTGATTGCAGAATAATAGATTTTTATAAATATGAGACCTTCCTCTTTTTGTAACCATTCAATACATTAGAAAGATTTGTAAGATAAATGTAATACTGGCCTAATAAAACTACATACAAGTATGTACAGTTAGGAGCTAAAAGGTTGCAACACTTCCGTGTCCAAGTTATATCTTGGAATGACGAAATTGACCGGGTGGAATCTCACATAAAATCAACTTATGTAGGTGTTTTCATCATGCGCTTTATTTTCCTTATATATACATGTATGTATACATACATGTACGACATACGTATATTACAAATGTCGCATAATTAATAAATTATTTTGATAATTTTTCAACAGATTATTCATTTAGACGGTGCACATTCTCGTCCACCAAAAGCAACTCAATTTAATAATGGAAATGTTAATTATGAATTACAAATCTCATCAAGTACTCGAATTTCATGTTTAGGAAAATATAAATTTGAAAACACATTAAATCTGCCAGAACTGGAAGAAGTTAATTTTTCGGAAATTTTGAATACAACAACAAGAGTCAGTAAGTTTCTCAGGTTTCTCAATTTATTATATATAAATAAAGAAAGTCGACAATACTAACAAAAACTAATTAAATAGTAATTATACAATACATCACATTTTTTAATGCATCACATTAACATTTTAATATAAAATAAAATTCTTCTTTAACAATAAAAAATTATTATAATGATAGAAGGTTATATCAAAACAAATTTTGTAACATTATATAATAATAAATTAAATAAAAAGATAGGTTGCGGTTCAATAACTGACGGAAGATACAAATTGGAAGTTCACGTATCAAACTTCGATACAGAAGATTATGATGACTCAAATTTAAAAAAGGGAGATAAAATAAAAATAAAGAAATGATACAAACAGGTAAAGTATAAAAGAAATGAGTACAAATTTGTATAATATAAAAAATGTGAAAAAATTTATACACTTTTTATAAAATTAAAAAATTTTTTTTTATTCGTGCACCAATTACCGTATCTATCAATTTATTAAAATATTTATACTTTTAACTAAATATATATTTTTTATAATAAATCTATATAATTACATGGACATTTTTTCCTATTTTTAATTTAGTACATTTAGTATCTCACACACACACACACAAACACACACGCGCGCGCGCGCGCGGAACTATACGTAGTAAACAGGAACAACAAAATATTATTATAACACTATTATCTTCGCGATGAATTATGTCACAACCATTATGTCATAATATTATTATTACACCATTAACCTCATACACTATTAATCTCACGATGCATGTAACGGAACAGTTATATCTATAACTGTCAAAACGCAATCTCCATGATGACAGCAGCTCACGAAGTAAGCACAACGCGAGAACCAATGAGCATTTTGGAAAAGCGGCAACAACAAACTTCGAGAGACTGTGACTATCGATTTAACACGGATTTTTTCAGAAAGGATTGTGTCACTTTCTTTACATATATTATATTTATAATTTGAGTAGTACTAAATTTAGTCGATCTGATTCAAAGTTTAATGTGATGTAACTAGCTGCGTATACAGCCACCACTTTTGGATTTGTCAGCAGATTCAGATTAAGGTTATTTCATTTCATAAAAAATTTATTTAGCAACTGAAAATCTATAATATACGTAATATGATTATAGATTTGTGTAACTATAGATTTTTTATGATGTTGAAGCTAGCAGCGGATTCGCAGCAGCAGATTCGTCAAAGCAGGGATTCTCATTCAAAATAAAATACATAAGAAACTTTGACATATAAAGGCAAACTAGCAAGTAACTGCACGAAATACACTTATACGCTTCTAAATAGATCAGACTATCCAGAACAATTAACAAAAATGCGCAGGTCTACTAAATTGTTTAAATTATATAACGAGTTACTGCAGAAACAAGGGAAGGAAGCCTCGATCAGGGCTGCAAATTTTTTTAGAACATTATTGTAGGCTTCTAAATCAATCCCGACTAGTAAGAAAAATTAAAAAAAAATGCGCACGGCTACGAAAAATTATTTAAACAATATAAAATTTATTGCAAAAACAGGAAAACGAAGTCTCGGTCGGGGCTGCAAATTTTTTTAGAACATTATTGTAGGTTTCTAAATCAATCCCGACTAGTAAGAAAAATTTAAAAAAATGCGCACCGCTACGAAAAATTATTTAAACAATATCAAATTTATTGCAATAACAGGAAAACGAAACCTCGGAGAAACGCTTAGACGGCAGGAATCAAACTGCGGCTCGGCGTGGTGCGTGAAAAATTATTAAAAATGTAATGATACTAATGATAATAATGTACTCTCATGTGCACCTCTTTCATCACCGACTTCCTAGATCGAGAGCATGCACATGCGAGACAGATCCTTGCAAGTGGTTGACACGACTCGATGTGCATGTTGCAATCGTGCATTGAGCTTTAACGGTCAGGCAAGACGCGCTTTTATGTAAGCACGGATAAGCGGCCTGTGCATAACGCAACGCGACCAAAAGTCTCGGT